>NC_090646.1:374283148-374609814 GCF_040937935.1 Hyperolius riggenbachi
CCCAGGTTAGATAGTGACAGCGACCCCCCAGGTTAGATAGTGACAGCGACCCCCCAGGTTAGATAGTGACAGCAACCCCCCAGGTTAGATAGTGACAGCGACCCCTCAGGTTAGATAGTGACAGCGACCCCCAGGTTAGATAGTGACAGGGACCCCTAGGTTAGATAGTGACAGGGACTCCCAGGTTAGATAGTGACAGGGACTCCCAGGTTAGATAGTGACAGGGACTCCCAGGTTAGATAGTGACAGGGACCCCTCAAGTTATATAGCGACAGGTGCCCTTCACTCACCAGCAGCCCAGCTTCAGACCTCAGTATCAGCCGGCGACCAGTTAGAGCAGGCGCACCGATCTCGGTGAACACCACGCTGTATATGTCACCTCCGCATATCAGTGCGGTGTCCGCTAGGTTCTAGCGCCCGCATAGTGGTCGCCGGCTGGTCGGAGGTCTGAAGCTAGGCTGCTCCTGCCTGACAGCGGGGACGGCCGCGGGGGGGGGGGGGGGGGGAGGTTTGGGGTGCAGCGGGTATAAAATCCCCAATTTGCACAACGTGCAGCGGCAACACAGGGCAGCGGCAGGGGCGGCAACACAGGACTCCGGGTGTCACCCCCTACCATGAAGACACCAGGTGCGGGCCGCCCCTGCCGCTTGACGGTAGGTACGCCACTGTAAAGAGGGATACTTTAAGACATGTCCCTGCCACGCCTCTAATCTCGCCCCCAACACACCCCTAAGACACACATATTACTAAAAATTCATAAGCAAAAGCTGTAATTTTAGAATCGGTTCTTTCTATCATCACTAGTTTTTTTCATATTAACATTTGAAATGAAGAAATATATCCATTTAAAGGACCAGTTTCACGAATGTTATTTTTTTCAAATAGATACTTGTAGTGCTGCTTTAATGTGTGTAGATGTTTACCAGCTTTTTTTTTTTTTTAGTTGTATTTGATAAATAAACTTACTTTATGTATTCAGCCCCCCCCCCCCTGTATTGGCGATGGCGCCGTGGGTTAGACTATCATAGCAAAGGGGTCATGCGCAGTCTATGCCACTCTCTGCCCTGGTACTTTTGTTACATTTGTAGATAAGCACCAGGGCAGAGAGCGGCATAGATTGCGCATGTGCGCGAGTCTCTAAAACACACTAGGTGGCCCCAGCAGTGTCTGCTCAGACAGGACTCAGAAGGTCCCCTCCGCAGGCTTCCTATTTGCATAGCGGTGACGTCACCTGTCAATATGACAGGCGCTCCCGTTGAGTCTACGAGCAGCGGTTTCAGTGCTCGTTTGCAGCTGAGGATGGAGGCAGGGGTGAGAGCGGTATGCCTACATTCTAAATGCCTCTTGAACACCCCTTTGCTATGATAGTCTAACCCGCGTCGCCATCGCCAATACAGGGGGGGGGGGGGGGGGGGCTGAATACATAAAGTAAGTTTATTTATCAAATACAACTAAAAAAAAAATTGGCCCATACCTACTTAGGTACGCCACTGACATTAGACATGAAAGAGGGACAAATGAGGGAGAAAGAGGGACAGAGGGATTTGGTTTCTGAAGAGGGACCTCCGAAAAGGGGACAGTTGGGAGCTATGACACGCACAGCACACACAGTACACCCACACTTCATACACATACCGGTACATATACTAAATGCACACATGCAAACCATGCAAAATGTAAAAGCAAAAATACATGTGCACACATGTCTATTTTACAGCAATATATATTTTATAAATATGCATGCATGATGTACACATATACAGTACATACCATATATACACTATATACACCTGCACACTGCACACCCATACACATCACACAACATATGTGCACTGTATACATATGCATTGCATACCATAAGCACATGAAAGCTGTATGCATTTACATACCACACATACTGTACACACACACACACACACACACACACACACGTACTGTGTACAGATCTGTATAAAAAAAACACATGTATACTGTACACATATACAGTACAACTCAATTTACAAAAAAGTTATACTGCTGTGTAAAATGAAAACAGAATGCAATGTAATCTGTCAAGCAAAGCAACGAATAGAAGGGCAAGGAGCCTGGCTGACTCATTGTCACTGATTCTTATGGGAGCACGCAGCAAATCAAATGTAATCTGCAATCCTGCACCTAGTGATGGGACTGGCCACTAGAGCACTGAGCTTGCGGAGCATGCTGTCCCAATGTCGTCTCATACCTGGTTATTGTTTTCTTTGACCTTCTCTATTGACCTTCTCTATTGTTTCTTTGCCAGTTTTTGCTAAATACACATCTCTGATCATATTAACTTTTTCACAAACCAGCTAAAGCCTCATGCACACGCTACACAAAACTCTTTGAAATAAGTTATCCATGACCACATGCCAGACAATCATTTGCTTTTCCAATGGATCAATTCGGACTAATGCTAATCTATTTAGGTGGTAACTGTTTTTGAGGGACCATGTGTACACACATCTTTAGAAAAACACCACAGACATCCATTGGGAAACACTATTTGTATACTATTGCATAATATTTGCATAAAGCAGAAGAAAACCAAGCCAATGTATGCAAAACCAATATATCAATTTTATTCAAGGAGTATCGACGGGAAGACTATCGGCGGGAGGACTCTTGTTTAAAAGACAGCAAGCAATGGGCAGCGCTCACAGGATGCAAGCAGAAAGGAATGGCAGCGCTTCCAAACAGACGCTGCACCTGAATTGACTACCTGCACAAGTATGCAGAGCTCGAATAACGGGCAGATTACACACCTCGCATTCAAAACAGGTACAGTAAAAGGAGGGCGTTAGCTTCAGCATAAGTTGTGCACAAATGATCCCTAATAGACTCCCCCACGACGATGACGGGCCCCCACGGGAGAGACCTAACCACTAGTCTAACAGTGAAGCATATCAAATAGTGAAGCATATTCAAACTGTAAAAAATATTTAATCAAAGGTTAAAAACCTAACAACTAGTCTAACAGTGAAGCATGTTCAACAGTGAACCATAGCTAATCTAAAGTTAAAAACATAATCCTTACCTGGTGCAGCTAGCCATGAATGGTATACACATTCGTTCAAAAGACAGCAAGCAATGGGCAGCGCTCACAGGCTGCAAGTGAAGTGAAAGCTCCAGAGATGTGAAGGCGAGGCGGGGAAGATACTGCTGACTGCTGCTAATCTGTAATTGGCTCGGGCGCGCCTCTTTGACACCCCCCTCCTGGCCTGTCGCCCTGAAGCACCACGCCCCCTTGCGCCCAATGAGCGGTACGCCACTGACTCTATCACACCTAAGTGGTCTACAGTATATCTTTTTTTTCCCCAAAAAATTAGACTTTTTGTGGGCAATACTTGTTTTCCAGTAATTACTTTATTTTCTATTCATTTCATAGGGAAAAACAAGGAAAAGGAAAAAATACACTATTCTTTCCAATTTTCCAATTCTATCCCCTATGTTTTTAAAATAAACAATGCTTATATTGATAAAATCAACATATTTTATTTGTTTGTTTGACCCAGCTGTCACAACATTTAACCACTTCCTGCACTGGCGCCCAAATTTCACACTATTGCCATAATTTTAATGGTGTCTATAGCGACGCCCAAGTTTCTTCCGATAGCAGGCGCCCAATTTTCATGCTTTGCCTTTGTATGTTCACTCAGATTACTCTTTTACTAAATAGATTTTGTAAGATTGGACAAAAAAGATTGTATCATTAGTGGGCACCTTAAAGCAAACCTGAAGTGAAAAAAAAACGTATGAGATATTGGCTATCATTCATAAAGCATTTCCGCATGCGGAAATGCTTAAAACAGCTGACTTTACCGAACACTCGGCAAAGTCAGCATTCATAAAGACTCTTTCGCATGAAAAAATGACACTACCGAGCAGAGTGATAAATCACCGCCTTGTGCGGTGATTATCGGTACAAATGTAGCAAAATGTTCATTCATGAAGATCACCGCAAGCGGTGTGAGGTCGGGAAGTACCGATCACTCTGATGTGGCGATACCAATGTAAGTGAATGGAGACACACAGACCTCCCAGGCAGCTGCAGCAGAGCGGAACACGGAGAAATGTATCAACTCGGCAGCTTGCGTGTCTCCGCAAGCCTACCGCCTGCCTACCGCCAGCCTAGTTCAGGGAATCTCCGCACTGCTACCGCACATGGATACATTTTTATGAATGCCCACCCAGAAGTCTAAAATACCGGCAGCGGTGTTTTCCCGCATTGATTCCCCTTACCGACAGCTCCTTTATGAATGATAGCCAATGAATTGTATGTGTAGTACGGATAATAAATGTAATCAGTAGCAAAGAAAAGATTCTCATATTTTTATTTTCAGTTATATAGCTTTTTTTTTTTTTTTTTTTTTAAACAGTGCATCACTCTGCCACTTTTGCTGTTTTAAAACCACACTCTGTATTTTAAGCTGGGAAACAAAGCAGAAATAATGACCCTTTGAACTCTCCTGCAGTAAAACCTTATTTCAAGCTGTCTCCCTGTTTCTTGGCTGTTTAAAGAAAACCAGAGACGGCCATATGTAAAGTCAGTGCCTTCTGGGCATGTGCAGGAGGTCCGTGCATGTGCAGAAGGCACCCACTGACGCGACTGAGCCTGTTACCGGGACTGATTGCGGCTGAGCGGCAGACCGCGGGAGGACAGCGAGAGACTCACACATGCTTATGCTGCTGGAGGAAGCCCAGGGTAGGTATCAAATCTTTACATATCATCGTCTATGGTATACTTTAACTGCTTCAGAAAACATGACAGCTCGGAGAAGCTCTTTTGCATAGATAGCAACTGAAGTTTTTATTAACTATTCCTGTACTGGAAAACAATATGAGACTTTTTCTTTGCTACTAATGTTCTATTTCTTAGCTGTACTACACACACAATACATTATCTCATAAGGTTATTTTCACTTCCTGTGTGGTTTAAATCAAATCTGAATGGAAGATTAAAAGTCAAAATAAACATATAAATCATGTAGTCTACTCATCAATCTCTTTCTCCTCTCCTGAGTCCTGTTTGTCCACTGTAATCAATGGAATTCTCTGTCCTTCATTTTGAAAATGGCCATTACCTTATAACAGCTTCCATGTCAGCACACTGTTAAACCGTTATATTGCCCACTTGAACCATAGGGAAACACTGTCCTTTCAGTTATAACTGACAACTGATATATCTCAGTTCTGATAAAATCTTGTCAGAACTGGAAGGAATTATTGTAAAAAGAAAATGGTGAGCTTTTTAGAGGAACTGACAGTGAGGTGAGTATGTAATATTCACTTGCAAGTACATCGTGTTTATTTTAAATAATTTTACTTGGTTTAGATTCACTTTAAGTTTCCTTCACTGCGTCAGTTGCTGTCAGTTTACTGAAAGCATAACTGATGTGCAAGGTAAGTTTCCCTATGGAATCCTCACTACACTCACTGGGAAGATCTCAGGAATTCTCACTACACTCACTGGGAAGATCTTATGGATATAATAATAATAATAATTCTGGAAATGTATTATGCCCTGTCACTGCACATTACTTTAACCAAAGTGGGTACCTCAAACTGAAAAGGCAATGAATGCGTTATAGAAAAACAGGCTATGTTACACAGTTCCTGAGGCCAGAAACCCACTAGAAGTAATTTCTAATCGCTAGTGATTTAAAAAAGCTCTTGCTAATGCATTGCTATGGGGGATTTTTGTTTAAATCAAATCGCTCAAGTGGGATCACACCCATAGCATTACATTAGGAAGACTTTTCAAATCGCAAATCGCTCCGAAAATTTCTCCTAGTGGGTTTCTGGCCTGAGAGTGAAACAAAATGGAATCAGGAAGAGCTTGTGTTTTTATTGGATATGCAGTCAAGTATTTAAGGATGAAATCACTCATTTTAATCAGTACTTGAGATCACTGTTGTGCAAGTCAGAAACAAAATTCCAGCAAATATAATTTCTACATATTACAACTATTTTCGTTCTTTCTGTGGATGGTATGTGTTTTTACATGTACTTGGGAGATCGCTGACTGAAACTGGTCATGGGTGAGTCGAACATATTTACCCAAGAAATAGGTTTATCACACTGAAGATTTATCAGCAGTTTTGCTTATGCTCATCTCATTTTTCAAAAGCATATTAAGGGAAGGTAACATTTTATTATTGATAATTTTTTGATAAAAATGCTCAGCAACAGATTTTCGGATTATCGGCTTATCAGATGGAGCTCTTAGTGAAACAACACAAAAATTAAGCTGCGGTATCTTTCCCAGCCTCCCTATAAACTACAGCAGACCTACATTCTTTTGTTATTTACATCTTTCAGCAGACTAAATACAGTCCATTATTTGTAATAAAGGAGTCACCAGAAGTTGAAGGTGAAAGTGAATTCTGAAACTTAATTTTCTAGACTTAAAGAAGGACAGAGATTAGTAAATCAATCCACCCACACAAATATTTGACTTTAGTAACACTGGGTTTCCTCATGTAGTTGTCTACAGCCTTTTCCAAGTCGTCATAAAAAAAAATTGTCGCTTTCCTTTCCTGTTGACCTTTTTGAAGACTCCCTGTGGTGCATTGTGCCTGAGGAGCCACAGCAAATAAAGCAACATTGGTCCTAAGATTATTGGAGAACACAAGCAATCCTGAAAATCCTGGTCCGAGCTTATTACAAGTGTCTGGGCATTACGTGAGAATAGTTTGCAGACTTCACTCAGGTACATCTGGGCAATAATGAGAGTCTCAGGAAGGTAAGTGAGTTATTGGTTGTGTGATTGCAGTTAGGTGCATGAACCTACAAGGAGAAAAAAAAATCTAGGCTAGGTGTGTAAGATCATAGATTGTAAGTTGTCCAGAAATCTGCTACTTTGAGGAACTTTATTTGTTACTTTTCTACAAAATGCATTGAAGCTAACAGCCGAGGAATACCTATGACGATTTTGAGTGGTTTGTAGAAGTCCAATGGACTTGAAATTGTTCTTGAGATCAATGATTTGCCTAGAAGGAGATAAAGGCCATTTTATCAGTGGAGGGATGCTTGGGGCTGGAACGTCTGCAATGGACACAGGGGAAGATGCTGCACATGGGGAGGTCTGCACATACAAGATTTCATAAAATGCAGAGAAAAAGAAACACCAAAAAAATCAAAGTACCTAGTTCAATATTGTTCAGTATACTGCTACTCTAGACCACTCCACATCTGTCCAACACAATTCACTCCTCAGATTTCCAATGTCCTCTGGTCTTCAATAGGATAATATCTCCACCGCACCCAATCTGCTGAGACCCACCGGATGGTCAGACCACCAGGGTCTTATGCTGGGAATACACGGCTCCATTCTGAGCCTTGTAGATGGCTCGATAGATAATTTCCGACATGTCTGATCTCCGGCTCGATCGTTTTGCTGCTTGATTCTGCATGGAGGACAATGGGAAAAGATAAGAAAAACGAGCGGAAGATAAAAGAATCGCCTGCAGAATCAAACATCGAGTGGCAAAATCGAGCCGTGTATGCCCAGCATAAATGTGCGTTGGGGTTATTCCTAGGTTATCCCCAACCTTCCGACCAATCGACTGAAAACAATCACACTCTCAGATCACTCCTATGCACCTCCACTAGTCATTGTAGCTCTCCAGCACAGTTGATTGCTTCAATACCTCAAATAAAAGTCCACTTAGCTTAGTAGCAGGTTATGGCTAGTGGCAGATAGCCATAAATGGTGGCTATTAGCAGTCGGTGATGGCTAGTTACAAGGTGCAGCTAATGGCAGATAGGTGCAGATGATGACTAGTGGCAGATAGCAGAGGATGACAGCAAGTAGCAGGTGTTGCCTGAAAGATAGTGTCAGGTGAAGGTTAGTGGCAGGTAGTGGTAGTTGATTGCTAGAGGCAGGTAGCGATAGATGATGGCTAGTGGTTGGAAGCGGTGGGTGAAGGCTAGGCTAGTGTCAAGTAAAGGCAGGTGTCAGCTAGTTACAGGTAGCAAGTAACAGATAGTGGCAGATAGTGGGTGATGGATAGTCGCAGTAAATGGGCGATAAAGAGCGAAAGGTAGCTGGAGATGGATAGTGACGCATGGCTGGTGATGACCAGAGATTGTACAGCATTTTACACTTACCTAGTGGTAGTGTGTAGTGGATCTGAAGGTCTCCCTTGTGGCTGCTGTGTTGGGCTGCTCCAGGTGGAGATGAACCTAGGAGTTGGCATGTTGGTTACTGAGCCATTCAGACTTATTGTATTTTAGCTCCAGGCAGCAACAAGTAGCCTAATTAGTTGCAAGATGATCCACCAGGTTTTGTTGCATTTGCAACTTTTCACATCTTTTGTTACTCCTATGTCAACTTGTTTTTTTTTAGTTAAACATCAGGAGTCAAATTTAAAATGACCATGTATTTTTTTTCAGACAGCGGTAACGTTTCTCAGTTTCAAAAATATTTTACCCTCTTACTATTCTGAATTAAATATATGATTCACAAATTTCGGCATTCTGTTTTTATTTACATTTTAGACAGCGTTCCAACTTTTGTGGAAATGGGTTTGTAATTCACACCATAAAGTCACCTATTTGCACTGAGATCTTAGAGGGTTACTCATTATATTCAGTACTTTGCTCTTCAGGATTCACCATGTTGTGAAGTGCAACTCTCTCTGCCTCTTTTAACTAACCCTTTGGTCAGTGATGACAAATGTCAAGAGGCTGTTCATTCATAAGAGTTTCAGGAGGTGGAGGCACAGCCTAGGAGTACACACAGGAACGCTTGCAGGCGGTGGGAGTGACTAGGTAGCACATAGCATTTACACACCCCAGACATTACAGCACAGGCAGTCTCTGTGCTATGAGACCACACTCCTAATCCCAGCTGAGGAGCTGGCAGCACAGTTCCTGCTGAACTTGGAATACAATCTAACTTTATTCCTGAAATAAAGAAGAAAAACCCAGGACACAGACGTAGAACTCCCATTCAGCATCACCCTGCCTCTCTTGCATAACTTTTACTCGTCTCTCCTGCTGATACAGAATTTGAAGAATCTTAGCATTCCTCTGCTTCTTCCCCTATTCAGCTCCAGCCTGTGCTGTGCAAGGATGCTTCGGGTAGTCTGTGGATTTATTTCAATGTGACGGCATCGGAACTGCAAAAAAGAGACGGAGTGTCTGGAAAGATTTGGAGAAAAAAACAGGAAAAAAGTCCTACTGTGGCTTTTCATTTCTGGCTTCACTCCTGTGGTTGAATTTTTGCAACGTGGATCACTTAGAACAGGTAAAGTCATTAGGGTTTTATTGGCCCACAAGTCGATGCTGCATGTTTCAAGTTAACCATCACAAAATGTTAAAAGTCTGTCCTGGTTGCTGAGGTTGAGTTTTGCTGGCTTTGATGTTAACAGTACATTAGTTGGCTTATGACCTGTAGTTCTCTACGCTGGTAAAATCTGACCGTCCGAATGCTCAAAAACGTTTATTCCCATTGCATGCATATTTTACTACTTATATTTCTGCCAAAAACACTGTGTGAAGTTATACTGGTTTCTGCTGATTTTATGCTCATAAGTAATACAGTATGTGCAATTGAGATGTCAATTAGTTAATGGCAGCTTTCCCTGGTCTTCATTGCAGGATTTGTTTTTATAGCATTTTCCATTTGTGACTCTAGGAAGAGTTCCTGCAGTGTGCAGATCCTTCATTTTCATTACTAAAAGCTTCAGAGGGACAACATAAGCTGCCTCCATCCTATCAGTGCTGCCATCAGCTCAGGACTGTAAAAGATTAGTTACCTAGTTAACCAAGCACACAGTCCTCTGTGAGTTCATGTGAGCCTTTTTCAGCCACAGGCGTGTACGCCCCTTTAACTTTCTGGATTGCAATCCTTTAAAAAAAACATGGTGCTTGGTGGCAATTTATAGAAACCAGAAGAAAGGGAAGAGGAGGTGCTGCCCCATCCATCAGATCATCTTTGATATGCTTAATGCAGGCTACAATTTTCCAACAAGTGTTTGTTTTATTGGTTGATCTGAGCAATGGCTTTACATTTATTGGTTGCTCCAGGCAACAGTTTCACTTTTTTTCTTCAGTGCAACAGTAGCGTTTACAATGATTTTACTTCTCTTTGATGAAACTAGATTTCTTTTCATTTACCACGTACACCTTTCCTACAGTGCTATACAGAAAATTTTGATCAGTTTGCATGCAGTGTCTGTCATAGGTGTTCACAGCCTAGAGCCAATTTCAGGGGAAGGAGGTAATTACCCTTCTAGTATGTTTTGGGCTTGAGGGAGGAAACTGTAGCCTTCATCAGAAACTTAGGTAAACATTGGGAGAACATACAAACTCTATCAGTGTGCTGTGTGGGATTTAAACCCAGAACGCTGGACCTGCAAGGCACTTAAAGCGCACCTGAATCTTTAAAGAAAAACATTTCTTTGTTACATCTTCCAGAACTCCTACATTAAATCTGCAGGGTGTTTACTTTCTGCTTTCATGGAAGCAGCCAAAGGGTAAACATCCTGTGTTTACATATTAGCTGTGTCTGCGGAGGACTGCCAAATTTCTGTGCTGAAACAGCTGGGGATAAAATTACACTTGTGATTATTTAAGGATGAGCGGGAATTAGATAGGCTCTTCTCTCTAAAAACACACAGGATGCATTTCCCTCTTTTTTTTCTTGTGTCCTGTGCAAGAGTTCAGGTACACTTTAAACGAGGCATACACCAAACAATTCGTGTTCGGTCAGGTAAACAATAGATATGTTCTGGATATCAATTATTTTCCTGGTCTCCCACCTTGTAACAGTAAACAGTAGACAAGGTTGCAGTTAAAGTCTTGTCTTATATTAATTGCATCATCACTAGCTTTGTACCACTCCATGCAGTACAAAGCTATGGACATGTCAATCATTTATCACTGTGGTCTGTCGTCTTCCTCTCCTGTGAGCAATGATCAAATAAATAACATATATGTCCAATAAACATTTGATTGATATCCCATTTACAATCAGATCAGATGAGTTCTAATTTTTAATCTATTAAAAAAACAAAACAGTGTAAGGCCACCCTAAACCATTGAGATGCTCCAAGGTATTCTTTTTAATGGGGCTTTCTTGTGTAGTTCTTAGCTCTCACCATCAGTAGCCACAACTCAACTACTTTCTAGCATTGGCGCTCTTTCCCTAAGGTGGTGCAGAGGACAATGGCCACGTGTAAGGTATAGTAACCTATTACAATCAATTACAGTTACTTTTTTAATTGTTCAAACAGGACAGGAGTAGTCTGATTGCTCTCTGTGTTTTATTGCACATCATCACAACCTTTTAACTGCCTTCCCCTAATATGTAACCCACAACCTATACCGTTCAAATGACAAGATAAAAATGTCAACAGTTAGGTTTTTTTTCCTGTCAAATAAAGAATTCATCTGAAGTGTTTTTTATACGTGGACAATTGTGTCCTTTTTTCAGATTTCCTTTATGCCTCTGGTCCGAAGATTGTGAGTGCATCAGTCAATATCTACCAGCGTTTTTTTAAAGCGCTATTGAAACCTGAAATGAGAAAAATATGCAGAGAGGCGCTACTGATCTTTAAAAAAAATGGTACCTGCCTGGATGTTGTACTGATCTTCTGCCTCTCATATATGGTGGTGGGTGACTGATGTAAGCGAAGAATGTAGATCAGGTGCCTGACTCTACTGGTTGCATGCTTGTTCCAGCTGTGTGACTTAGAAATTGCTTACATATTCCTTTGAATGTAGGCTTACATTTAAGAGGCCAGCTGAATTTGATTTAAATTGCCACTAGTCATACTATGACTTGAATTTATAAGATCTTTTGTAGACTTAAAGGACATCTGAAGCGAAAAAAATAAATAAATAACGTTTTTATACATGCCTATGTAGAGGGAAGGCTATGGGTACCAATCCTTCTTGCGCCATTCCCGATGGATGCTCTTCAGCACTGCTCATGCAGCCTTCAAACATACTCTCATTCCTGAGTACTTCCAAAGATGAGCGCATCTGTACTGTGTGCACGCGAGTCCAGTCTTGCACTTGTGCAGTATGGATGCTCTTGTCTTCAGAAGTCCTAAGGGACACAGTGCCAAAGACCAGAAGAACTAGTAACTTCAAGCAGGGACGGGGTGAGAACGACGGGACTGAGCGGAAATCACAAAGGCTATGGTATCCAAAACCTTCCCTTTACATAGGAATATATAAAAACTTTGTTTTTCACTTCAGATTTGCTTTAATGGCTATATTGCAGCACGATCTGCACTATTTTCATTTTTATTGAAATGGACCCTAAAATTTGTAGTAGGGATGATGGGTCCTCTAGCAGAGAAAAGCTGGCTTTTTAAGTGCTGCAAACAAGGCTTTTTTCAAGTTCTCAGATACCCAACTGTATTATGGTATAAATAAGGTAATAATGTAAAATACAGTTCACAGGGGATGCTTGCATAGAGAGGCGAGAGCCTTTACTGGTGGAAAGGCAGAAATTCTCATCAGCAGTGTTATAAAGCACCAATGAATTCATTTTGCTTGCTTTGATGTAGTAGGTCTTTGATGTCTGTGTGCTGCATCTTGAACAATCTTATTTGCATCCCTGCACAGTTTGAATAGAGGCAGCCTCACGCTTCACCACATGTCCTCTGCCTTAGCTTTGTAGTGGTTGTCTGTTTCCCACTACTGCTTAACCTCCTCCTTATAGATGTGCAGAGCTCCTGCAGGCCAGGGAATAGGCAGAGCGTTGCTTATGGTGCCACCTACTTGCCACTCCCTATCTCTGCAGCTTTTAGTTCTGTTTACTTTGACATTCTCTGTTTGACTTCTTTTTGCTAGATGAGTGCATTAGGATGTATGCACTTTCTATGGTCTAATGGTATAATTCAACTGCTTTGTTGAGAAAGTAGTTCAATGCATAGCACTAAGTCATTTAATACACAAACTGAAAAAACATATTCATTCTGTTAAATGATTAACTCAAAACAACTTCAGGGCTATCACTAATTTATGTTACAGCTTATTATTAAAACTAATGCTTACTTGGATTCTTAGAAGGTGATATATAGTATATTTAAACACTTATACGAAGAAACTAAAGTGCACTTATTTATTTGCATGATAGATGTGGGTAAGCTTCCGGCTTAGTTTGCTCATTAAACTTATCTCCTGCTCTCTATACATCAGAAGTACATCTTTTGACAGCGGGAGTGTAGAGTGTGGTGCAACTTCCTGTTGGCACATTCACATAAGAACCCTCCAGATTAAAGTGATAATAACTTTATTAACCAATTCAGAAGGTTTTTAGCAATTAAAATAGTGTAGCAAATTTATTCAAACAAAGCAGAAATTCTGACTGTTTCGACTCCTGGCTCAAGCCAGTACATAAAATAGTAAGGTGTCTTTGGGCAAGGCTCCCTAATGATTCTGGTCACCCATGGAGTGCACTCTACGTGGCTGCAACCCTGAAGAGCTTTGAGTCTGGAAGGAGAAAACCACACTATCATTGTTCTGTGCCTTGTCTTTAGATTGCTAGGTGGGGTTTCCATCCACGGATGGGACTTGGTTTTCCAACCAGCACACCCTGAAGATGAGCTAATGTATTGAGATCTGGGGAATTTGACAGCTGAAGAAAACTTGAGACCAAGCCATCTTCTTCTATTCTTCCATGGTCTAGTTCTGACACTCACACGCCCATTGTTACGTAAAGCTGTTTGCTGTGGCTTCTATAAAATTGAATTTAAAGCAGAGAACTCAAGTTGCTTTGTGGTTCACAAACAAAAGTCCGAAACAGGCTGTCTACATGTGGGTTTGATATGGCTGTGTAAAACTTAAAGCTATAGGCTTGCTATATACCAGCGGTTCTGGATGCTTGCTTGGCTTAACAAGGGCGAAAAAGGATAATTTGCATATTTAGTAGTAGTGCATTGTGGGTAACCACAAATGTTCATTTATAACTGAATTATTGCAAATTTCCTTCTGTTTTAAGAAGGCAATTACACCGAGCTTTGCTTTTTTTAGTAAGAGGGCCTTTGGTCCCTTTTATCCCCCTACACATTCCTAGTAGTTTGGGTCACCCTGAGCTGCTTGGTTACTCAGTTTATAAGGTAGGCTTTTACAGAGAGGGAAGCCAGATGTTATTACTGCTTGGTCATTGATTAATTTTCAAAGTTTCAAACCAGCCCAGTTCAATGCTGCAAACAACTGTACCCAGCTCTTCAAAATCTCTATAAATTGCTGAGGAGTTTACTTGCTGTAGTAGCTGACTGAGGAGGTCATGAGTGATACAGGTAGGGGGTAGGATCATCATGAGTACTCTGACTTGTCTGCAGGGCCATCAGGCCATCCTGAGCATTCATGCTGACCCCTGTCCACTGCTGAAAGCACCTACAATGAGCATTTTAGTGTCAGAACTGGACCATGGAGTCATGGAAGAAGGTAGCCCGGCTTGATGTTTTCTTTAGGCAGGAAATAACTCCCACCTAACTGGTCTGCATTTGGCGATAGTCCTCCTTTAGATGACTTTTGGTACATGCTAACCACTGCATACTGGGAACACCTCAGGACTTACTGTTTTGGAGATACTCTGACCTAGTATCTAGCCATCACAGGTAGACCTTTGTTGAAGTAATTCAGATCCTTAAAGAAACTCCGTAACAAAAATTGCATCCTGTTTTTTATCATCCTACAAGTTCAAAAAGCTATTCTAATGTGTTCTGGCTTACTGCAGCACTTTCTACTATCACAGTCTCTGTAATAAATCAACTTATCTCTCTCTTGTCAGACTTGTCAGCCTGTGTCTGGAAGGCTGCCAGGTTCTTCAGTGTTGTGGTTCTGCTATGAACTCCCCCTTCCAGGCCCCTGTATGCACACTGCCTGTGTGTTATTTAGGATTAGAGTAGCTTCTCTCTTCTCTCTTATCTTTTACAAGCTGGATAAATCGTCCTCTGGCTGGCTGGGCTTTCACATACTTAGAAATTACAGACAAGGGCAAAGCTGTTTGCAGGAAGAAACAAGCAGCCTGAAACTTCAGTGCATGAGAACAGGGGGAAAGAAACACACAAATAATCTCTTGAGATTCAAAAGGAAGGCTGTATACAGCCTGCTTGTGTATGAATGTATTTTCTATGTGTGGACATACTGTACATCAACCTACTTCCTGTTTTGGTGGCCATTTTGTTTGTTTATAAACAAACTTTTAAAAACTGTTTTTAACCACTTTTAATGCGGCGAGGAGCAGCGAAATTGTGTCAGAGGGTAATAGGAGATGTCCCCTAACGCACTGGTATGTTTACTTTTGTGCGATTTTAACAATACAGATTCTCTTTAAAGATGCCAATTTTACTGCTTTCAAGGCATTACCATCGAGACCTAACTGTTCACTCTAATATATCCCACTCTTTATAGATGTCATAGTAACAAGATAGCCAACTTTTAGGAGGATTAGCAAGTTATATAATGTTGCTGGCTGGTGTTGGCAGCATCCCCTAATACACAGTTGTCCTGGAATATCTATATTTCCTAAAAGTAATGTGAAAATCACACATGCAACAGAAGAAATATGTGACAATACCCAATGTCTCGATACCAAATGAGGCTAAATTTCCATGTAGCTTAAAGGGTTAGCACCACAATGTAATTACAGCAGCTCTTCAATTTATGAAGAATTAAAGCAAACTTGAAGTGAAAATAAACATGTGTGCAGTACTAGTGGCAAGCATAACATTAGTAACATAGAACTGAGTCTCATATTTTTATTTTAATTTTAAGATCTACATTTTTTTTGTCTAAATTCTAAACAGCACCCTTGATGGTCTGATGTAAACTCAGCTTGATTCAGAAGTAATTACCCTTTGAACTTCCCAGCACTAATATCAGCATTGTTTTTGTACAGTTAAAAGGGTATGTTTTCTATTTACTTTTCAGGGACTTCAGACAATTTCTCAGTAGGGATAGTACTATATGTTCCTATGTTTATCTCATCAAGTCTTGTTAGTTCAGGTACCTTTGAAAAACTGGAATCAGAACATTATATGTGGTTGGACCAAAGCAAGGTGAAGCAAACCCTAATGGACTTGGTGGAAAACCAAAACTGGTTACATGTCACAGGCAAAAGAAACTGTTAGCTCACTATTATATTAAAAAATCTTTCATAAGTCCCTATCCATGTCAGCTTTGTGGCCCCAAAACGTCACACACATGTCACAGACCCAGGTGATGTGTCACATATCCCCAAGCTGCTACTGGACAGAAGCCAGCATCATCACTTCCGCCAATGTCATAATGAGTGGATGGCTAAATCACCTTTGAGAGCTGACTGCGGATCTAGAGAGTGCTATGTCAAGTGACATATTTTGACATAATTAAAAATTGTGAGTAAAAGGACAACCAAATTCAGAATAATACTGTAATGATCTGCTCTGCTGTCTGCACAGGCAGACAGCTTTTTGACCATTTTGTAGCTCCGAGCGTTGCAGGTCTCTGGAAAGGAGATCTGTCTTCACTCTGCAACTCGCTGAGATGCTGTTCTGGTGAGGAATTTGCATCCACTTGGCATGCAAATTGCTTAGCTGCTTCCTTTGATGGCTTGCAGTATAAATACCATTTTCTCCCAGAATCCCTTGCTGGTCATGATGGTTTGTTCCTGCTAACTCACCTGGAGTATCAGCCTTTGCTATTGTTTGCTAAGATTATCTTAGAGTAATTCCTTGGGACTGCACTAGGCATCCCTTCTAGCGTAGTCCGGTTGTATTATCTGTTTTGCCTTGTACTGTCTATCTGTTGCGATTGTCTTGTCGCCAGCGGCAGTCGACAGGAAATCGTTCTGTCTGTACTCCGTCTTAGGGGTGCAAGCCAGAGCAGCGGTTGCTACTGGTTGATTCATCTGTTGTCTGTCTGGATCGCATCTGCTCTAGCGGTAGTGACGGTGGTTCCTTCTGTGCTCTGTGCGTTCTGTCTCCTCGGATTCAACATTGTTAGCCGAGTCTAGGGATGAGACAGCGCTTTGGTTTTGCAAATCTGATACTGAGGAAAGTAATGACTTTCCACCCTGTACTCTGGATGAGTCAATATTACCTTGCAATGAACCTCCTGCAGGGAGCCCAGAGGCTCCTCTAGGTATTGCAGCTAATTGCATCTGTTGTTCTGCCATTTCAGAATTGCAGTCTGGTTTGACTGCTATGAAGGATTCTGCCTGCAGGGAAACAAGACTTAGGGAGTCAGTGTTGGTTTCACTGGATATTCCTATGCATCTTATTCTGGAAGATGAAATTCAGTCCCAGCATATGGTAAAACCATCCCTGGGACATTTGCCCTGTCCGCAGAAGGTATTTGATGTGCGGCCCTGTAACATGGATAGTTCAGAATCCTTGTCAGAAAACTTAGGAAATGATGTTCCTGAAGTTTTGTTCGATGTTCTGGAGGTCTCCGAGTTCCTCCCAAACGGTGCAGAACTTTTAGGAGGGGCCTCCTGCCCCGCAGGGCCGTTTAAAGTTTTGCCTACTTCAATAGGCATTGCTGCTATACTGACTACCTGTGCAGCTCTTGTGGAGCTCCAGTCATGAGTAGTCCATGATGAGTTCTGGTTGGATACAATTACAGTCATAGAGACTTCTAAGTCTGAGTCCAAGTCTGCTTTTGAAAGACCAGTGCTTGTGACCACTACTCGTGATGATTTTTTGCCCGGTCCTGGTTTTGGTCTTGTCGTGACGAATTCTGAGGTCGGCAGTTCCTCGACATGTCCTGAGGTTTCTCTTGTGCTAGTGTACCCCGATGTGCTCTGTGACCCAGAAAGCCCAAGTGTGTCTCGGTTACCAAAATGCTCAGATGCTTCCTCGGTGGAGACATGTTCTGATATTGCCTGCATGCCCAGAAGTGGTCCCTGAAAGCCCTGATCTTGATGGTTGTCCTGGTAATCCTGAATCCGGAATTGTCATAGGTTCCATAGGGGTTCTTGGTAGTTCTCCATGTGAGCCTGGTGAGCATTCTGGCCTCTTGGGATCTCTCCGGAGCTTCAAAGTGTTCTGGGAGATTCTGGGAGAAATTTTTCTTGGTACCCTGAATGGGATCAACAGTGGCTTCTCTGTTGAAAGGGACACTTCAAATGGCTATTGTGGCAGATTTGGTATTTTTGGACGGTCCCTGGAAGGTGGTGGGTATTGCTTGGAGGGAATCGATGGGTTCTTCTCTGGCATTCACAGTTCTGGTGGGTGTTACGCTGAGACTTGTAGTACTGATGGGCATGTTTCGGTGGTTTCTGCTTCCGACGAGGTCGGTTTCGTGAGGATTGACTCTGGAGTTAGGCCTTGTCGGGCTGTCCCGACCTTCATGAGTGTTCAGTCAGATATTTTTTTTGGAAATATCAGTTTTGAGAGACATCTGGAAGCCATCCCTAGAGGGGGGGGGGGGGGGGGGTACTGTAATGATCTGCTCTGCTGTCTGCACAGGCAGACAGCTTTTTGACCATTTTGTAGCTCTGAGCGTTGCAGGTCTCTGGAAAGGAGACCTGTCTTCACTCTGCAACTTGCTGAGCTGCTGTTCTGGTGAGGAATTTGCATCCACTTTGCATGCAAATTGCTTAGCTGCTTTGATGGCTTGCAGTATAAATACCATTTTCTCCCAGAATCCCTTGCTGGTCATGATGGTTTGTTCCTGCTAACTCACCTGGAGTATCAGCCTTTGCTATTGTTTGCTAAGATTATCTTAGAGTAATTCCTTGGGACTGCACTAGGCATCCCTTCTAGCGTAGTCAGGTTGTATTATCTGTTTTGCCTTGTACTGTCTATCTGTTGCGATTGTCTTGTCGCCAGCGGCGGTTGACAGGAAAACGTTCTGTCTGTACTCCGTCTTAGGGGTGCAAGCCAGAGCAGCAGTTGCTACTGGTTGATTCATCTGTTGTCTGCCTGGATCGCATCCGCTCTAGCGGTAGTGGCGGTGGTTCCTCCTGTGCTCTGTCTGGGAGTGTAGGCCAGAGCTGCGGTTGCTGCTGGCTACTCCTTCTCTCTGTCTTGTCTGGTACAAACGCTTGCTGTAGGCTCGTGAGGTAACCGTTTAGCAAGCGTTCGCGTTCTCTATTTCGTGTTTGTGTTACTTTGGTTAGTTAGGGTGGCATGCTTATCACTGGGCACCTAACGTGCGGTGATCGTGTCTTTAACGCGTTCGCTGTTGCGAATGAGTGCGGAGTTCGCGTTTAGCTAGCGTTTGTTATTTTCTTTGACGTTCTGATCATTGTTATTTGCTATGTCTTTCTTGCTACACTTGTGCTCTGTCTAATTCGGTCTTGTTGTCTATTGGCAATCGCCACTCTTGCGATTGCATTCCCACTTAGTTTCCACTGTTGTGTGTTCACCGTCGCTGGGTGGCGACTAGATTGGTGGACACACATACATTCTGTCTCTGTGCTCTCTCTAAGGGCTATCTTGCCCTGCATTGCTTCAACTCGTACAATTCCCTCCAGGCATCTGTGGCAGTGCAGAGGCTGTGTTCCTCTGCACTCCACAGCTCCATCTGCTGGTGGGAATTTCCCTCTACAGGTGCATAGCACCAAAGCTGGGTTCTGTTATTTTGTACGCTTGTGGAGGATTTCCGCAGTGTCAGCGCGCATCTTGTGCGCTGACCACGGAAATAATTCCGCAATCGTTACAAATACATAAAAATAAGAAAAAGGACTGCTAATATAAAACAACTGTAATACATCCAACAAGGTAAAACTTGCTGGCTGCTTTCCCTGCTGGTCAAACATCTACAAAGCATACCACAACCTACTAATGCCAATACAATTTGTGTACACATGCATAAACTCAAATACACCTTTGCTTTATTTGCTTTATGTTATATATTCATACTCCCTATTAAACTCCCAACACCTAGAGTGCCTCATTTTAAAATCCACTAAACCTCCCTTTTTAACAGTGTTTTTGGATGCTACAACCCCTTCCCTTCTTCTTTTGGGTATACTATCAATCACCAGAACTCACAGTTGGGATATATAATGTTTATGTACTGTAAATGTTGTGTCACTGTCTATTCTAAACAAATAAACAATTTATGTGAGGCGCTTCTATTTCCACCTCTGTTTGAAATGAGCTATGGGTTTTTTTGTAGTACTGGTCCAAGCCCTTTCCCATAAAGCCCTATCAATCCCTGTCATGCACTGATGAAGACCAGAAAGTCCAAAACAAGCTGTCTACATGTTGGGATGATGTGGCTTTGTATAGTGTTGCTATGCACCAGCAGTTCTGAATGTAACCCTAGCTTCAGGGGCATAAAGAGATAATTTGCATATTCAGTAGTGATGCATCATGGGAAACCACAGTTGCTCGCTCAAAGCTGAATCATTGAAAATACCTTCTGTTTTAAGAAGTCAAACTACACTCAAACAAAAGGTGGAAATATATCACATCTACCTTTTGTTTCAACTGTGAATATGTGCAGTGTTTCTATTGGTGAGATCACCAGACTTTATTAGAAGTTACCCCAGGAAGCTTTCACACAGGTCCCTCAGTTTAATTATCCTCCTCTCCTAATAATGCCCCTACTATAAGGAACAATGTAATTGATCATCACTTAACTTGTTGACGACCGCGTCACGCCGATGTGTGTGATTTCGGCGTGAGCCCCAGGACCGCCAAATGGCGATCAGCGTTAAGTCCTGGGGGTGTGTTTTGCAGGAGACCGCACGTGCCACTGCGCACGCATCTCTGCTTGGATGACCGACCTCTGCTCCGCCATTAGTCTCCCAGCGGCGATTGCCACTAGGAGACTGTTAGACAGCGAAATGGCCATCTATTTAGTCTGTACAGTGCTGCGATTATGGCAGTGCTGTACTGGGGACAGTCTTGTGACACAGGTGTCCCCCTGGGTGGCAAGACAGCAATCCGCTGTCATAGGCTGAAGCCTATGACAGCCAATTGCACTGATTGGCTGGCAGTGGGAGGGAGGAGGGAGAAGGAAGAGTAAAAATAATTTTTAAAAAAAAGAACAAATGTATTACAAAATAAAGGAAATAAATATTTACAATAAAATAAACAAACATCTGGGGAGTGATCATTGCCCACCAACAGAGAGCTGTGTTGGTGGGCAGTGATCCCTTCCAGTTCTGACAATATTTTGTCAGAACTGAAATATACCAGTTGCTGTCAGTTATATATCAGCAGCTGTCAGTTGCAACTGAATGTGCAAGGTAATGTCCATGTTTCCCTATGGCTTAAGTGGGTGATATGACAGTTTAACAGTGTGCTGATCAGGAAGCTGTTAGGTGGTAATGGTCATTTTTAAAATGGAGGACGGAGAATTACATTGTTCACAGTGCACAAATGGGACGCAGGAGAGGAGAAAGAGATAGAGGAGTAAACTACACAGAGGTAAGTATGACCTGTGTATGGTTGTTTTGACTTTTTATTTTCAATTCAGGTTCTCTTTAAAGCTGCAGTGGCCTAATTTATAAAAAAATGGCCTGGTCATTAGGGGGTTTTAGCCTGTGGTCCTTAAGTGGTTTTAAGTGATACTTATCGTGCTGAATCTGGATTGTATATTTCCCTGTTTAGGGTGCAGCATGTGCAGCAATGTCACCAAACTCGCACATCTTTTTAAGGGCACAGTGTTTAATGTGAATAGTTTCTATACATGTCACTCTTCATTTGTGGTTTTTATGATTAAGTGCCCATGTGGTTTGGTTTATATAGACTAAACCACACAGCGCCTGAAAGATTGCACTGCCTCACATCAATTGCCTAATCATTTGCAAAACTTATACAAGACAGTGTCACAACATACAGTACAGGGAGGCGGGAGGGGGGTCCTTGGTGGATTATTGGGAATTTAGGCACTCTGGGTTTTTGGGGTTACATAGGAAGTATGCTTTATGCTTCAGTTTGTAATATTTATTAAGGGTATATTTGATTTAAATCTATAGATTATACATTGTGTATCATCTGTATTGGTATTAATGATTCGTTTTATGGTATGCTTTGCAGATGTTTGACCAGCGGGGGAGCAGCCAGCAAATTCTGACCAGGTTGGAGGGTAAGAGTTGTTTTATATTCATGGTCCTTTACTATTGATTAATGTATTTTTCTGCATTATGTTGTAATTTTTAGTCATGTCTAAGTCAGGTGTTTTACATAGAATTGTATAGATGCACAGCCCCAGTCTGCATGGTGATTTAGCCACCCGCTCTTTACGAAAAAAATCTAGTCCTTAAAGCAGCAACTCCGGCAGCTCAAACTGCACATATATGTGAAAATGCAAGAAAACCAATTGCTTTTTAAAATTTCCTCATCAGTCATCAGTGGGCAAGGGTGGGGGATGTTTAGGTTCACTTTAACTGAATGTGTGGTACAGCTTTAAGAGCATCAGCACCATTTTTTCAACTCTTCTACTAGAAGTTTTGTTTATCTTTATGGTGTGATGATAGCCTGTATATGTTATGTTTAAGCAGAGCATCTGCAGCTGTATGTGGACACCCACCATGCTCACGTCTGTGATTTCTCTGCTTTCTACACACATATACATCAGCATTTGTATACAGTGCACTGATATAACAGCTGAGACACAAAACAGCCCTGAAGAATGTATCCCCAAAAGAACTGCAAATCTTTCATAAAAGCCTTCTGATGCTGAGGTAGAAGGTTTGAACTCATGGAGGGTTAAGCAGTTCTCATGCCAATTCACTCACTGATTTTCTGTAAGAAAAAAAAGGGTGAGTTCTGAATTAATTTTGGAAAAAAAAGTATCTTTAAATGCTCCTTCTACACAAATATATAAAATGTGTACTTGGCAGAATACTGAACCAGGAAACATGGTGAGTTTTCCTTGTCTGGGTGCCAAGGTACAGGGGACCCAGAAAGAGGAGAGATGCACAGGAAGGTAGGATTTCAGCACCAAATTTCTACACAGATCAGAATACTAACTGCAGGCACAGTTCTTAAAGAGAATCTGTAACGTTAAAACGTCCCCTGGGGGGTACTCACCTCGGATGGGGGAAGCCTCAGGATCCTAATGAGGCTTCCCACGCCGTCTGCCGTCCCTCGGGGGTCTCGCTGTAGCCCTCCGTACAGCGGTGACGTAATATTTACCTTTGCAGGCTCCTGCGCAGGCGCTCTGGCTGCTTTCGCTCCGAAGGAGGCGGAAATACCCGATCTCAGTCGGGTCCGCTCTACTGCGCAGGCGCAAGTCTCCGGCGCCTGCGCAGTAGAGCGGACCCGACTGAGATCGGGTATTTCCGCCTCCTTCGGAGCGAAAGCAGCCACAGCGCCCCCGCTGGAGCCTGCAAAGGTAAATATTGAATTGAACAGTCGGCACAGTCGCCGGCTGTTCGGAGGGCTGCAGCGAGACCTCCGTGGGACAGAGGACGGCGTGGGAAGCCTCATTAGGATCCTGAGGCTTCCCCCACCCGAGGTGAGTACCCCCCAGGGGATCTTTTTGTCGTTACAGAGTCTCTTTAAAGGGATACTGTAGGGGGGGCGGGGGGAAAATGAGCTGAACTTACCCGGGGCTTCTAATGGTCCCCCGCAGACATCCTGTGTTGGCGCAGCCACTCCACAATGCTCCGGCCCCGCCTCCAGTTCACTTCTGGAATTTCTGACTTTAAAGTCAGAAAACCACTGCGCCTGCGTTGCCGTGTCCTCGCTCCCGCTGATGTCACCAGGAGTGTATAGCAGAAGCCCAGTATGGTCTGTGTCTGCGCAGTATGCTCCTGGTGCCATCAGCGGGGTCGAGGACACGGCAACGCAGGCGGAGTGGTTTTCTGACTTTAAAGTCAGAAATTCCAGAAGTGAACCGGAGGCGGGGCCGGAGCATCGGGGAGTGGCTGCACCAACACAGGATGTCTGCGGGGGACCATTAGAAGCCCCGGGTAAGTTCAGCTCATTTTCCCCCGACCCCCCTACAGTATCCCTTTAATGTTGATGAAAAACTTCCTGTGCTTAAAATCAAACTCAGTATAGTGACGTCATATATGAACTGGCAGCTGCAGTATCTGTAAATTGTGCATCAAATGAACATTGCGGTTGAATTGCTCAACTATATTTAGTCACATTCTTTTTTCTGTTTATTTGACATGCTTGATTTTTTTTTATGCCAATATTGTGGCTGATACTTTCTCTGAGGTGACATGTGACTTGGGCTAGATCCATCAAAGTGCGGTAAACCTACTGCGCTCAAGCAGAGGGGCAAAAAATGAGCACACACACTCTATGTGGGTCCTGGCAGCACAGGTGCGCTCTTTAGTTACAGCCGATCTTTCTAAATGCCGTGACTTGGTATGACCGCTATACTTCACTAGCGCGACCATAGCGGCCGGCCGCTACTACATTTATTAACGTGGTAGCGGCTGCGCTAGTGAAGTATTGCGGTCACACTACATCACTATCACATGGCATTTACAAGGATTGGCTTTAACTAAAGAGCACATGCTATGCTGCCAGGACCGTGCATAGCGTGCACATGCCAATTTTATCCTGTGCTGCTAAAGCGCAGTAGGTTTACCACACTTTGATGTATCTAGCCCAGGCATGGGCAAACTTGGCCCTCCAGCTGTTGAGGAACTACAAGTCCCACAATGCATTGCAGGAGTCTGACAGCCACAGTCATAACTCATAAAGGCAAATGCATTGTGGGATTTGTAGTTCCTTAACAGCTGGAGGGTCAAGTTTGCCCATGCCTGATCTAGCCCCATGGTGAAATAGATATGTGGAGTGCGAAGCACACAAATAACTGTTTTCCTTTATCTCTTCCTCTGCCTGAAAGAGTTAAGGTGGCCATAAACTTATAGAATTGCAGCAGATTCGACCATTAGATAGATTTCTGTCAGCTAGATCAAATCGATTGAAATCGTCCGCAAATCAATCAATAGCATAGATTTATGATTGTTGCGATTCACTAGAATCGATCGATCGATTCTAAAATCAACCAGTGTATGGACTCCTTTAATTATTATTTATTCAAGTGACAGTTTCTGCCTGGGTCAGGATATGTCAGACTATTCTGTAACCCTTACTATAAAGGAATTACAGCCATAAAACACTTTGTTGACAGTAGATACAAAGGGTCAACAGTTCACAGATTTTAGCTCTGGCATACTTCAATGAATGTGTCATTGAGCAGAAACAATGAAAGACTGAAAACTTAAAAAGTAGTTTTAAAGTAGATTTAAATATAAAACAAAATTGTGGGGTATCTAAAAAAACATTTTTAGGAAAGGGAGGATAGATACAATTGTTTATCTCATCAGTGTATTTTCACCTCGGATGTTCTTTAAAGCTAAATTAATATTAAAAACAAGTTATGTGTGGAGGGTTGCATGTCTTGCCACAATCATTTGCATGGTTTACATGTAATACATGTAATTTGCAGAAATTGTTGGTGGGCCTACAGTTAGGGGTACCTTTAGTAGCAGATCATTCATGATCTGTTCGTTTGGTTATTAGTTTGATGTCTGTACTCATACACCAAAGTTAAAGGATACTGTAACTTTAGGGTTGCTTATCTATTGCTCCCAACCAATGCTGCAAAATGGTACATGCTACCTGGATCTGCCCATTCATAGAAATCATTACCACTGTCTCCATGTCCCAGATGTACATGCTAAAATGTATTGGTGGGAATGTATGAGTTCTCCTGTTCAGTATTGTGCACTGTGTAAAGGCAGTTTGTGTTCAGGGTTTCCAGCATCAAAGCCTGACCTGTTGCTCTTGTACTTCTCTTGTCACTGTCCTTTGCATACTCAGCCTCTGGTTCAGACAATGACATCTGTTTGACTTTCTCACTGGGGTTAAGGTCAATTTGTCAAAGTGTCTTATAGCCTGAAGCATTACGCTACTCTTGCCATGCTAAGAACTAGCATGGGGCATTTATGCTTACAGTGCAGTGCAGGTTTTATAATATGCACAATGATTTTTGAAATATTGTACTCCATATCTTAATAATCCTAATCCTAACACTTGTACAGCACCTGTATATTTTCTTCTGTTGGACTCAAAGCTCTCAAGAGTTGCACTGAATAAGTACTGACCCTAGCCAGGAATCTAACCCTAGTCTCCCATGTCAAAGGCAGAGCACTTAACCAGTACACTATCCAGCCACTATCTTAATTGTTGTGTCCATAAAATTCTAAAAATATATCTGATATGGGGAGAGCTTTACGTATCTTCTTTTTTTTTTGTATATGTATAATTACATATACAGTCAGCCCCCAGGTTATAACAAGATATGGTCTGTTGGTTTGTTCTTAAAGAGAAACTCCAACCTAGAATTGAACTTTATCCCAATCAGTAGCTGATACCCCCTTTTACATGAGAAAAATCAGTGGGCGCTGTATGACTGATTTTGTGCTGAAACCCCTCCCACAAGAAGCTCTGAGTACCGCGGTACTCTGGGCAAACTGCCACAATGTAACAATGTTCACAGACAGGAAATGGCTGTTTACAGCTGTCTCTAACAGCCAAAACAGCTAGGAGCAGCTACTTAACCTGCCCACAGTAAAAATGTCACCATGTAATAAATGTCAGAATGTAAATCGGGGAGAGGAAAGATTTTACTATGAGCAAACAATGACTAAATCATTTATACATAATTATGGTAAAAAATGAAGCACTTTTTTACTACATTATTTTCACTGGAGTTCCTCTTTAAGTTGTATTTAAGTTGGAAAGATATATTTACCTTTTACTGTGTCCCCCATGTCTGTGCCTCTTCTGTGGCTCCTGTGCCCCTTTTTGTGCTACCTCTGTGCTTCCTATGCCCCCCTGTGCCTCATCTGCCTAATTTAATACAGTTGACCCAGGTATACACAGTAAGATAAATTGTTTCCTGCAGCTGCACGTGAGGTATCTACACTCTGTTTATCCTTCGAGTTCCCTATTCTGATTGATGCAGTGATGTTACTAACCCACAAAGCATCCTATTGGCTGTTGGCAGCAGCAGGGGTGTTTAGCCTGCACTTTGCCCATGTTTGCCACCACGTCAGTT
Source organism: Hyperolius riggenbachi (assembly GCF_040937935.1). Classification (NCBI taxonomy): domain Eukaryota; kingdom Metazoa; phylum Chordata; class Amphibia; order Anura; family Hyperoliidae; genus Hyperolius; species Hyperolius riggenbachi. The sequence goes on from NC_090646.1 coordinate 374,310,104, forward strand.
GCACAAGCCATTTATAACTTGGACATTTGTAATTCGGAGCCTTCCTGTACACACTATTATTTTATTTAAGGTAAAAAATAAGCAAACCCATACGTTTTACTTGTATCATTTATGAGTTCTCTAGTCAGCTACTCCAACAAGTACACTCCTTGCTCTCAGCAGTTTATAGCCATTTGGGAAAGCCGAGCACAGGTCACACATGACTGCAATATTAGGCAATGTTGGACTGGGATGATGGGAGACAAGGTAAATCCAGCCATGACCAATCAGAAATAACCATCTCTCTTCCCCAGCAGTAAAAACCTGCCTTATAAGTAGAGATCTACACTTTGTCAACCACAAAGCAACTTGAGGTCTTTTGGTAAACAGTAGAATAGATGAGTAGTGCGGCACTCCCTTAGGTTAATAGGCAATTAGACATAGCAAAAAGTAAAATAAACAGATTACATGTATCCAGATAGTCATATCAATCAGCTGTGGATTATGGCATCATGTGCAGCTGGGAGAGAGGAGGTGGGTGCAAGAGGGCAAGCGATAGCCATTTCACGTCTCTGTGGACGCATGCTTACACTGTGTTCTACAGCGAATTGTTAAATAAACCTCAAATTTTCATTGGACAGAAGGTGCATGTGCTTTTTTCTTGTTGTGCAGCTTGAGGCCTTTGCCTTAAATGACATTTTATAAGAGCCACAGCAGACAGCTTTACATAACATAATTTCCTCCTACACCTTCCCTGTCAGCTGTCTGGACCGGTAATCACCATATTGACAGACAATGCAGGAAGGAGATATGTGCTGACTAGGGAGGATCTGAGACAGGACATCTGGAACTACCTTGGAAAATAGCCTGTCATTTTTAATAGGAATTTCAGCTAAGTGCAGATGAATTTAAGTAACTGTCCAATACAACCCCATGGGGAATATTTAACGATTTAGTTCACTTCTCATAGTTGCTCTACAATGCTCAAGCTAGCTTTACATAGTTAACTAGGCAGATGCCTAAGTAAGCATGGCTATCCTTTCTCTTCCACCCAAAAAATCTGATGACTTTTTTTTTAAATGCCTGGATTAAATTCAAGAAACTTCATGTATCTCAAGTTTTTTTTTCTTCTGTTTATTTTTGTATTTGTCTTGCAATTCGCAAAAAAATAAATAAAAAAGAACTCAATCGTTTTAGGGTTCTAGTTATTAATGCCCACAATTCTTTATCCTGTTGCTGTTTTATAGATTTGTTGTAGCGTTACACATTTACATAAACACTGTAACATAAGTTAACCATTCCCAGTAATGAGCGACTTCTTTGAGTGCTTGACTTTACAACAGGTCTTACCTCAGAGACCAAAGTTAAAACTTACCTAAGAAGAGGGAAGCCTCTGGATCCTAGTGAGGATTCCTATGCCATCCTCTGGTCCCCCATCACCAAGCACGGACCCCTTGGAGATTATAGACAAGGGCTTGTCAGTAATTACATCGGGGCTGTGCTCTTCTTCAGGCACAAGCATGACCATACTGCACCAGCGCAAGTACGACCACGCCTATGCAGTAAGCTGGAGCCGCTCATGCATAAGTGGCTCCATGCTGCTGTGCAGCTGCAACCGTGCTTGCGCTGGTGCAGCACGGCCATACTTGTGCCATAAGAGGAGCGCGGGTCTGATGTTTAGTAGGTTCACGGGCAAGACTGGAGGACAGCATGGCATCCTCCAGAGGCTTCCCTCTCCTTGGGTAAGCATTTACTTTTTGAAGTTATTTATGCCTCAGGTTCTTTTTAAGTTATTATACAGCATACAAATAAGCTCCTTCACCAATGAGAAGTTTTAAGCTGAACCGAGTACAGAGTCATCATCAATCACTCTGCCGCCCAAGTCACGGGCCTTTGTGGCCTTTTAGGAAATCTTCCCCCACTCACCATGCTCAGGCCAGGGTGCAAAAAACAGCCTTTCCTAATCAATATTCAATCCATAAAACAATTGCACATTACTTGAGGGAGCCTTCATTTTTAACTTCTAGAGATCACATAGGCTGGTAGACCAGGGAAAAAGAGAAAGATCTTATTACCAAAGAACATACCGACATGTTTTTGTGATTGTAAAACCACTTAACCAGTTTGGTACCTCTTAAATATAACAGTAATAAGGCACTAGAACATGGATCGTTCATATCAATAAACAAATAACAGATTATACATACATATGTATCATTAAGGGTGTGAAGTAGGAACCATTGATATTACTGACATTATCTAGGTGTGAGCTACAGCCACTTCATACTTGCTGGAACATGTAGGCTCTCAAGTGTCACTGGTGTTACTAAACCATCGCAAGAGACTGCTTTGTAGTACTGCAGGTGTCACATTTAGGCATTTTGCTAAAATCTTGGATTTTCCTTTAAGAATACCTAAGCAGACAGTGGACCCCCTTCCATCAGTTTATCCTGCTCTCAGGGTGCTTCCCCCATTGCATTTGTCTCTGTTATTTGTGAAAGTTATGTGGGTATTCAAAATGCACCTGAAAGCTTTACTTTCTGTAATGTCTTTTTTATGATTAGAAACAATGCCTTATGGGTGGAAGAACTAATTATCTTCTTTGAAATGGAACAAATTGTGATGTGCTAGATGACTGGGTCAGAGCATCTGCACAATGACAGGTATCATGTGAGGCTCCAGGGATGCAGTGATCAGTACCTATCAAATGTGCTCTTTGGAAGTACAGTTGGTGAACTGGTGACAGGGTCATGGGTACCTGAGGCTCAATCATGCTTGTGGGCATTGATGGCTCCAGTGTCACAGAACAGCAGCTATAGTGCCTATTGATGTAAACATAAGGTTGGTCATGAGAGAGTTTTGCAAGGACACACTCAACAATACAAAACAAGCAGTAAGTGTAATGTAAAGTTCCCACACCAATCAACAGGAATCCTTCACAGACCAGTTTGGTATAGCCAGAACATATTCTTATGTGCTGCTTTACAGGTTTTGACCTTGCATTCATTAGTGAATACAATATTTTGTTCTTCAAAATCTTACTCAAAAAAGTATCTGTTCAATACATCAGAATTAAAAGTGGCTCTTTTCATTTCAATAAAATCATAAATACTGACCTGGAATTCACATCATACATTGACTACTGAATACCCAGATAGCTCATGATGACCCAGAACCTCAAAGAATATACTGTACAAGGGACTTATAGAGATTGAAAAACCCTCTTACTAAAAAGCAATGTTGATTTATATCAAAAATTAAATGATAGGACCACATAGACAACGTTAAAGGAAACCTGAAGCAAGGGGGAAAAAGATTTGGATACTCACCTATGAAGAGGGATCGTAGAGGCTTTGGATGCCTTCTTGGTCTTCTCTCCATCTTCTTGTTCCACCACTGTTCTTCCGGTGAAGTAATATGACTGGAATGTCAGAATAAGCCTTTGGAACTCTTGGAAGGTTTTAGAAGTATTGCCATCACAGAGTATTTCTAAAGACCAGCGGATGTGCACTATATGCACAAGCGCATGCGCAGTATTGATGCTCCCATCTTCAGAAATACTCAGGGATGCCAATACTTCCAAAGATTGCTGAGGAGTCCCAAAGGCACGTTACTTCACTGGGGGACCGAGAAGGCTTTATGGTGTGTAACTAACTTTTTTGTTCACGTCTCTTTAAACTACATAAAACATAACTAAGTATTCTAACTGATTCTCCTTATACTTTAAAGCAGCAAGGTTAGCCATACTATGCCAGGAAATAAAACGTATATATAATATAAGTAGATAAGTACTTGCTCTACTTACATAACAGATGTATTGTACTGTCCATGTTTTGATTTCACTGAATGTTGTATAGTAAATAAATAGAATTCTGTTTCAGGCATTCGTCATCTTGGATTCCCTCTGACTGAAGCCAATCCTGATGTAATTTCCTCCCTTACTTTACTTTTTTCCTCATAGAATCTGCTCTGTCATAGTTAGGTTGTTTTGTAAACATGTTGTAAACATTTGAGCACAGCAGATTTCAGCCTTGTGTCACACTGAACTGCCCTCAGCCAATCAGTGAGGAGCAGGAATATGGGAGGGGAGATGACAAGCTTCCTTCTCGTGGGCAATATACCAAATAGAGCCAGGCTGACTGAGAGAAGATTTATTACAGCAGAAAAGGCTGCAGGCTGCATAATAAACAAAGAGCAGTGGGTAAATGGAATTTGATTTTGTGGCTGACAATCCCTCTTTAATGACTTGTTTCTATTATAGCTAAAATGATACATGGAAGCCACAAATGTGAGACCTAAAATACAGAAGCTCAGAGACAAAAGGAAACTGAACAGCCAAACCAGACAACACAAAATTAACATGTATCTTTATCCAAGCAAGCAAGTTTGAACTTCTCTTACAGAACCAGCTTTAAGAAGCAGCTCAGAGGAGATGCTGTCTCCATTTATGAGGAGTACACAGCAAGTCATTGTTTGGGAGAACCCTTTGTTTAGTTTATGCTAATAAAAACAGCCTCTGGAGCAATGTTATTATTACTACTTCTTGATTACCGAGATAGAATTTATAGAGTGAAGTCACTACAAAAATTACTAAATAAGGCTGGTGAGAAACCTGAGGAAGATTTTACAGCTTAGTAATTATACATGTGAACATCAAAGTTAAAATAGCTGCGACACAGCTTCATTTTCTTAGTGTAAGAAACTTGATTAGCTAATGACAAAAAGATTACTTTTAAAGTGTAAGTAACAGGTCAGAAGCCTATACACTGCCCTCTACCTACACATTGGTAATGCTGTATAGGCTTCAGTCTTCTCAGAGAGATTCAATCTGTGCCTGTTTCTATGCAGACTGCACTGCAGGATGTTGCAATCCAGGCAGCAGCTGGAGTCCTACCCGCAAAGCCTGACGCTGTGATCAGAATTTGTAGTTGCAGAAATGTCATGCAAAAAAAGTACAATATGAGCACACTGGATATTAAGCTATTAGATATTTTTTAACTTTGTGTTCGGGAAAAGATCTTAAAGAGAACCTGTAACAAAAAAAAAAAAGTTCTCACCTCAGGAGGGGGAAGCCTCAGGGTCCCAATGAGGCTTCCCTCTCCCCTGTAGCTGCAGGCCGCCCAGCGCTGGCTCCCCCGAAGTGTCCCGGAATCCTCCCTTGACAAGCCTGACAAGCGCTGATTTATTTACCTTTCCAGGCTCCAGCGGGGGCGCTGTTGCGGCTTTCCGCACGGAGATAGGAGAAAATAGCCGATCTCAGTCGAGTCCGCTCTACTGCGCAGGCGCAGGAGACTTGTGCCTGCGCAGAAGAGCTGCCCGACAGTGATCGGCTATTTCCGCCTATCTCCGAGGTGGATAGCATAGCCTGCGCTGGAGGCGGGAAGGTAAATATTTACATCCCTGCTGTTCGGGAGCTTTATCGCCACCACTGGGACCGAGGAGGACGGGGGATGCCTTGATCGGATCCGGAGGCTTCCCCCAGCCGAGGTGAGTACCCCCCAGGGGAGGTTTTTAAAGTTACAGGTTTTCTTTAAAGCCCAACTCTGTACAAAACTTTTAGTTATTCAAGTTTTAGATTGGTGAAAGCAGAGGAAGACAGGAACCCAGCCAGTTTGTTATTGAGGCATGTGTTCCTGTTAGGGAGATTTCCCCTCATTTCCTGAATTTTAGCTAATGCTGTCAACAAAGAAGTAATGGAATAACAGCAGCACTGTCCTCCACGTTGCATTCCAGTTCTACAGCTACTTCCTTCTTTTGGCTGTGAAGCAACGTGAAGGGCAGCACACTGAGGATGTGACATGGGTGAGTTAAACCCCTCTGCCTCTAGTCTGTAGCCAGCAAGCTGGCAAGCACCTACAGCTGGCTACTATCTGCAGATTAGCCCATAGACTTTGCAGATGAAACTGTGAAATGTCTACTGAAACAGGGCCTACCTCAGCTGAAAGGCTGCCAAAGCAGCTGCTGAATGCCATAGAAATACCACATTCTCCTGATACTTTGCCAAAAGTATCTGTCTCAGAGGATTAGGTTTAAAGCCAATATATACCTATCATCCTGATAGTTGGCTGCGTTAGCTTTTTCATCGTCTAAGGGTACATTTAAGTAATTGATGGGAGAAAGGTTAACATTCATACAGGTGTTCAATTACTGTTGCCTAATATATTCATTGGTGATAATTTTTGGGGACAGTTTTAGGAGTGATAACTGTACAGACATGCTGATCAGCCTGTTCTGTTCTATGAGGGGGGAGGAGACAGCAAGCAACAGATGCGAGGGCTGCTATCTTCATTATCTAATAAACAATGTGAGTTGCCTGACTTCTGTGCTGATGCTCTGCCTCTAATACTTTTGTTATCGATTGGCACCATCCAACACTATCTGAGCCGATCAGAAAATGGTATCGTTAATGGGCACCTTAAAGGGAAACTGAAGAGAGAGGTATATGGAGGCTGTCATGTGTATTTCCTTTTAATCAATACCAGTTGCCTGGCAGCCCTGCTGGTCTATTTCTCTGCAGTAGTATCTGATTAAAACCAGAAACAAGCATGCAGCTAGTCTTGTCAGATCAGACTTATAAGTCTGAACCACTGAAACACCTGATCTGCTGCATGCTTGTTCAGGGGCTATGGCTAATAGTATTAGAGGCAGAGGATCAGCAGAGCTCCCAGGCAACTGGTATTGCTTAAAAGAAAATAAACATGACAGCCTCCATATACCTCTCTCTTCAGTTCCCCTTTAAGCTAATACGTACTAATGCAGCATGCTATAAAGTCTAGGAATGACAGCTCTCTATGTTGACTGTACAATACAGCCAATTAAGGGTTCATTACCATTTGGGCGCTTTCAGCCTCGCTTATGGAAACGTAATCGCAGGGAGAGCAAATAGTGCATAGGCTGCACTGTCTGCTGTGTCCATACATGCTCTGTGATTCACCGCTGAATCACAGCGCATGGTTGCCTGCATTCCGGGGTGATTGCGCCACTATCCCATGCTCTGCTATCCCATTCAGTATAATGAATGTGATCGCTAGCTTCACCCCCGGGGATTCACATGCAGCGCAGAGCTGCATGGCTCTTGGACACTGTGACCCTGCAGTAGTACAGTGCCTAACCAATATGTACACACACTTCAATCTAAGTTACTCAGCTCAGCAGCACTCAAGGAATTCTATAGCTAACAGTTCTTCTCACAGTACTTGGTGCAGTGTACTTGTACAAAGAGTAGCAGACAAGCTGGAAGACTACAGATACCTTGCTGTAACTTGTAACTAAGCACACACAGTTCTAATCTATGTAATGTATAGCAGTTCTGCAAAGCACACAATATACTCTATACATCACACATTCAAATTAGTAAAACAAATCTCTCCCTGAACAATACACTCCTCTCCCTGTCTGTATCTCCCACACAGCTAACACAAGATGAAGCGACAACCCCCTCCCTGCCCCCTAATATCTGCCTGTGGTGGGATCTCTACTGGCTCTTGCTGTGCATCCTGCGAAAAAATGATTAGCTCAGCAGACTCTGGTTTTACCTGCACTCATTTAAAAAAAAAGTGACTGCATCATTAGTCACTGGGCTTTTCTCATGAAAAACTTTGGTAAGCAAGAAAGGCCCAAAATGATCATGTGACTCCACTGACTGCATGCTTGTTGCAGGTGTAACTGAAAAACAACTAAAGCCAAAAGCTCAGCATGACAGCAAGGCAATTGGCATTGTTTATAAAGTAATGAAGATGGCAGGCTCCCTTTAATTATTATGACAGGCTCCCTTTATGGTAGCCAAACATCCATAAGGAGTGTTGCACAATCACCAAAATGACAACCACAACTGAGAAGTAGCTGGGATGGTCTGGAAAACTGTTGGGCAATTCCTGTTGTTTTCTAGTGTTTGGAGAAAACATCTGGCATATAACAGAAATGCACGCTGAACAGAAATGATTGTTCACTGCTCCAATCATTTGTGATGGCAAAATTCCTTGAGTCTGATTTATGAAGGCTTTCCAAGCTGGTTCACTGAAAACATGAGTGATGAAACAAACCTTGCCTGAATGTATTAAAAAGTTGTGTGCCGTTTGTTGCTGGATCATGCTGGGCTTACTGAAAGGTAAGGTAATCTCACAGTGGGAGCATGCATGCAAGCGCAGTCATACAGTTCTAGATTCACTAACCTTTCATCAACCCGTGCTGTGGTCCAGTATGACTCAGGTGAGGGTTGTAAACTCTCACCGGCTAATAGCACATGCATTTTAACAAATGTATTCCAGGTTAGCTGGATCACTTACATTCTCTGGATATTTAAGCCTACAGAACTGTATGTTCGGTATACATGCACAAATGGCCACACAAGGTGACAAACAAATCAACCCCTCTTTAATTTGTATCTGATCAAGACAAGGCAAATAACATTTACCGTATATTGCGCTTTTCTCACGGTGGACTTGAAGCTCTTGAGCTGCAGCCACTAGGGCACACTCAATAGGTAGTAGCAGTGTTAGGGAGCCTAGCCCAAGGTCTCCTTACTGAATAGGTGGTGGCTTACTGAACAGGAAGAGCTGAGATTCAACGCCTGGTCTCCTGTGTCAGAGGTAGAGCCCTCAAAGGAAACCAGAGCTGAGGGACCCTAAAGATTTTATACTCACCGGAGCTTCCTCCAGCTCCATAAGCACATGTGAGTCCCTCGCTTTCCTCCCGCGGTCTGCCGTTCAGCCCCGACTGAGCCAATTACCAGAGCTGATTGCAGATGAACAGCAGACCGCGGGAAGATGGCGAGGGACTCACATGTGCTTATGGAGCTGGAGGAAGCTCCCATGAGTATTAAATCTTTAGGGTCCCTCAGCTCTGGTACACTTTAAAGGAAACATCAGGTGTTTAAAAAAACAGATCCACTTACCTGGGGCTTCCTCCAGCCCCTGGCAGCCTATGTGTCCCTTGCCACAGCTCCTCTCCCAGCTGTTGTCCCGAAGTCCCCTCCGTAGCAGCCGGTGACCTGGCGAAGTCGGCGGCTTCTGCACATGCGCAAGCGCATGGCTCGTGCTCGCGCTACTGTGGCCGTGGAGCTGCAGCGAGGGACACATAAGTTGCCAGAGGCTGGAGGCAGCACCAGGCAAGTAGATAGTTTTTGCCTAATGTTTCCTTTAATGCTTGATCAGCCATTGATGCAGCATATTAAGCTATAGATCCAAAAATTTAATCAGGGTGATCAAATCTGCTGAGAAAATCGATGTGCTTTAAATGGCTGCCTGTACTACAAATAAGTAGATTCAAGAGACAACATTCATAAGACTGTGTACCTTGTACTTAACGATGTACAAATTATGACACTGCATCCAATCCTGCCATTAATTCCCAACAGGAAATAGATACATGCACTTCAATGTCAAACTGCTCCGCCCATTAAATCTAGAAACATTATCTCTATTAGCGGCATTAAGATACAAACAGATATTTTTCAACTGTAGATCTGCAAAAAAAAAATGAAAATTGTGAAAACTTAAGTGAAAATCCCCCGAGGAAATTTAAATCACTGTCACGGTTAATTACAGCAATTTCAGCCTAGTGAATACATTACAATGCAGTTAATAGTAGTGTTTTGATGGCCACATGGCTGCACATTTAGTAATAGCTTCAGGGCGTACCTGTTAAAGCAAAACACAGGAAACAGTAAGGAATTTAGGACTTAACAATGATATCTTAAATTATTTCTATCTGGCAGGTAGAATTACTTGCTTTAAGCAGGGTCAGCCATACTATTCCAGCAAACAAACAAACAAACAAACAAACAAACAGATATACAATGGGATGCGAAAGTTTGGGCAAATTTGTTAATCGTCATGATTTTCGTGTGTGAATCATTGGTTGTTACAATAAAACATGTCAGTTAAATATATCATATAGGAGACACACACGGCGATATTTGAGAAGTGAAATTAAGTTTATTCGGTTTACAGAAAGTGCGCAAGAATTGTTTAGATAATATTAGGCAGGTGCATAAATGTGGGCACTTTATTGATTCCAAAACCTTTAGAACTAATTATTGGAACTCAAATTGGCTTGGTAAGCTCAGTGACCCCTGACCTACATACACAGGTGAATCCAATTATGAGAAAGAATATTTAAGAGGGTCAATTGTACGTTTTCCTCCTCTTTAATTTTCTCTGAAGTGTAGCAACATGGGGGTCTCAAAACAACTCTCAAATTCCCTGAAGACAAAGATTAATCACCATCATGGTTTAGGGGAAGGATACAGAAAGCTGTCTCAGAGATTTCAGCTGTCTGTTTCCACAGTTAGGAACATATTGAGGAAATGGAAGACCACAGGCTCAGTTCAAGTTAAGGCTCGAAGTGGCAGACCAAGAAAAAATCTCGGATAGACAGAAGTGGCAAATGGTGAGAACAGTCAGAGTCAACCCACAGTCCAGCACCAAAGATCTAAAAATCATCTTGCTGCAGATTAAGTCACTGTGCATTGTTCAACCATTGTTCAACAGGAGATGCTGCATGTAAGAATGATGCAGAGGAAGCCTTTTCTCCACTTACAGCACAAATAGAGCCGCTTGAGGTATGCCAAAGCATATTTGGACAAGCCAGCTTCATTTTGGAATAAGGTGCTATGGTCTGATGAAACTAAAATTGAGTTATTTGGGCATAACAAGGGGAGTTTTGCATGGAAGAAAAAGAGCACAGCATTCCAAGAAAAACACCTGCTACCTACAGTAAAATATGATGGTGGTTCCATCATGCTGTGGGGCTGTGTGGCCAGTGCGGGGACTGAGAATCTTGTCAAAGTTGATGGATTCCACTCAGTGTCAGCAGATTCTGGAGACCAATGTCCAGGAATCAGTGACAAAGCTGAAGCTGCGCTGGGGCTGGATCTTTCAACAAGACAAAGGCCCCAAACACTACTCAAAATCCACTAAGGCATTCTTGCAGAGGAACAAGTACAATGTTCTGGAATGGCCATCTCAGTCCACAGACCTGAATATAATAGAAAATCTGTGGTGTGAGTTAAAGAGAGCTGTCCATGCTCGTAAGCCATCAAACTCAGGTTTAATGAACTAGAGATGTTTTGTAAAGAGGGATGATACAAAATACCTTAAACCAGAATCCAGACTCTGATTGGAACCCACAGAAAGCGTTTAGAGGCTGTAATTTCTGCAAAAGGAGGATCTACTAAATATTGATTTCATTTCTTTTTTGTGGTGCCCAAATTTATGCACCTGCCTAATTTTGTTTAAACAATTATTGCACACTTTCTGTAAATCCAATAAACTTAATTTCACTTCTCAAAAATCACTGTGTGTGTCTCATATATGATATATTTCACTGACATTTTTTATCGTAAAAACCAACGATTTATACAGGAAAATCATGAGGATTAACAAGGTTGCCCAAACTTTCGCATCCCACTGTAAGTAGAAAACTACTTGTTCTACTTACATAACAGATGTATTGTACTGTATGTATTATGTATGTATGTATGTATTATGTAATTTCCTCCCTTACTCTTTTTTTTCCTCCTGGAATCTGCCTTGTCATAGCTAGCTTGCTTTGCAAACAAATGAGCACTGCAAGATCAGATTTCAGCCTCATGTCACACAGAACTGCTCCCAGTCAATTAGTGAGGAACAGGAATGTGGGGGCGCAGATGACAAGTTTCCTTCTCGTCGGCAATGTACCAAATAGAGCCAGGCTAACTGATGAGATTTATTACAGCAGAAACATATCTGATTTGATTAGAGTGCCTGCAGTGAGGGTAAGGCTGCAGTATGCATAATGAACACAGCACAGTGGTTAAATGGAATTTGATTTTGTGGCTAACATTCCTGCTTTAAAATCTGATTTTGCATTGCAATTCCAATTCCTTGAACAATGTTCCTTAGAACATTTTTTCTATTTTTATTGCTGTCCTGTGTCATCTGTGAAAGTTTATAACACTTCTGTCCAGGCATGACGTTTCACCAACAGGAACAAAGACAGCAATACAAAAATCAATCCATACCTTGGCTTTGGTAAAAAATAAATTAAAAAAAATGAACTTTACTAGAGATAGTTAATAGGAGGCAAATACGTATGGCTTGCATGCAAATCTAATACAAATTATATGCAGCCTGTAATTGGGCTGATCTAATATAGTGTACTTTCTGCCAAATTTCATTGTCTCACTAGCAAGTTTTAAATTATTAGCATCTCCTTGACTATATTTTATAGTGAAAGCCCTTGATTGTAATCTAACTCCCCCCCCCCCCCCCCCAATTGTTTCTTTCAACGGCTATCTTTTGTTATAGAATGTTTTGTATTACCTTTTCTTTCCTTGGTATGCGTTAGTATGCGTTGTGTTTTTTCCTCCATAGCAGTGCATTGAGAATAAAGCTTTCAATTAAAATGCTTATAGTGTGAACTGAGCCATAGGAAAACATGGAAAACAAGTAGGTTACTTTGAAAATCAGTTGTCCTTACAGTTATAACTGAGAGCAACTAATTAAAGTGTACCTGAGACGGGGATGCTGGAAAAATCATACCTACCTGGGGCTTTCTCCAGCCCCGTGGCAACCTTTGGCTCCCACTCCATCCTCCTGGGATGCCGCGATCCGCCGCTAGGGTCCTCTGAAGTTTCTCCAGTCGGGGCCAGTTGGCGCATGTACAGTTCGGTTGCGCATTTGCCGTCATCGCGCTCCCGTCGCCAGGAGCATTCTTTGCTTGCACAGTAGTACTGCACAGGTACAGTACATTCCCAGCAACAGGAGTACAATGGGGGAGCATGCAGGTGACGCGTGCGCAGTACACCAGGGTCGAGAGACACTTTAGAGGACCCTTGTGGTGGAACGAGATGTCCCAGGAGGATAGCGAGGTAGCCAAAGGTCTCAATGGGGCTGGAGGAAGCCCCAGGTACAATGATTCCCCCCCCCCCACACCTCCATCTCAGGTTCCCTTTAAGTGTAAAAGGACCCTTAGGGTCCTTTTACGCTATATCAGTCAGTTGCTGCCAATTGTAGCTGAAAGGACAACTGATGTGCAATGCATAGCCACTTATTAAAACGTATGAAGTGTAAAAGGGCCCTAAGGCAAACTCTGCTCTACATAATGCTGACACTCAGCCATCATGACTCAAAATCAGGCATACATGACACCTGACAGCATTGTGCATACTCCACTGTGATCATGACAACAGCCTTGTGACACAGAAGAAGGCAAAATATTTAGTGGCAGCCTTTAGCGAAGTGAGCATTGGCAATAAGTAAATGCACTGTGACAGGGCTGCACTGTGACTGTTAATGGCTGCTCATGGCACAGAGTGAAAAGGGAGGTGAGCAAGAGACAGTTACCATGGATACTAATGATATAACAAATATTCAGCATGTGACTAATGTGAGCATAGTGGCAACTGATAAGAGCTTTTATAGTGCTCTTTGCTCATTTCTGCAAAACTTTCAGAACTAAAAAGCGGCATACAGCTCTGAGATCATCTGGGAAATGACTACTCTAATGCTCTACAGTATTTTGATATAGGAGGTGACCAGACTTGACCTGATCTTGCCTCAATATGATGACCTAATGTGATCTTCAAGTGAGGACATAAATCTGTAAACAGTCTGAATCTGTAAACAGGATGCATGCCCTCTCTCCAATGTAAAGCTTCCATAAAAAAAAATGTGCTAATGGACAAGGGCAGTTTTCCTTATGTTAAAGGAAATTAAAACATTAACTGTATGTACACTATAACACGATGTAAGGGTCAACCAGTAGTGTAGAATTTCCATATAGGACTCGATCCTTGCAGGATAAATATCCAGCGTGCATTGATTTAATATATATGCGGTATACAGCATGCAAACCAGCACAACGTTTCGGGCCTTACACCCTTTGTCAAGTGGTCAGTCTTCAAGTGGGGAGAAGGACACCAACAAGGACTCCCCTTTAGCAAGACACTTTTTGGAATTCAAACATAATGGGAGCCACATAAGGTGGCTGATTTTGGAGGCGCTACAGTACAAGGAAGGTACCCTGCTTAGATGTGAAGCCTGGTGGATGGAGAGACTGGGGGTCACCTCATGGCCTGAACGAGGACTTCAGTCTTAGATGCTTCCTTTGATATCAGTAAGCAGCTCTCTAGCCTGTTAAGGGTTAATTTTACACATAAGCATGTGCCTGCCCCCCCCCCCCCCCCAATTGCTTGGGTGTGCTGTGTCAGAGTTTGTCTTTATATGTTCACATTGTTAAACCAGAAGACTGAGCACTTGACAGAGGGTGTTTGGCCTGAAATGTTGTGCTGGTTTGCATGCTGTATTACGGCACATATATTAAATAAATACATGTTGGATATTTATCCTGCAAGGGTCGAGTCTTATGTGGAAGCTTTACACTACTGGTCGACCATTGTGAGGCTTGATGGACCTCTCACCTCACTGGACTTCCCGGGTTACACTGATATAATCCAGAGGCCGGCAGTGTCGTCAGTTTACAATGTAAGGGTCACACAGAGGACCATGACATTGGGGTAACAGCACTTTAGGTACCTTGTTCTTGCTTTAATGAAATTCCTGTAAAATGTGGTACCCTTTTTATTTGTTAGTGCAGGGTACCATTCCTAGCTGGATGTCTGATCATCCACAGGATAATCAAAGTGGGTAATAACATGCCCAAGTAGTGCTAGTAAATAGGTAGAATTCGTACCATCCTAAAAAAATACTGTAATAAGAGACAAAAAAATTAAAATAGATTTCTTTATTAATGGGGCAGTTTGTCATCATGCAATCAATACAATAATACAATAACATCTGTAACGCGTTTTTCTCCCATAGGACTCAAAGCGCATAGTTGTGTCTCAGATTAGTACAGGGTTGCAGGCTGGGTTGTGTTACAGAGGAGATAGTCAGATGTTCATGAATGCCAGACTGAACAGGTAGGTTTTCAGTTTAGACTTAAATGCTTCCAGGGATAGAGGTGTCCTGATTGGGTGTGGCAGGGAGTTCCAAAGTGAAGGGGCAACATGACAAAAGGCTCTGTCTCCAAAGGTTTTGGGGTGGACTCTGGGGGTGACCAAGGTGTTACGTCCTTTTGATCTGAGATTGTGGGGGGGGGGGGGGGGGGGTGATGCAGTTGCAACAAGTCCTTCAGGTATCCAGGGCCCTGATTGTGCAAGGATTTGAATGTCAGTGAGACAATCTTAAACAGAATTCTCCATTTTATCGGTAGCCAGTGGAGTGAGCACAGGGTTGGTGTTATGTGGCAATGGCGGGGTTGGCTCGTTAACAGCCTTGCGGCGGCATTCTGTACTAATTGCAGGCGGCGTAAGTCTTTCTTATGCAGGCCTGTGTAGAGGACGTTGCAGTAGTCTAACCTTGATGTGACGAAGGCATGAACTAGGGTTGGAAGATCCTCTGAAAGAGTTAGGTGTTTAATCCTTGAAATATTCCTTAGATGAAAGAAGGAATGTTTCACAACAGCTGAGATTTGATTCCTAAAGCTTAATTTCCCATCAATCAGTACTCCCAGGCTGCGCACACAGTCTGAGTTGTTCAGGTCTGAGCTCCCTATCCTTAGTGGTGTTGGTTGAGACTGGGGCTGCTTTGCTGTTGAGCCCTGGCCCTCGATAACAAGAACCTCAGTTTTGTCAGCATTAAGTTTTAGCCAATTATTATGCATCCACTCCTGAAGCTCAGCTAAGCATGCGTTTATTTGTGGAGTAGGGTCTGTAACGCCAGGTTTGAATGACAAATATAGCTGGGTGTCATCAGCATAGCAATGATATGTCAGCTTTATCGTGGTGAATATCTAAAAGTGTGAGTGACTCTTCTGCAACTTTCAACATGCACTCATGACCCTTCACCAGCCAACCTTCCTTGGACCACTTTTGTTAGGTACTAACCACTGCATACTGAGTATAGCCCAAATTACCTGCCAGTTGGGAGATGCACTGACCCACTTGTATAACCATCATAATTTGGCTCTAGTAAACAGTTGCTCAGGTTCTTGTGCTTTCCCATTTTTCCTGAAACTTGCCACACTAATGACATCAAAGATGCTGATTGGTTGAAATATGAGTGTCCATGCAACTGGATCTTTCGGCAGCTTTGTGCATACAGGTCCAACTACTGCCATTTGACTGCTAAATGATATAAAAGGGGAGACAACGAGAGCCCAATATAGTGTAGTATGTACTGGTATTGTGGATGTGAGAAGGTAAGTATAGTAGTTATACTTACAAATCCAGTTTACCGTCCAGGTAACCACTGTAGGCAGGTGAGGAGTGTTAGACCTGTCCCCACTCAGGATTAAGACGTTGCTCTCTGCAGATCGGAAAAACGGGATCACTTCCCCTCCACCAGGGGTGGATACAATGAATGCGCAGTTGTACAGAGGCGCTAGTAATATAAAAGAAGGTAAAAAGTTTAAAAACGAGGAGGCCGTGGTGGACTTACCTCCTCAAAGTAGACACAAGTAACTTGTTGATTTTATTCAACAAAACAATTTATTTACACACTCCAAACAAGTGCAACGCGTTTCGCGGGCATATCCCACTTCATCTGGGATATAGTTTACATTGCACACATGCATCCACTTGCCATTTGCCCTCTATCCGCCCCCTTCCCCCCCCCCCCCCCCCCACACACACACAATTCTTAAACTTTAATATAATATATCATATATATTAAAAAACACATCACATCTTTTCCTCAATTAGCTTTACACCTCGCAAAAACAGCTTACCCTCCCCCCCCCCCCCCCCCACAATTCTTTATCTTTAACATAATATATTATATTTATATTAAAAAAAAAAATCCCACATTTTATTCACATCTTTTCCTCAATTAGCTTTGTTTATACAATACACCTAGCAAAAATAGCTTTATTTTATTTTTCTTTTGATTTGTTAACATTATGCAATACTAACATGCACTGGTACTTAGTCCAAGTTTTTTGTCTCTGTCCTACAGTGTATACTCTTTGTTATAGCCTGATGAAGTGGGATATTCCCGTGAAACACATTGCACTTGTTCGGAGTATGTAAATAAATTGTTTTGTTGAATAAAATCAACAAGTTACTTGTGTCTACTTTGAGGAGGCAAGTCCACCACGGCCTCCTCCTTTTTAAACTTTTAACCTTCTTTTATACTACTGGCGCATCTGTACAACTGCACATTCATGTGACTGCTAAAGCTGCTTTAGGATACACAAAGAAAAAGGCCAAACACAGCTACTGGCATATTCCTATTCACATCATATCTTCCTGGGTTTACTGAAATAGACTGCTTCTGATGCTGGTATAATAACTAACCACATCCTTGAGACTTCACACAACACAGGGATGATTAGAGAAGCAGGAAATAGTTCTCAAGTTGGATGCTTCCTAAGGGAAATGGTTAGGATATAGATATCTCCAAAATAAAGTTTAAAGTACATATCCCTGGGGAAGTGAACAAAGTGCTTGTTGGCCTTCAAACTGAAGAAGTTCTTCATAAAACGCAAGTTGGAGACAAAATTGTAACGTTTGGCCGAGATATGTTTACGGGTCATACAGGTAATTACTGCAATAAAAGCAAGATGCTAGCATAATGAATGAGTCACTAACTTTATGTGAATTCAAAAAATGCATTAGTTCATATTTAATCATCTAGTTAATATTATGAAGCAGATTGTTGAACAAAGATTATTTTTTCCAGGCCAAAGTTTATAACAATAATTACTTTTTCACCTCATATAATCCAACAAATTCAGCGCGCTAATTTGGATCGTTGTTTTATTTAGCACTGCAAATGTATGGAAATCTATTTCTTTAAAGTATACTTTAAACATTGTGCTGGCATTATTTTGGGTACCTTAATTTTCATTTGCAGCTTTGAGTATATCAAGCAAGTTTGCTGTTTTTTTGCCGTAGAAAATACGACTGTAGGACATCTCCTGCCTTCTTCCCCAGCACAAAAAAATAAAGCCCAAATGTATAAATTACATTTTTTTTTAACTAATCTCTCCTCCCCAACCTAACAATGTATTTCCCTCAACAAACTCCCTCAATTTGCACCTACAGGAGTTATCAACACCTGTGATTCTCCATGCTTCTAATTGCACTGTCTTGACTTTGCCCCTTCCCACAGCTTCTTGCACTACAGCCCAGGAAACTTCACACCTTTCCACATCACCATGACCCTTCATCGCATTTTATGTCATAGCCATGCCCCCACTGATCAATAGACTGAGGAGAGGTTATTGGCTGTCCCTGTCCAATCTAGAAGGAGGATCACAGGACAGGGTGGACATCACAGGACAGAGTGGACATTGAAATCCATAAAAAATGTTGTGGGTCTCATACAAATTGTGCTTGAAGGCCCCCTTTTGGGTCCAACTGTTAAGTAAAAATTCTGCATCTTCAACCTTGGGCCTGGTACTGTAGTATTACCTGTATGCCACCGATGGCAGTCCTGTTGCAGGAGTCTATGACCATATAAAGCCTGGTGCCTTCATCTCTGTCCATTACCATATCCCACACCATGTTAAGAGGCATTCAGACTGGATACTATCATTAATAATGGAAGTATTTTTACTATGATTCATCTGCCAGTATAGGTGAAAAACTGGACCATGGACAGTTTATGAAATCGTCATGCATATACACGTATTTATTGTATAACCCTGGGTATATGTATTATATCTGATACATACAGTCCGATTCAAAGGTAACTGTGCTTTTGTTTACAAAAAAAAAATCAAAATTTTACTAACCAATTTGTTATTAAATGTTATTAAAAATATCCTCTCTATTTTGGTCTTAAGCTGCTGTATATTTCTAACGCAGGAAAAAAAATAGTGGGGCGCAAGGTCACTTACCCCTGATTGCTCATTGTCTTCAGGGTCCCCCTGATCCACATTTTAAGGCCACTTCCAACACAGCCTACCAGATGTTCTCCCAAGTGGTCAATGAACGATTCTGAGCTGTGCATGTGTGCGTTCTGAATCACAAATGCCTGGTTTGCAACTTGCATATGTGTAGTTCAGAATATGTGTCTTTCTAGAATTTCATGTCTTTGTGTCACTGGGTAATAATGGCTTGCTTTATGTAGGGGACTGCACAAGTCATAAAGCAGCATTTCAGACATACCAGCATTTTTACGTTTACTATACTGCACTCTACTAAGTTTTCCACTAAGTTTGCTGTACTGCACTCCACTAAGTGCTGGATGCACATGTATGCCATAAAATCCTTCTTTTTGAGAGGTTCACCTTTAAGACACACCCCTGCTGAACTTCATGCCCTATTACACCCCCTAATCTGATGTTTCACTAAGAATTCTTGAGCAAAAGGCAAATTCAGGCACCTTTCTATAGTCACTACTTCTCCTTATGTTCAAAATTGGAATGTAAACAAAATATGAAATGAGGAGGAAAAAGGGACAGAGGGATTTTGTTCCAAAAGAAATGCCCTCCCAAAAGGACACTTTGGAGCTATGAATGGAGGGTAATTTCTACAACAACCCGATGTCTTTGTGTGCAAAGCCTAAAGGAAATGTGCACAGTTAAACTACTCTAGGACACATGGCTCTGTCGCCCATTTTTTTTTTTAGTTTTACTGTGTGATCAGTGTGACTGGCACTCAATGGTCACGGGGTCAGAAGCCAATCAAATTGGCTCATGAGCGGCACTCGGAACCCAGCTGTCACTACATAACGTAGATTAGTAGTGACGGAAGCGCGATGGAGGGAGTGCTGGACCATTGAAACCTAACTTAATGGACATAAAAAGCTTCAAAAAGGACAAGGTGGATAGCACTCTCACTTTGCAATGCTGGGTCCTACCTTGTCTTGAATCCCAGCCAGGGCACTATCTGCAAGGAGTTTGTATGTTCTCCTCTTGCCTGCATGGGTTTCCTCCGGGCACTCTGGTTTCCTCCCACTTCCCAAAAACAGACAGATAAGTTAATTGGCTTCCCCTAAATTGGCTCTAGACTATGGTAGGGATTAGATTGTAAGTCCCTCTGAGGGACAGTTAAGTGACAAGACTATGTACTCTGTACAGCGCTGAGGAAGATGTCGGCACTATATAAATACTAAATATTAATAATAGTAGATTTTAATAGCATGCATCCGAAACAGGTTAAAGTGAAAAATATATATTTTTGTCAGTTACAGTGTGTCGCGCAATGCATTTCTTACTCCTCAGTGTGCACTCTGTAATGTTCCGGTATATTCACAATAATGATAATGGAAACTGATATCAGTGACAGACGTGCTAATCTGCCATCAGGTTAGCAACGCATTATGTGATTAAATCCAATTGTGTCCATTCTGCTTCACCGAATCCTGAACTACAATTGTCCAATTTAGAAAATAACTCACTTAAATACATTTCAAGCCCAGCTAAACCTTATTTTATCTGTCCTCATTCCAGAAAGTGAATTCCCTGCTCTGGGATGTCTCATAATAACATGTTTAGATAGGTTCCATGTAATTTTCTGGCTAAATTTGAAAATGGTGCTATTTTTGCACTATGCATCTGATAGTTATAGTAAGTTTTAGTCAGTGACCTTATTTAGTTTAGTCTGTAAATTGACATATTGGCATCTTGTGTGAACAAGGTCTAAATGTATCATAATAGCTTTTATAGGAAACCGGAGATGAGGGGAATACTGAAGCTAGTGTTACTGACTTTTTCTTAAAAATTCCACTTTCTGGCTGTTGAGTTGATTATCTGCTTTAACAACATTCTGAATCAGCTGGTGTGACCATTGCCACACCCTTCAAACAGGGATGGTCTTAGGTAACATAGGACCCTTGGCAAAACAACATGGGGCCCCTTACATTCTTGTAATGTACTGGCAGTAGACCTCTACATTCCCTTACTTGTGGGGGCTCCAAGTTCCTTAGGGGGGACTCAGTCGAGTTTGACCCTGCAGAAGCACTGGCCCTGTCTTCACGCCCTCTTTGTAGTCCAAGCAATCAGTGTTCTTCCCTAAAGATCTCCTTCAGAGTTGCCTTAATCAGACAACAGCTCATGGATTCTGCCATTGCAAATATACTTAACATTTTTATACCAAATGTTTGAATCGCTGGTTAGCTGTAATACTTTAGCTTCGCACGCAGTTCATCAAATAAAAAAATTAGTGGTAAAGCTGCACAAGAGACAGTTTCACCACTCAGTTAGCATTGTAAAATTAGATAATATAAATGCAAGCAGAACCCACAGTCAAATGAAAATTTAACAAACTAGTTGCAGTGCCAGGCCCCACAGCACGCGACCGCTGTTTGAATGCTCTAACGAGTAGGAGGGAATTTGGCTGAACTTCCCTACAAGGATGGGAGCTCAGCATAGACCAATTTTTTTCAGTGGTAGGTGTGCCCAGATTTGCGCCTTACCACTAGGATATCCGAGATCCTTCAGATTTACTTAAAGTGCATAAACAGATTCCTATGGGCACATTGGTTTCCTTACACATCCCAAAAAAATACTGTTAATTTAAATCCCACTCAAAAAAAACCCTGTGGAACATGGTATGGATTAGACCGTGAGTTTGTCTGAGGGACAGTTAATTAAATGACTATGTACTCTGTGGAGTGCTGTGGATGATGTCAGCACTATATAAATACACAATACTACAAATAATAAACAAGTTTAGGGTGTTTATAATTTTATATGTCTGCTTTGAATAAGAAACACTATTCTTATTAAATCCTCTCCATTTATTCCAAGAATTACACTTACAGTATACTTGTAATTATTCTGGTGTTTGTCCAGGCCATTGCCCTGGGCCTCTACATATTGCTCTGTGAATGCTGCCTTGCATGTCTCTGTCAGCTGTTACTTCTTATGGAAGTGATTACTCCCAAATGGACATAAAGAGCCAGCATCCCTGCAAATGTGTAGGACCCCACCTCCCAGTGCAATTGTACTTGTTTTGGTATGGAAGGCTTTGGCATAGATGTATCATTGCATGAAACCCAGGAAAGCTGTAGAGGTAGAGACGGTGGCATTAAGTTTTACTTCCTGGTTTGTGACCTCTGAAGTAGTAAGACACATGGGCCCGATCCAATTCAATTTTTCTGCTACGTTTTCTCCTAGGTTATATTTTCACATTTATCAAAATGTCTTTTAAGCCACCAGCAAGCAAGAATAATTTTGACAGTATTTTTTGACCTACTTTTTTGTACTTTTTCAATAGCAGAGTGCTGAAAAGTTATTTTAAACAGACAATGTAAAATTATCTCCTAGGAGATATTTTAAAGAAAAAGTGAATTGAATCAGATGTACAGAGAGGATTCAATTCAGGGAATCTTTAACACTAAGCCACATACTGTTGCCATGGTTTATAACGGGTTTCTTTAAAAAAAAGTTATAGCTGCTGCAGATTAAAGGTTAAAGAAAAAAATTAGCAGCATTCAAAAAAACCAAGAAAAAAAAACCCAAAAAACAAACTTGTATAGTGGTGACATTCACTTCCAGTACTGTAGAGTGGAGTATCCTTTAACATTGCATGCGGCTTCGGACTAGGCCTCAATTCACTAAGCTTAACTCCTGTCTTTAATAACTCTTCTAAACTGTTTTACAGTTATCACCATGGTGATATAATTGTGATAACTGTAAAACAGCTCAGAAGAGTTATTAAAGAGTAACTGTTAGCCCCCAAAATGAAATTTAAATCTCTATTGCAATGTTTTATTTAGTATTTATGTGAGCCAAAAAGCCAATGCAGAACTTAAAAATCAATCTAATTTTTTCACTATGTAGCCTTTTCCCCAAGCTCCGGACACAAAGCCGCATGTCAAATACTGATGAGCATGCAGAGCATGCCTATGTCTGCCCGACCCCCCTTTCCCCCCCAGGACCAAGTGCCGATATATTCTCACATCAAACAGCTGACCGCTCTGACACGGAGAGAGAGCGGCAGCACTTCCAGCGCCGCCTAGAGTTGGGCGAACTGTTAGCGCAACTGCAGCCGAACTGTTCGGCTGCCCAACCTGTCATGTGGCTGTGGCTCTTACTACTTCCGGGTCGCAATGACCCGGAGTAGTACGTCTGCGCTGGCCCGGCGGAGCGTGTCCTAGATCGCGCTCCCGTTGCCGGGCACTCTCTGCGCATGTGTGTGACGTCATGAGTGACGTCACACACATGCGCAGAGAGTGCCCGGCAACGGGAGCGCGATCTAGGACGCGCTCCGCCGGGCCAGCGCAGACGTACTACTCCGGGTCATTGCGACCCGGAAGTAGTAAGAGCCACAGCCACATGACAGGTTGGGCAGCCGAACAGTTCGGCTGCAGTTGCGCTAACAGTTCGCCCAACTCTAGCGCCGCCACCGCAGAGCAGCCGCCGCCGTGCATCTCTCTCACATGTGATTCTCTCACATGTGACTCAGCGGCGGCTGCTCTGCGGTGGCGGCGCTGGAAGTGCTCCCGCTCTCTCTCCGTGTCAGAGCGGTCAGCTGTTTGGGGTGAGAATATATCGGCACCTGGTCCTGGGGGGGAGAGGGGGGTCGGGCAGACATAGGCATGCTCTGCATGCTCATCAGTACCTGATATGCGGCTTTGCGTCCGGAGCTTGGGGAAAAGGCTACATAGTAAAAAAATTAGATTTATTTTTAAGTTCTGCATTGGCTTTTTGGCTCACTTAAATACTAAATAAAACATTGCAATAGAGATTTAAATTTCATTTTGGGGGCTAACAGTTACTCTTTAAAGAGAAACTCCAACCTAGAATTGAACTTTATCCCAATCAGTAGCTGATACCCCCTTTTACATGAGAAATATATTGCTTTTCACAAACAGACCATCAGGGGGTGCTGTATGACTGATTTTGTGCTGAAACCCCTCCCACAAGAAGCTCTGAGTACCGCGGTACTCTGGGCAAAACTGCCACAATGTAACAATGTTCACAGACAGGAATTAGCTGTTTACAGCTGTCTCTAACAGCCAAAACAGCTAGGAGCAGCTACATAACCTGCCCACAGTAAAAATGTCACCATGTAATAAATGTCAGAATGTAAATCGGGGAGAGAAAAGATTTTACAATGAGCAAACACTGAATAAATCATTTATACATAATTATGGTAAAAAATTAAGCACTTTTTTTTACTACATTATTTTCACTGGAGTTCCTCTTTAAAGACAGGAGTTAAGCTTAGTGAATTGAGGCCAATTGTACTGCTAGAGTGACTGTGCAACTACGTCAGTGGCTTGAACTTCAAACAGCCAGATCTGCAGATAGGTGGTCCGTCTAACAGCAACTCAGTTTCCTGTACATCAGGCTTAGTGACCACATAAGGATATTTAGGTGAGTTTGTTAGATTGCTTTGGAATAATACTTAAAAGTTTCAAACACTTAACAGTGCTACAGGTTAATATAGCTTCATCTCTTGTATCCAGGGCCGGCCTTAGGTTTCACAGCGCCCCGCGCAAAACCTAATTTTTGTGCCCCCCACCCTTCATCCCCTTTGTGCGTGCACACACACACAAGCCCATATGCAATTCACCTTTTCTCCTGAGTTACTTTCTAGGACAGTGGTTCCCAACCTTTTTGAAGTCGTGACACATCATGCTAAATGCTTGGATCTCCCTGATACATTACATTATATGTATAATACCAAAAATACTATTAATAGCTACAAAATGAATGGAAGAGTGCATTATCCTGAATAAACTTAAAAATGAAGGAATGAAGGCTAGAACCTTTCAGGAAAATTAATAAAAACAATCAGCGGGACAGTTAGCCCCCCCCCCCCCCCCCCCCCTCAATTTGGAATGATAGCACAGCACCAACAATTTGCACCATGGGTTACAGCCGCAGCGCGCTCCCCCCCAAAAAAGAAAACGCCCTAAGACTCAGTACAGGTAGGTAGCCAGGTATATCTGCTCCCAGTATAGGATCTCATGTGTAGGTGCTCTCAATATAGGTAGCCAAGCATAGGTGCCCCCAGTATAGGAAGTCAGTTGTAGGTCTGCCCATATGTAGCCTGGCGTAGGTGCCTCCAATATAGGTAGATAGGTGTTGGTGCCCTCAGTATAGGTAGCCAAGAGTAGGTGCCCTCACTCAGTATAGGTAGCCAGCTATAGGTGCCCCCAATTTAGGAAGTCAGGTGTAGGTGCCCTCGGCATAGGTAAACCGCTATAGGTGCCCCTTGAAAGCTGGCACCCTAAGCGACCTCTGGTCGCTCAGGTGAAAGGCCGGCTGTGCTTGTATCATACATGTTTTGATTTAGCTGTACATATACTGGTAAACCTGTTTGTTTTCCCAAACCAAAAGGAAACATTTCTGAGAACTGGAGTTTGGGTTCAATAGATATTGTAACTGAAAGTGGTGTGAACTATGTTAAGGAAAGTCCTTTAAGGCAGTTATATGTCCTTCTGCCAGCAATAAGATCAAGAGAAGGATCAAATGAGAAACACCCATAGCCTTCCCTAGCTGCAAATGCCTTTCATCCTTAGTATGTTTGCTTCACTACCCTTGTGCCAAATATGTGTACTGAGCCCCTGTTGTAGATCCATAAAAAAATACTGAGAAGTGATAATCCCAACTATGAAGCAGCTGTTTAAATTGTATCACATATCATAGTGATTAGCATAAGAAGTGGCACAGGCCAGATAATTCATTTTTAGGTTTGTTATTGCAATGGAACGACAGCAACCACCAATGTTATGGAAACATTATTGTAGTCTTTTAAATTAATTTAAGTTTATCCCAGCACACGACATATGGAAGTCCATGGAACATACTAAACTTCTGGCTAGAGTAAAAACATTTAATCGTAAAAAAAAAAGTACCGTTGCCGCCTGAAGTGTGCTAATCAACGTGGTTCAATAGCTAGTTAAAAGGCTACTGTTGTTAATGTGTACTGTAACTCATTGAGAATTTATGTGATCGGGTGCAGGAATTGTAAGGCTCTGATTTGATGGTCATGTGCTAAAGCAGCAAATGGTCTCGGTAAATCAATGCCTTACAAATCTAGCATGTCATTAAACTGATCACAATATCATCATTTATGGATTGGGGAAACATCATGGCATCACCCCTCTTAAGTTGACCAGCCTTGGTGGAGACAATCAAACAGGCTGGCTTTTTTCATCTGCTCTTTACTGTATTTCCTCAGAGCATGCCTGATTCTTATTTAATGTTTTTGAGGGAAGCAATTTATTCCGGCGTGTGGCGCTAAGTGCCGTGCGCTGAAGCTGGGCACCGTCATAGTAGCAATGTTATGCTGTACATCTCGTGTATCGGTGATTCAGGGCTCTGGCGGTTGCCATCCCCAGAATTACATCTCCCTCTGAGTTGAGACAACTTGGAGAGGGAATAGTATTTAACGCTGCCAGGGAGTTTAGCGGCAGCAGGGTGAGCTATCATTCAGCTCCCCCTGCGCCGAACTGCCCGGTGCCCAGATAACCCGCACTCGTTTTTGAGTTCTTTACATTGATCAGCCAAACTGTACCTTTAAAAAGAAAGTAGGGTATATTAAGCTGGCCTGATTTGTCATTGAATGGTTGGAACTAAAGATGCTTTATGAACATTTCAAGACTTTATTTTGTTCAACATCAGCTGAAAACATGAATGCTCGAGTTACACAGGTTTTCTTGTTCATGATCATACGACAAGGAAGCGAATGCAGCCAGGGGCTTAACTACAAATCATGGAGCCCCCTTAATATTCATACCCCTTCCCTTGCCTATCCTTGGTGACCCTGACAGCCTCTTAAACGGGCCATAAAATGAGTGTGGCCATCAGGATCCTCACACCCATAACAAGTGTGGCCACAAAACACCTGAGTATTGGAGAAAGGTAAGGTTAGTAGTTGCCCCCCCCCCCCCATACCTCTGTTCCCCCCTGCAGTAAGTAGCAGGGGCTGCTCCCCTGTAGTTATGCCTCTGCATGCAGCTTATATAGTGTGGACAATCTTAATACCAACTAAGTTGCCACACGATCTGGCCAACTAACAGATGTATGAAGGCTCCATGCGTCAGAGGTTAACAGCTTTGACATGAGAATTTGGTATTATTCAGAAAACTCATCATCCATAATCGCCATTCATTTCAAGCATTGCATGTGTTATTACTCTGGAAGGGAAAAGTGTTGCTATGTATAGCGTATTATGCAACAGATTATGGTATGACAATTACTACTGACCCTAGTGAAACTTTCCATAACTTATTGGTCAGTCGTCATCATCATCGCAGCCTCTTTCATTTTGTCATTTTTTTCAGATTTCATGGCGTCAGTTAGTCCTCCTCCTTCTAAAACACTGTAATTTATCTTAACTACATGTTCCTGTTAATTGTCTTTAAATACTATATTTTCCAGACTAATACATAGACCCTGCAGAGTTTCATGCCAGCAGACCCAGCATCTGCCCATAAATAATGGCCAATGTCCCTCTTGCAGGCATTTCATAGACTTTAGCGCATGTCATGTTTGAGCTTTCTCAGCTAATCATCTCTCTGGGACACTACGTAATGCAAACAGGGTCATAAAGGAGTATTTTTTTTTTCTAATTTTTACACCGTCTGACTATCCTATACTTTAGTGACTGCATGCTAAGCTTGCTGAGTGAAGCACTGCAATTAATTAACAGTCTGGATGAAATCTACAACCTGGCCTTTTATTAGCCCACAAATTCTTGAATATTTAGTAATGTTTTAGATTCTTGCTCTCATTGTCTAAATGTATGTTGGTTTTATACCTCGTTGCTTTGATGAATGGCTGAGTGAAGCCATGATTAAAAGCCACAGGACTCTGATCTGGTGAAAAAGCACTTTTCATACCTCATGTAAAAACAGTTACTTATGTGTGTGTTAACCCTACATAGTGTCTAGAAGGGTGCAACCTCTGTCAGGTTCTCCTGCTGACTGTGTTCATAAAGGAAAATAACTTTAAAAATGTATTTGTCTCTGGGACACTCTCTATATAATAACATAAGTACTAACAACCTGATAATGTATTAACTAGGTGATATGACGCCAGGTTGATACTGTGCCAACAATGTAGGTATCACCATTCATGACTGAAGTATCAAGTTTGGTAAAGCTGATAAGAAGGTTATGGGCAGGCAGCTCCATCATTATCACTTACAACTACCTTACATTAAGGGAGAGGTTAAAGGTAATGGAAGGTTAAGGCTAGGTTTTGTTAAAGGGAGATTAGGGCTAGGTTAATGTTATGATTTAGGGTTAGGCCCCTTTAGCAGTGGGATGTTTTTGTTGCATTGTGTTGCCCTTTTTTACCTTAGAGTGGCTCTAGGGCAATTAAAATCTATTCTGCCTTTTACACTGGATACGATGCAATGCACTGCAAATATTGCATCTGATGCAAAAGCATCAGTGCGTTACCGTTTCATTTGCGCGGCTCTGTGCAGTGAACCAGAAGTCATGTAAGTCTATGGCGACACAGATTTTAAAATGTTTGACATTCGCATTGCAATATGCATGCACGGATGAATATTTTTTCAATACACTTCCGTGCAATTCGTATTTCAGACACAGGAAATGAGCGCTAGAGAGCCTCTTTAAGGCTCTCATTAGCATATCTGAATCCCATTACCACGCATTAGTGCAGGTATCTGAGAAGGCTTGTTTTGAGGATTGTGATGTGATCTTCTGATCACACCGCATCAAAAACGCCAGTTTGCAGTGTGAAACCGGCCTTTGGGAATAGTATTGGATGAGGATAGTGTAAATAATACCATATACTAGGACTAAGTATAATTTTCAGAAGAGGTCATAGTTAGGCATTATTCTACAAAGGTTAAGCAGGTGGGGTAGGATTGGATATTGTTTTAAGGGGATAAGGGAATGGGTTGCTTGAGTTTAACCATTAGGCAAGTGGCGATCGGCAAAGGGCTACGGCAGTGGAACCCTATGTGGGTGGTTCCACTGAGGTGCTTGCGATTGGCAATTGGACTGCAGCATTTTTGGAGCAATTCAGTTTGAGGCAGGCAAAATCCCATTCATTCAAAAAAGGTCTGGATTTTGCTGCCACAATTGCGTTGTAAATTCTGAATCTTAATCGCAAACATTTGCATTTGTTATCTGTAGTGGGCAATCAAAATAATTTGGGTTAGATTGTGATCATCTGAGAATAATGTATACATATAATCTACACATAAGCTTCCTAACATCCATATAGCGCCTTTCTCCTGTTGGACTCAAAGCACTCAAGAGCTGCAGCTGCTAAGGATGCACTCAAGGGGCCACCCGGCAGTGTTACGAAGTCTTGCCCAAGGACTTCTTTCTGAATAGGTACTGATCCTAGCCAGAGCCAGGATTCAAACCCTTGTCCCCCATGTCAAAAGTAGTGCCCTTAACCACTACTCTATCCAGCCACATATGAGGAAGCTGTGAGTGTGTACAGCAAAGTCTCTTTCATAACTGTTTTTGTGACAAAGAATTTAACAGTTGATAGATGGGGCCAATGAAACAATAGGCTGGCCTTTTGCACTTCCTCTGGCAGGGCATTCCAAGGCTATTATCTAAATTCACACCTTGGTGATCGATGGCAATAAAATCTAACAGACACAAAAGTGGGAATGCAGCTTTGTACCCATAACTTCCATTCCAAAAAACAACTCTTTTTTATAAAGTAACTTATGATGAATAAGATGCAATTGATAATATAATGTCTCAAGCTGTGGCATGTTTATTTTGATCCACTAGGATAAAAGAGCATGAGCTAATGTAGTTTATTTTGCTAGTGGTCAGACTCAGCCCTGTTGTTTCCTGGGTAGGGTCAGTTTGTGGAAGGATGTCATTGGATGCGGCCACCTTGCATTCTTCCAAGATTTTTTGCTAACAGTGCACTGTCTCTACCCATCACATCCTCTGCTCTCAGTATGCTGATCAAAAAGCAGTGGCTGTGTCAGATCTTCGCTATCCACTCTGTGATATAGCTGGCACCATCAGAAGGGCAGTGAACATGTTGACATGCAGTCCTGTGCATGGTAGACTGAGGCTTGGGTTAAATGGAGAACAACTGAAGGGGCAAGCTGGAAGTGGCATATGATTTGAAGGAGAAACCTTTTCAATATCAGTCAGAACAAAAACATAAACTGTATAGTGAAACACCACTGAAAAAAAGGGACATTTGCTTAAAGTAACAAAATTTTGAGCCTTATTTCTTCTATCCTATAAGTTCCAATAGCTGTTCTAATGTGCTCTGTCTTACTGCAGCCTTTCCTAGTTGCACAGTGGCTGTGCTTTCTCTGTTATATGATCTAATCTTCTCTCCTCTGTCGGGCTTAGGCAGTCAGGCTGGAATGTGCTGTGCTGCTTGTGATTGGATAGAAGCTATACACATCCTCTCCAGGCCCCCTGCACACTCTGTATGACTCACACACTGAGCTACTCTCAGCCTATCACTTGCTATGTCTTCTGTTTGTAAACACTGCATAAAACTGGCAATTACAAGCCAGGATTGCAGCAGGGAGTGGCAGAAACAGCACAGAGGGGCCCAGGAGAACATAATGAATAGAATGGTATGCTTTTTATTGTAAGAATTTTACAGTACAGATTCTCTTTAAGTCCAGCTGTATACTTTGTAGGGATTGATGACAACAAGCTTTAACATAAACCTGAGGCGGGGAAAAAGTTAACTTTTACTTTCCTGGAGCTTCTTCCAGCCCCCCGTAGTCTTAGAGGTCTTTTGGTGTCCTCTGGATCACCTTCATTGTTTCGTTTTCACCCCAATCAAACTTCAGTTGAGTTGCGCACTATGGCACTTGTGCTGTACCAGCCGCACAACTTCTTGGCCACACTCCTGTAGACGGGAGTGTTCCGAGCATGCAGTTACAAGTCTTTATGAACTGCGCATGTGCAAACAAACAAGAATGCATGTGGCTAGAATGGTGTATTTGTCGCAGTGCAACTAGCCAGTTGCATACTTTAATTGCAATTACAGTGGAACAGCAGAGGGGATCCAGAGGACACCCACTGGGGGACCTCAAAGACTTCAGGGGCTGGAAGAAGCCCAAGGTACAGTAACTAAAGTGAACTTTTTCCCCTGTCTTAGGTACATTTTAACACAATTTGCTTACCATACATGTAAGCAAAGGAAACATGCAGCTATAGAGCACAGTTACACCTCAGGATTAATTTCAGAGACTGCGCTTGCAGTCATTCAGTGGATTAGTTGAGGTGTGGAAAATGAGTACCAAACTCCTACTCTGTGTAGCTAATTACTCCTGTAGCAAGATAAGAAGGCAGTCACTACTCCACAAAACACTACGGATCCCTTGCTTGCAGAGAAGTGCAATTTCAGCTTTAGTCAGTTTTGGAAATTGATAGCTGGCTCCAAATTGAAATGGAAAGATACTTGTTATTAACACTAAATTACAAAACATTGTGTAGCGATTCTCGATGAAAGCCCAGTTTTGCTTAAAGTCCACTCATAGATTATGTATACTTGTTCCTCAACCAGTGTAGTAAGAATGTGCCTGGATTCAAGCATTCCTAATGTTATCAGTCCAAAATCTGTCATCCAGCCTCCCACACTGCATGGAAGAGATCAAACAACAGCACAGGTGTCTCTTGCAAGGAGACAGAGCCAGGACTGTTACCCTATCAGTGAAGCCTTAGTGAATAACTCACAATAATGTTATGTAAACAGATTTGTTTTGGAAATAATAAGCGTTTGCCTTAGATAATGATGTGCCATTAATAAACGGTGAAAGACTCCATCTGCCTGGAAATACTGCAGAATGTTGGCTCAACTGTCTTATACCATATTTCACAGTTATGAACATTCCCGAAAAATCTCCAGGGCTTAAAGGGAAGGTCCAAGCAAAATAAAAAAATGAGTTTCACTTACCTGGGGCTTCTACCAGCCCCATGCAGCCATCCTGTGCCCTCCTAGTCACTCACTGCTGCTCCAGTCCCCCGCCGGCAGCTTGTCGACCTCGGAGGTCGGCAGGCCGCATTGCGTACATTTTTACGCATTCCCACTAGTGCAGGAACATAAACACATACATTTTTACGCGTTACTGGTTCAATGCGTACATTTTTACGCATTAAACCAGTAGTGCGTAAAAATGTATGCGTTAATGTTCCTGCACTAACGGGAATGCGTAAAAATGTACGCAATGCGGCCCGCCGACCTCCGAGGTCGGCAAGCTGCCAGAGGGGGCCTGGAGCAGCAGTGAGTGACTACGAGGGCACAGGATGGCTGCATGGGGCTGGTAGAAGCCCCAGGTAAGTGAAACTCATTTTTTGTATTTTGCTTGGACCTTCCCTTTAAAGCAATTATGTCATGGGTGGCCGCACTAGAAAAAGGCATTAAGGCTGCATTGCATGTTGTCACCATACTTGCTTTGCCCTCTTCCCCCAAATTACGCCTCCTTCATATGGCAGTGTGAGGAATGTGTGACTGTCTTTCTGATTGTGAGGTGCCACAGTTAATCCAATCTGTTGACATTAGCACTAAAAACGCTCCATCCTAACGGTTACCAAACACCATACAATTTTTTTTAAATATCTATTCAATTCAAGAATAGCAATAAATTTTTCAATCAATCAAGACTGGTTATTCAAAAATATCACCAATGTACCACACAGCTATGTTCAATTATTCCCCAATCATGAATAACATAATTGAAAGCTCAGAATAAATTGATTGGAACTGTACACCAAGTAAATGACAATCCATCACACACCATACAATTCTTGATAAATTTGGTCTGAAATTTCCAACATGTCTAATCTCCAAAAATCTAAAAAACAAACAAACAAACGGGAAATTCAATTGGATTTATCAATCAAAAACAAAGAAAAGCTCTCGATTTTTTGGGATAACAATCAAAATTATCAAATTGGTGAAAAATTGGATCTTTTAACTGTATGGTGTGTAGCCACCTTAACAGTCCCTATTCTAATCAATAGGATCCCTTCACATTGATCCGCTCGAACGGATCTGTTCGGCACATTTCACAAGTTTGGGGAGGCTGTGAGAATTCAGGAGTGGCAGACATGTCGTATTGGCCATACGCTTATGGAACAGATCAAAAACTGATGTCACGTATCAGGGTTTACACTGGTCAGCTTTTGATCCATCCAGTGTGAACTGGGCCTATACCAGCTATATAAAAAGGTATTTATATGGTCAGTCATCTCTAATAGATGGTCTCATCTGCCTCAATTTTATGAGCTTCAGCAGCTCCCTGACTTTGAGTGGCAATAGGACTTTAAGCTTCCCCCTATTACAGCTGTCTGACATCTGAGACTGCTGTATGATATGGTTGTGGTGCAGGTGAGGAATACCTGAATTGCTGTACTAGGATACCGTGTGGTCTCATGAGAGCCCCATCTGGACAATATTACATTACAGGCATGATGGTCAGGTTTGCACAGTTTGCCCCAAATCCACAATCCCACGATTTCGCAGAGTTTAGAAATAGTATCTGTGGGAATGTTCTATTTGCTTTCTACCTCTCAATTGACAGCTCTTGTTTCTAATTCTAATTCAAGAGAATTATCACAGGCATAGCAGATGGTAGAGAAAGCTGTTTAAACCAGCTAACATTTTGGGATGAAGTTAGCACTTCATTTCTTTGACCTGATCTTTCCTAATGCAGCAAACTGTGAAACATAATTCCTTACTCGTCAATGCCAAAAACACACCACTAGGCTGAAAAATGTTTTTATTGTGTGTGGAAAATAATTAACCTTTTCCTATCCTATGTGAACTATTTTGGATATTGGACCTAAAAAAATGTCTAGGTTGCACTTTTGCCGGAGAGAATCCAACACGGCATCATCCTCTTTAGATCTAAGAGTCCAAAGCTTTGATCACCACCATCCTCACCCTCCACCACTGTGCCACATAATGTAAATATTATGTGACTGCATTTGGGCTTGCTGCAGGGGCAGGGCTGCCGGATCTGATCCATGCCAGAGCAGATCTGGCAGCATCGCCCCTATAGTAAGCCCAAGAAGCCATGCTGGCTTCTAACAACACTTTACCCAACACTTAAAGGTTAATACAAACAATACATAGTGGGTGACTTTTACGAATGATTTATAAATATAAAAATGGTTGTTTAACCACTTCCTAACTGAGGGGTTTTACCCCCTGACCACCAGAGCAATTTTCACCTTTCAGCGCTCCTTCCATTCATTCGTCTATAATTTTATCATTACTTATCACAATGAAATGAAGTATATCTTGTTTTTTTTGCCACCAATTAGGCTTTGTTTAGGTGGGACATTATGCCAAGAATAATTTTATTCTAAATGTGTTTTAATAGGAAAATAGGAAAAAATGTGGGAAAAAATGTATTATTTTTCAGTTTTCGGCCTTTATAGTTTTTAAATAATGCATGCTACTGTAATTAAAACCCATTAAATGTATATGCCTATTTATCCCGGTTATAAAACCGTTTAAATTATGTCCTTATCACAATGTTTGCCGCCAATATTTTAATTGGAAATAAAGGTGCACTTTTTTTTAGTTTTGTGTCCATCCCTAATTACAAGCCCATAGTTTATAAAGTAACAGTGTTATACCCTCTTGACATAAATATTTAAAAAGTTCAGTCCCTAAGGTAACTATTTATGTATTTTTTTAAATTGTAAATTTTTTTTTTTTTTTTTTATTACAAAAAAAAAAAAAAATTGGGGGAGTGTGGGAGGTAAGGAGTTAATTTTTTGTGTAAAACTAGTTTATTTGTGTGTAAAAAATGCTTAGGCTGTAGTTTTACTATTTGGCCACAAGATGACAACAGTAACTTTTTGTTTCATGCGACCTGCAAGCGTCCTTCCGGACGCTTGCAGGAAGTAGAAAGAGGCTGGGAGTTTGTTATTGCTCACAATGATCGCGCTGCTCAGCCGAGCGGCAGCGGATCATTGCGGGGCTTAGATCAACGAACGGGAATGGATTTTCCCGTTCGTTGATCTCTGGGCGAGTGGGCGGCGGCGTGTTTACTAGCGGCGGGCGGCGTGTTTACGAGCAGGAGCGCGGGCAGCGGCAGGAGTGCGCAAAGTACGGATTTCTCCGTCCCTGGGGGTTAAAGGATGGAAAAAGGGACGGAGAAATCCGTACGCGCGGGGGTAAAGTGGTTAAAGTGGTATTATGCTTCTGAAACAAAAATTTCAGTAACTACTCTATATCAGCCAAATTCACTGTGCTCCTCAATCAAGTGGCCCCCACTACAGAGGTTACACTGATCAGCCCTGGAAAAAGTTAAAAACCGCACATAGTGCTCAGTATTGTTTAGGTAATGAGACCCTTTCACCACATCTATGCACGCCACCGGGATGTGCCCTTTAAATGGAAATCAATTGTACACCCCCTCTGGGTATGCACTCACCATCACGCCACTTGTGTCTCTGCTTATCAGTACTCAAAGTACTCCTTTTGTCACCATCTGGTCAATCCTTGATAGAGGTCCAACTCGGCGGTCCAGTAAAAAAAAGTTATTTATTATAATAAAAATCCGTTAAAAACAGAACAAAGGCTAAAAAACGCTATGAGGATCAGCGTCCAGTATGACAACAAGCAGCAGCAGCTGCACCGCAGTACACAGCCTGCTATTGCCATGCCTCTCTTCCCCTCTCACTGGACGTCAGCGTGTCACCAGGCTTCTCCCCTACACGTTTCATCATAAATTACTCATCAGGGGGCTCCCCGATGAGTCATTTATGACGAAACGCGTAGGGGAGGAGCGCAGTGAATTTGTCTGATATTGGTATAAAAAGACGGTGACTTTGTGTTTAACTGTGAACCCCTGGTGGTATATTGGATCCATCTGGAGCGCAATCTCCTCTTGAGTAACAACTCTAAGGTACGTAAAAGAACATTTGAAAGTATTTCCAGGCTTTCCCTGTGTGTAAAAACATTTACTTTCACAGTACAATATAGCTTATTTCTGGCACTTTGACAAATGTAATCATTGCTGGCTGAAGCTCTCTGCCTTTGTTTTCAGTCTGTCCCCTTCCTTTTCTACTGAAGTGACACAGCTTTTGCCAATGCGATGTGTCTATTTAACAGAGGGAGGGAGGAGGGAGCAGAATGAAGACACAGGCAGAGGGCTATTCAGGCAGCAATGATTAGATTTGCTGGTGACAGAGATAAGAAAGCTTCTACTGCTCTCTGCAGTGAAACTAAATGTTTTTACACATAGGGCATGCTTGGACATGTTTTAAAATATTATTTTATGTAACTAAAAGTAGCTACTGAGATTTGCGTTTTGGGAATATATTCCCACTTTAACATGTAACGTTCCTTGGGTTTACCCCTTTAGCAACCAATTTATGTAGAGGCTTGCAAGTGCTCCAGGCAGATTTATTTTAGCAAATCTTTTTAAAATTTATTATTTGTTACATTTCCCAGCTTTTAATTAGTACTGCTGTAAGGTGTATTTATGGCCACTTGTTACTAGCAGGCAGTGTGAGACAACAACAGAAGACTTCTTCTTTCAGTTTCTATATTTTCTGCTAGTAGAGAAAAATCAAATCATTCCAATAATTTACAGCACAACAAGGTCTGCTGACTGAAGTCAACAGCAGTGCATTTATCTCAAACAAGATAACTCCATTGAAGTTTCTAATGGGTTAAGTAATAGTTTTTCTTGTTTTTCATACATTCTCAACAATATTATTTTTTAGTGGGTTCTCCTGTCCAGGGCACCAAAATGGCTGTAAACTGCCCTGTGAAGAA
Organism: Hyperolius riggenbachi; assembly: GCF_040937935.1. Taxonomy (NCBI): domain Eukaryota; kingdom Metazoa; phylum Chordata; class Amphibia; order Anura; family Hyperoliidae; genus Hyperolius; species Hyperolius riggenbachi. The sequence continues at coordinate 374,346,692 of NC_090646.1, forward strand.
TTTAGATATCCTTCACAGTTATTTTGATAACATCTCTTCATGTCAGAGGAAATATGGGAACCTTAATCCAGCTGTTGGCAATTGCCTAATATGTTCCCTTTATTCTCCACATCTCATTCTGGTACATTCCTGGACAAACATGTATTTTTTGGATGGGAATGTGGTTACAGCTCAGCATTGTTGTCGGTTAGTTTGACAAATGCTGTGTTTACATTCTGACAGATTTCACTCCGCATTTGTTTAAAAGTTTTCATAAAATTCCTTGGATCCCTCTCCTGACTCGAAGTGCACGAGACTTTATTAACCACACACCTCAGGCTGTACCACAGCAAACCTCTCCCTAAACCTTTAAAAAAACAATTGTTCATTCAGGGAGCAGACGCTGTTATTGTTTTTGCAATGCCAAGTTTTCAAGCCTCTACACACAATCAACTAAGCGTAGATATGTGACACAACAGGTACTTGTAAAGTGTAGCTGAAACTCCCATGTCAAACATTCAGCTGCTGACTAGGTACAGGAACTTCCTGACAATGATTTGCCAGCACTGCCAAAGCTCTTTATAGTTTTATTCAGGTGTGCAAAGGCTTTCCTCTGCCTTGTTGTAACAGGAAACACATGCTGAGACTAGAGGAGCCAATGTCTAATACTCAGACATTTTCATGGTGTAAATACAGATACCAATGGCTCTAGTCCGAATAGCAATGGCTTATCAAGTAGGTATTGTTTAAAAGCCCTGGTGTTATTACCAGGGGTGTAGCTACAAATCATGGGGTCTATGGTAAAATGTTGAGGGGGTCCCTAGTCCTAGGCACACTTGAGCAATGATACCTCTCCTCTCCATTACCAAATTACCTTGTCAGCGCTGCCATAGTCCCAATTTACATTGTGGCCTATGGTAATGCCCTAACTATCAGGCATGCTGTGTGCCCATTTTAACTGATCCAACCCCTCTTCTCAAAGCTCTATTACTTTATTTATGGCCACAGGGTGGAGTAAAACAGAAAACTGAAAAAAAAACAGTGAACAGAATAGAGATAAGTTGGACACATAGCAGTGCTCTGGCTGTATATAAATACATACAGTATATTTACATACTGTAACGATTGGTGTAGCAACACAGACGTCTGATTATGTGTGATCTGCAGAACCATCGATAATACAGACGCTATACCTGATTATGTGGTGATCTGCAGAATCACCAATAATGCAAGTATAGCTAGCAAGGTGTATAGTGCTTGGTGCAACAGTAACTGAATAGTTTTGCTAGACCTCACAAGAGGAGCTGGTGGGCACTATTGGTACACAGTAACTGAATAGTTTTGCTAAACCTCACCAGAGGAGCTGGTGGGTACTATGAAAGAACACCTCACCAGTGACAGGGCTCACTGGTGAATAGAATGGTCGACAGGCTGGGATCAGTAACAGGCGGGCAGGTACAGTACAAAATTGACAGGCAAGAGAATAGTAAGATATCAGGCAGAGTTCAGCAACAGAGTCAGATGGGCAGAAGTACATAATCGATAAGCAAGAGCAGGGTCAGAGGATAGGCAGAGTCATACACAGAATATCAAATATACAATAATACAATAATCCTAGTCTTGTGAAAAATTCCTGGTTTCCTCCCAGATCAAAGCACACCGGATACTATCTAAGGTCTGAGCGCGAGCACATAAGTATTCGCAACAGCAGACAGGTTGCGAGTGAAGACTGAAGGCTTTTGAAGCAGAGGAGACCCCACGGCCGCGCCCACCACCAATCAGCCAATCCTGAGCGCCGTGAGTCTCCTCTGACGTCAGCCGACCAGCCGGTCAGCTGACGCGCCTCCTCCACGCATAAAGGTCCTGTCTCTGAGCGCCCGCGTGATACAGCAACCCTATGAGCAATGGACAACCCCGTCCTTGACGTACTAGACGCCAGAGGAACGGGCGAAGTCCCAGAGCAGGGAAGCGAGGCGCTGCGGAGACACCCTGCGTGCCCGCAGCCGCTTCTTCCGTGAATGTTACATATACGTTCCATATCTTACATGCCTTACCAGTAATGCTGGCTGGATATCCCATCCATACAGCTCTCTAGGCCACCTCAGCACTGATAGGCCGGTTCTCTGCATGTAGCATATATAGTAGAGCTAGATGGTTGGAGTGGTTGAGGATGCTCATCCAACCCAGCTCTCTATTCTTCCTTGGTGGGCTGGTCACCTGTTGGAGGTTTGGGACAGAGGACAGAAGCCACAGTAATGTGACCATTATTTTAAAGATAGAAAGCAGGGGTTTAGTACTGTTTTTTTTACAAAGCAGTAATTGAAAGTTACAAACTGGCATTTACTGGTTTCTGGAAGTGATCAAAAGTCACTGTCTAGAGTATGGAACTCCGCTCACTTGAAGCAAAACCCACCTACCCTCTTTCCATTTTGTAAAGAAAAAATATAACAAGCTGACTGAATGGTCAATGGACACTTTATTAACTATTCACTCCCAACAGCCCTAGCCCATAGTGTAGAGGAACTCCAGTGAAAATAATGTTATAAAAGATTGAAAAGCGTTACTTGACCTAATACCCATTTTGCCTAGTAGCTCGGCCCAACTCTACCTGAAACTCTTGCAATGTGAAATCCTCAATTCAGTCCGACCACATGTTCACATGGTAGGTTGGTGTCTCTAATTAATGTATATTAAATGGGGCTGTGCTGCAATGGGTGGCTAGTACTGATGCCAAGTAGTAGTGTGCACAAGTCTGCACCGTCGCTATGAAGGATCTCGTGCATTGCTTTGCAGAGTGAAGCACGTCATTTTGGTGCAGTGGATTGCAATATATTGCTGAAGCATTGTGCTTACCAGTAGTGGGAGATTTTTCAATGGAGAAAACTTGGTTTGGGTGCTCGCTAATACATAGCCAATGAAGATACACAGTGAAGATGTCAGAAGGTGAGAATCATTAGAGTTACAGGTTTTGGCTAGGCATAGAGTAGGAGGGTTGGGAGGTAGGGGTGGAGGTTAGATTTGTTTTACGATTAGAAGGTAAGGTATCAAGACAGAGTTAACATTAGGGGAGGGATGAGAGTTTGGCACCAGGAAGGGGCACAATGCTGAGAAAGAGGTTATAGTTAAGTGTCTGGAGGGGTTTGAATTTTAATAAGGGAAATAATTTGGAATAGGCACTAAGGTTAGGATCTGACACTGACATTAGCACTAAAACATTGAACCTCCATAAATGCCCTGTGGTGCACTCCAATATGTCAAGAGTGTCTATCATCTCACCTTCTCCTGTAGCTATACAGTAGTGTCATTCCTTATGATAATGTCAGTCAGCAGAGTCAAACCACTGAAGTCCAGAACTGGTGACTTGACAGACTTGATAAGCTAGGTCATGCCAAGAGTGTGATGTGACCTCAATCACATACCGCCACACTAGCAGTGACAGAGTGCAAACTGTAACCAACCACACAGCAGTTTACTTTAGCCAGACCTGTGAAAAGTGACTTCTGAGCGATGCTGTATTATACTGCATTGTACTTGTGGTATCTACCACTTCTCTTTGTCTTATTAGCTTTATTGTGTACACTTATGCTTTTCTGTTATCTAGAGTAGTTTGTCTACTCATCTTGGTTACGTCTGCAATGTGTCATATGCTGTGTGTCATTGTTAACAAAAATAAAACATGATGACTTTTTTTTCCTATACTTTAACATTTTGTAGATTGTCAGCATATTAAAAAGCAGTGCTTTGGCAGAACAAAACTGTACACGGAATGTAACATGGTAAACTCCTGCACCGCTAAGGGCTCTTTCACACCAGAGCCCATTTGCTGCGTTTTAATGCAAAGTCGAAACTTTGCGTTAACCAAGGTAAAATTAAAGTCCATAGACTTTCCTTTTACCTTTCACATCCGACGCTGCGTTTCGATGCGTTGCGGTACGACGCACCTGGGAGCTTTTAATCGTCGGGAGCCAGCGTTTCCCCGTCGGGTTAATTACTACCGCCACTGGTTGCGTCGCATTGCTACATCCTGACGACACGCCGCAGGGCATAGAACGTGTGCAGGAGAACGGCTCCTGCACGCGTTCTAGATGTGAAAGAGCCCTAAGAAGGGTGGGCTGCAAAGGATGAGGGATGGTTATGCAGACGTTATTCAGGCAACAATTAACATAACATTCACATCTGCTCGAATTTCATAGCGTCTCATTGACTATCTCTAGTCTCTAACACATGTATGGACTGCCTTCTGCTAGTTCACTTGTGCTAGGAAGTTGCTATCCTTGTGATAGGAGGGAATACAGGACAGATGACGTGCTGTACAGTGTAATGGTAAAGGGCGCTGCCTCTGACACAGGAGACCATGGTTTGAATCTCAGCTCTTCCCGTTCAGTAAGCCAGCCCTATTCAGTAAGGAGTTCTTAGGCAAGACTCCCTAACAGTTTCTTTCTACCTAGTGGCTGCAGCTCAAGCTCTCAGAGTCTGTCAGGAGAAAAGTGCAATATAAATGTTATTTGTCTTGTCTTTTAAAGTGCTGTAGCACACATCATACATGTGCCTGTGTATGCATTAGTCTGTCATAATAAACGTGCAGGCTGCAATATCCAACATTTCCTCTAATGAGGCTTTGTGTTACCGTATTATGTTTCTGTTGGGTGGATGAGACATTGCTCTGCATTCAGACCACCTCCTAATAGAGATCTGCAGCATTAGTACTGAAATATGTCAAACGCTTCCTTATGTGAAACAAAGTGCATTCTATTAGCTTGTTATACATCAGCACCACATAGACCTAAGAAGCACAATTTGCTGGCCCCATCACTACACAATACATTACAAATTTCAATGAATGCTTCCTGTCCCTATCCTCCCATCCATGTTCATTGTGTAATCATGACAAAGAACGGAAAGTAATACTTTTTTATTCAGCAACTAATAGTTCTGGTCTTGAAACAATTAGCCTTTCCTGTTTTCATTCCATACGTAGTGAGTCTGATAGTATTTATGTTTCTATGACCGTCCAAGAAACATTGAGAATGTTTGCCACAGGTCGCAATCAGAAGACTGCCTGTGTGTATGAGAACTAAATCCACCATATGATTCTGTTTACATGAAAACTGTCTTCCTACCATTGCAAGCATGAACAGATGACTAGGCCTGATCCGTGGGGGGCTAGAAGTTACTCTAGTGGAGGTAGTAGGGGTGGTATGTGCTGTATCATAAGGAAAGCAAGGCAGCCTGTGGAGTGGAATCTGCTCTCCTGCTCCCTTGGCGCCACAGGAAAACCCTCTGACTGGAAACTTAGAAAAGCGAGAGGAAGTACAGCAAGAATGCTGTTTTGTAAAAGGAAAATGAGTGGAAAAAAGAAAGCTTTGGTTGTTAATGTATACTTTATGTTGAAAGTGAATCAGTAACAAATTTGTATAATCCTCATCTTGACTTTCAGACTTTTATAAACAACCAAGTCTTACTAGTTAAATGGAACTTGAGGTGAGGGTGATATAGAGGTTTCCATATTGATTTCCTTATATTCAATATCTGTTTCACTACATCCTGCTGATTCTTTATGCATCAATAGTGTCAGAATCAAACACCTGAAACAAGCGTGTGGCAAATCCAGTCATTCTTTAGTCAGAGCTTCTGACCTGCATGCTTGTTCAGAATTAGCGAAAAAAACGATTAGAGACTCAGCATCAGCAGGACAGCCAGGCAAGATACATTGGCCTCAATTCACTAAGCTTTATCAAACACTTTATCGAACGTTTGATAATTTACCTCATGGGTAAAATCTCATTTTGAATTCACTAAGGTATTATAGATTTGTAGCGAGACAGACTGGATCGCTAATGAATAATACGGGGTCTCTTAGTGGATACCGCCTCCAGTGGCACCCTGCCTCCCAGAATCATGCAGACACCAGTATCAATGCAATATATTTATTCCCCACAGACCAACGTGATCTAATGGGGTGACGTAAGCAATAGAAAATATAGCACTAATCAAACACTTGTTAACTCAGCAAGATCATAACAATAAAAGTAATATGCTTCACACATTCAAAGTGCATCAAAAGTGTATGTCCAAAGTAGCCACTTTCTGCGCCCCCCTAGTGTCACTCTAACCAAGTGTACACTAGACTGGCGCAGAACGCACCGCAGCAAAGGGACAAGCTTAATAAACTGCAATCAACACACGGTAGTAACCTCTTGCGCCCCTCCAGTGTCACTTTAACGAAGTGCACACTACACTGGCGAAAGACGCACAACCATAGCAAAGATACAAACTTAAAGAGAATCTGTATTGTTAAAATCACACAAAAGTAAACATACCAGTGCGTTAGGGGACATCTCTTATTACCCTCTGTCACAATTTTGCCGCTCCCCGCCGCATTAAAAGTGGTTAAAACAGTTTTAAAAAGTTTGTTTATAAACAAACAAAATGGCCACCAAAACAGGAAGTAGGTTGATGTACAGTATGTCCACACATAGAAAATACATCCATACACAAGCAGGCTGTATACAGCCTTCCTTTTGAATCTCAAGAGATCATTTGTGTGTTTCTTTCCCCCTGTTCTCATGCACTGAAGTTTCAGGCTGCTCGTTTCTTCCTGCAAACAGCTTTGCCCTTGTCTGTAATTCCTCAGTATGTGAAAGCCCAGCCAGCTCAGAGGACGATTTATCCAGCTTGTAAAAGATAAGAGAGAAGCTGCACTAATCTAAATAACACACAGGCAGTGTGCAAAGAGGGGCCTGGTTCATAGCAGAACCACAACACTGAAGAACTTGGCAGCTTTCCAGACACAGGCTGACAAGTCTGACAAGAGACAGATAAGTTGATTTATTGCAGAGACTGTGATAGTACAAAGTGCTGCAGTAAGCCAGAACACATTAGAATAGCTTTTTGAACTTGTAGGATGATAAAAAACAGGATGCAATTTTTGTTACGGAGTCTCTTTAAGAAAATGCAATCAGTAGTACAACCTTATTTAACTCCCGACTGGCCAGTGGGCTATAATGCAGTTCTGCACTCGGGGTACCCCTTTAAAGAGACTCTGTAACTTCAAAAAGATCCCCTGGGGGGTACTCACCTCGGGTGGGGGAAGCCTCCGGATCCTAATGAGGCTTCCCACGCCATCCTCCGTCCCACGGGGGTCTCGCTGCAGCCCTCTGAACAGCCGGCGACAGGCCCGACTGTAATTTCAATATTTACCTTTGCTGGCTCCAGCGGGGGCGCTGTGGCTGCTTTCGGCTCGGAAATAGATGGAAATACCCTATCTCCGTCGGGTCCGCTCTACTGCGCAGGCACCGGAGACTTGCGCCTGCGCAGTACAGCGGACCCGACGGCGATCGGGTATTTCCGCCTACTTCGGAGCCGACAGCCGTCAGAGCGCCTGCGCAGGAGCCAGGAAGGTAAATATTACGTCACGGCTGTACGGAGGGCTGCAGCAAGACCCCCGAAGGACGGAGGACGGCGTGGGAAGCCTCATTAGGATCCTGAGGCTTCCCCCACCCGAGGTGAGTACCCCCCAGGGGACGTTTTGCCGTTACAGTTCCTCTTTAAGGAACATTATGTGCACAGCTGTGCGCCTTGTGAAAAAGCTGCAGCCGCAGGTAGACCTCTGATGAAATCAGCAGTAACTGCATAGATGCCAGTGATGAGGAGACAGGTTAACCAGGCTACAGTTCAGAATGGCAGGCTATGGCAAACAGTCCTGACATACACTGTCCACAGTTTGTTGTAAGAGGAGTGGTATGACTCCCAAACCTCTCAGCCAGGTTAATGCTCCTCTATCACTGCAAAGATAGTTCCTACCATGAGGTGCAGGGCCAGTCCCTGATAAAGGTCACTCAGCAGGCAGGGCCGGCGCTACCATAGAGGCAAAGGAGGCAGCTGTCCCAGGGTCCCAGAGCTTGTAGGGGCCCCCAGTGGCTACAAGAGGGAAAAAAAATTTCAAATCGGCCTTATAGTTTTTGAGAAAATCGATTTTAAAGTTTCAAAGGAAAAAAAACACATTTAAAAACCTGCCGACTTTAATGGTTAATAGCAAATCCACCTTAAATGCTAGAAACCCTAAATTTGCAGGATATTTTAAGGAGATCATTAGGAATAAGAGGAAAAAACTATTTTTCGAAAAGACCTTATAGTTTTTGAGAAAATGGATTTTAAAGTTTAGAAGGAAAAAAGTATAGTTTTAAATGCGGTAAATGTAACTTTTAGTAGCAAACCTAACGGTAGTGTAATTTTACATGCACCAAACGAAAGCGCAAAAAATTTCCTGACGGGGTTTCCAGGGGGTCTGTACGCAGCCGCAGCGCTTTGGCCAGGGATCGCTATACAGCCGCAATATGGCTGAATGAAGATCCCTGGCATTTTTTCCTATTTTCCCAATTTTTTTTATGTTTAGAGTGTGGGAATTTAAAAAAAAAAAATTATGTGGGGTTCCCCCTCCTGAAACTTTTTAACCCTTTGTCCCCCATGCAGGCTGGGATAGCCAGAATGTGGAGCTCTGACCGATTGGGACTTCACACCCTGACTATACCAGCTGCAAAAAAGGTCCCCTAATGCGGATTTTTGTTCCGGGGTATATGTTGGGGGGGCCCCCCAGGTTTATTTTGCCCTGGGGCCTCATTGTTGCTTAAACCGGCCCTTTTAGCAGGTATAGAACTCACAGGCAGCAGTTTTGAGGAGACTGAGATTCTTTGTAATCCAGCTAAAATGGTTCCTTCTGAAGTCCACACGGCTTGTACAATCCTGACTCCACCAACCTCACAGGTTCACACAGTTCTGGTCCGGCAGCTGTATCCTTTCTCCAAGATTCAGCAGCAAGATTCAGCTCAGGGTGCAGCAAATCTGTGTCACAGGATCCCTTCTTCACACTCAGCAATCAAATGCCAGTCCTATGGATTTAGGCCTGAAGATCCAGTCCCAGTCACTCCAGACCTCACTCCCAGGCTCTAGGCACACCAGCCACACCTCAGCTCCCAGCAGCCTCTGCTCACTCCAGCCTCTCTTCCAGAATTCTCTGCAGTCTTAAAGGAACTATGCCCTCCAAAGGCAGCAGTATATAACATAACAATAACAGCACATTGTATGGTGTTACAGATTTATTGAACGTTTTATCTATAAAAAATTTGATACATATGTAACACCTTAGTGAATTCAACATTAGATTTTACCCATGAGGTAAATTATCAAAACGTTCAATAAAGTGTTTGATAAAGCTTAGTGAATTGAGGCCATTATTTATAAGGACATGAATATGTCAGCCTCCGTATCCCTTTTACTTCAGGAAGTTCAGATGTCCTTTAAAAAAGGGTATTTGTCTAAGTTTGCTCTACTGCTGAAAGGAACTAATGATAGCTTAACATTTTGATATTTATGTTCGATCAGCCTTTAGGTTTGATTCCTTAAATGTAATACAATAACACCTTTGTCTGTCTCATTTAATGTTTTTGACCATTAAGAGGCATTTTTCTTGGTTTACCAGAAACAAGTACAGTAAGTGCAGAGCACAGATGGAATACAGTCACTCCATCATAACGGCCTAGCGGGACAGGCAGAAACACAAAGCTGCCTAGTGTCCTCTGTCTTAGTTTTGCCAGGAATTTTCCTGTGTAATGCTCACAGAGGACACAGGTGTTTAAACACTTTGTCAATGACATAATACCTTTACAGCAGCTCTAGTGCAGGTGTAACATTTCTCTTCCCAGGAGTGACAACCTATATAGCTATTTCCATTCATTTAAATTTACAGTTGCATAGTCATCATGCCCCTTGTCTGAGGGCTAACCTACCTGTCCCCTATACGCAATATTTAACCCTAACCTATCTCCCAATCTTGTTTCCCTTATCCTATACAGCCATATTTCTTCAACACTGATCATTAGACTAAGCTAACAGGCCTTAAAGGGAAGGTTCAGGGAGGGTGGGTAAAAAATAAAAATCAATTTCCACTTACCTGGGGCTTCCTCCAGCCCGTGGCAGGCAGGAGGTGCCCTCGCCGCCGCTCCGCAGGCTCCCGGTGGTCTCCGGTGGCCGACCCGACCTGGCCAGGCCGGCTGCCAGGTCGGGCTCTTCTGCGCTCCAAGGCCCGTAACTTCTGCGTCCCACGCCGGCGCTCTGACATCATCGGACGTCCTCCGGGCTCTACTGCGCAGGCACAGAACTACTGCGCCTGCGCAGTAGAGCCCGGAGGACGTCCGATGACATCAGAGCGCCGGCGTGGGATGCAGAAGTTACGGGCCTTGGAGCGCAGAAGAGCCCGACCTGGCAGCCGGCCTGGCCAGGTCGGGTCGGCCACCGGAGACCACCGGGAGCCTGCGGAGCGGCGGCGAGGGCACCTCCTGCCTGCCACGGGCTGGAGGAAGCCCCAGGTAAGTGGAAATTGATTTTTATTTTTTACCAACCCTCCCTGAACCTTCCCTTTAAGGAACTGACCCTAAAACCTAACCTCCCTCGATCATCCTAACTATGTCAACTTTTATACTTACCTATCGGCATCAGAACGTCTGCAAAATGGGTACCCAAATGAAGCAGTCTATCAGGCCAGACATGCTTGTGCTTTTTGATTTGCATTCTCCTACATTATTCTATATGTTCTGGGCAGAAACCTGAGTAATAAGAGGAGTCACATGCACAGACTGACCTTATCAGGATAAACAAGGGGCTCTGTTCAAACTAAGCTGCAATGTGATGAACAATGTTTCTTCCCTTTTAAATAAATATAAGATTCACAAGAAGGCTCACATACTACATGAGAATTCAATGTTCAGTAAGAATATGCTTGTGCAGGGTCAACACATCTCCGATACAAACATGAAAAATAATGGAAACACATGTAGTGTCCTGCCTGCAGCACTTCTCACGGTACATGACTGGTTTTATGTTGTGTTATCAGGAGGCTGTCTGAGCTGGAAGGAGAAGAGAACAGAATAAGGGACATAGGATATGCACAATGCGTTCCATTAGTGGGGATTTGGAACGTGTTTTTGCTTACTTGACACAATGTGACTTCTAGAATGACTTGCCAACTTAAAGATGATGAAAGTTCATGTTAATGTGGACCAGACATGAAAAATAAAAGCCCTTATATTATTATTACCATTAATAGTATATTTTATTATTGTTATTTATTTATCTAGCTGTTTTTTTTAACATTGCTAGCAGAAATAGACTAAAGAGCAATTAAACCTTAAACCCCAAACTGAACGCGCATGAAAAAGAGGCGCAAGGAAAATTGGGCGCCCAATTTCAATAAGTAGGATATCGGCAAATTTTATTGATATTCTACTTTTTAAATTGACAATTACAATAATAGAATATCAGTAAATAATACTATGATATTTTACTACAACTAGAACTAACCCTATTCTTCTCACACAGAACCCTAGCATTACTTATGCCTTACCCCCTAACCCATACTTAACCCTAAATCGCTCCCCAACACTTAACCCTAAACCCCACCACCACCACCACCCACTTTGCCTCAGGTGCATTTTTTTCTTCCCACATCCCAAAAACATAGAGAGAAGTTAATTGGTCATCCCCAGAAATTGGCCTTAGACAATAGGAATAGGAACATAAGACAATGGCTGGCTATGGTACTGCCTATAGTACTGCCTATGGTAGTAATTAGACTGTGAGCTTATCGAGCTCATCTGAGGGTCAGTTAGTGACATGAGCAGGCACATGTAAATGCCATTTGTCTTTGTCATATACACTATGTAAATTGCTACTAAAGATGTAATGTAAATACACAATAATAATACTCACAGTTGCATTCTGGGCTAATTATGAATTTGTCTTATTAAAGCAGAAGTTATTTGCAATTATTCAGCTTTATGTCAGCAAGAATGATTTCCCCAAGATGCAACACTTCTGAATGTGTAATTCATACCCTTTGTATCCCTGAAAATCCAAACATACAGTACATGTAGAAGTGCTGGAGAGTGCACAGTGTGCCTTCATGGCCTATTCATCAAAGAGCCATACTAATACAACACACATGCATCTGTATGAAGAGTTTTTGCTTATTGTCCCTGCAGGTTTGGATTAAGATTTTGTGAGGATCCGCATGGCTGCCTGCGCAGGCAGGCAGCCTTTTGACCACTGTTCAGGTCTGCATTCTGCAGGTCTCTGGAAGAGAAACCTTCTGTCAGTTTTGCAGCTTGCTGCTGAGGAATTTGCATACGTTTGTCATGCAGATTGCCTAGCCACATCCTTTGTAGGCTTGCTCTATATATACCATGTGATATCACAGACCTGGGCTGGTCATAAGGGTTAGTCCTGTGGAACACTCTTGGAGTGTCAGCCTTGCTCATTGTTTGAAGATTAGTTTAGAGTATTCCTGGAACTGCACTAGGCAGATTCCCTAGTGCAGTTAGGATTGCATATCTGTTGTGTTTGTCTGTTGTGATTGTTCTGTCCCAGCGGTGGTCGACAGGAAGTCATTCTGATCTTTGTTCTTGGAGTATAGCTGGAGCAGCGGTTGCTACCAGCTATCTCCTCTAATCTGTCTTGCCTGGATCGCACTCGCCTTGCGCTAGTGCTGTGGATCAGTCTCTCTCACTTATTCCTGTTTTCGTGTATATGTCTTGTCTGCTACGAACGCTTGCTGGAGGCTCGGTGAGGTAACCGTTAAGCAAGAGCTCGCGTCCTCTGTTTCATGTTTGTCTGTCGGTGGTTAGTTAGGCGTGTTTGTCTCTGTTGTGCTTATCACGCGGAGGCCGCGCATAAACGCGTGCACTGTTGCGAATGAGTGCGGTGTTCGCGTTTAGCTAGCGTTTGTTATTTTCCTTATCTTCTCATTGTATGATTTGTTGTGCCTTTGCTACTCTCGTGCTCTGCCTTGCTGTAGCCTTGTGTCACCTCTGGCAATCGCCTCTCTCGTGATTGCGTTCCTACTTCATATCTGCTGTTGTGTATGCACCGTCGCGGGTTGGCGACTAGTTTGGTGCACACACATACAATCTGTCCCTGTGCTCATTCTCTTTCGCAATCGCTTCTCTTGCAATTGCGTTCTCACTTGGTTTCCTTTGTTGTGTGTCCGCTGTCGCAGGTTGGCGGCTAGATTGGTGGACATACATACATTCCTCATCTGTGCTTATTCAGTCTTGTGTCGCTGTTAGCAATCGCCATCTCTGGCGATTGCCTTCTCTCCTGTTCTTCATGGTTGTGTATGCACTGTCGCGGGTTGGCGACTAGATTGGTGCACACACATACCCTCTGTCGCTTTGCTCTCTCTCCTTCAGGGCTATCTTGCCCTGCGTTTCTTCCCTTCGTGCAATTCCTGTATTGCGTCTGTGGCAGGGCAGAGGAGCTGTTCCTCTGCACTCCACAGCTCCTCCTGCTGACAGGAATTTCCCTCTACAGGTGCATTGTACCTTTTTGCTGGGTTCCCTCAAATTACACGCTTGTGGAGGATTTCCGCAGTGTCAGCGCACGTCTTGTGCGCTGATCACAGAGAGAATTCCACAATCGTTACAGATTTGCTCTATGAGGTGGGACATGGGCTGTTGAGTGTTACAAAGCACCCAGAAAGCTTACTATGACCCAGAAATGCTTGGGTATATTATAAGGGTCTCAAAGGGACCAAAATGCCCTCTTCTTAATGTGACCCAGAGGCGAACCTCGGGTCAAACAACAGATGCTTACCTAAGAAGAGGGAAGCCTCTCGACCACCCCTGAAGATTACGACTGCACTCCTCTTCATTCCTGAGCACAGCCGAGTTACACCCACACGAGCAGTCACACGTTGCATGCTCATGCATAAAGAGGAGCTCGCTCATGATCACAAATCTGACAAGCTCTTGTCAGATTCCTTTCCGGGGTCCACAAGCAGCAACGGTGGTCCAGAGGACTGTGTGTTGGCAAGTTCAAATCTCTGCATTGTAATGAACCAGGTTATCCAAACTCACTGTCTACAGAGTGGCTTTGGATAATGAGCACGTTACATAGCAATTATATGTGCTATGAGAACATGCACTGAATAGCGTGCAGAGTGTGTGTTGCATTATGCCTGCATTGTAGTGTGAGCATTAGGCAACGTGCATAGTGTGAACTTAGCCTAAGGGAATGGTTGAGAAACACAATCATAGAGTTTTTCTAAGAAATAGAAACATGTTACGGGTTCCTGACATTAGGGCACCCACAACAAGGAGGTCATTTGCAAACACCATGTCATAAAAAAGTACAAGCTGATGAGAAACACTGCTGTAAACCATTCAGACTGCAGGCCTGATAAATCTGGCAGGAGGAGAGGACTCAGAAAAGACTGCTTCATCTGACTTGTCACTTTTTCCATGTGTTTTCTAGCTACTTTACTCACATATTTTGCTGACAGATTGAACTTGAGAAATGTTGTGTTTTCTTAGTTTGCAATCAGGAAAGATTGGAACATCAGTCAAGTGTTTATTAGCTCCTCCCCTGTATTAGCACTTACCCCACCCGCCGCATGACATCACTCCCGCGCCAGTCTGCTCTTCTCACATGGGAACAGAACACATTGCTTGGCTTTCATGCTGAGCTTTTGGCTTTAGATGTGATTGAGTCGCACACCTGCAACAAGCATACAAAACATCTGATGTGCATGCTTATAATTTGCCAGGGGATTATAGTGTTAGAGGCAGAGCATCAGCACAGGAGTCAGTCAAAAGGCATTGTTTATTAGATAAGGAAGATGGCAGCCTCCCTACTCTTCTCACTACTGGTTTCCTTGAGGCAAGTTTTATATATGGTGCAGTGTGAGTGTCCTGTGGCAGAGGAGCCCTGGGCGGGACAATCACAACACACCATTCCACCATGCATATTACCCTGTGGCAGAGTGCGCCAACAGGGTAATATGCATAGCTCCGCCCGCAAACAGTGATGTACTCCCTGCTGGACAGGAAGTACGTCACTGTTTTACCCCCGATCAGCACATACCTGCTACATTGCCACCGCAGCAACCTAAATAGATTGCTGCGATGCCATAGACTCCAATGCAAATGCCTACTGCTCGGTACCACTTGTACGATGCAGCCACCCACTGCAGAATCTACGTCAGTGTGACCACTTCCATCGCTCCATGGGTAGTGTGCTATGTCTCATTGGGACTAATGGCCAAAACGATGCAGGAAGTGTGAAAGTAGTCTTAAGCCTCGAAACTCACGAGGCACAAATGTTGCCAGTCGCAAAAAAAAAAAAAGCAGCGACAGCTCGTCGCCAGGTCCCTCTGTGCTACAGCCATACACACGTCGCACAGAGGGACGGAGATTCGGCGGAAGCTGTCGCCGAAGGTTCCTCCACCCCCCCCCCCCCCCCCGGCGGAAGCTTCATACATTGTGTATGGAGTTGCTGTCGCTAGTCCGCATACACACGGCGGACTAGCGACAGTTGCGTCGAAGTTGCGGCGACAGCTTTTGCTGGCGATTGACCAAGGCAATCGGCCAGCGACTGCTCTGAGTAGCGACGGTTCGGGGCACGCGCGTCATACACACGGGCGACCTGTCGCCGCAACATGCGCGTGCCACGTGGTTGCGGCGACAGTTGTAGCCCGTGTGTATGGGCCATTAATGTTCTTATCCTGCATCAAATACTGGGATGTATAGGATATAGCACTTGAAGTTTATTTCCTACAGAGACATGCTGGATCGTGTAGTATATGTGGCTGGAAGAGCATGATGAGACTTGTAGTAAATGTGACTAGAGGAAAGTAATAAAAACTCATGAGAATTGAGTGGCGCACTGAGGGGGCTATTTATAAAGGAGTGTTAAAAATGACATGTCAGTTTCCATTTTTTTTTTACTGAAAATTACCATCATAGAGATAGCAGCCTCTATATTGCTCTCACAGCTGGTTTCCTTCATTTGTTAACACCAAAATATTTGATGCATAATGCACAGATGACAGAATTTCTTCAGTTTTTTTCTTTCCATTTATAATTCACATTTCAGGCCGACACCCACATTTATTAGTGAGAAGAGAAAAGCTAAGTGGCGTTACCCAGGGTCATGCAAGGGACACTTCCTAAATGTTACACTGCTTTGCTTAATGCACAAGATTGAAATGACTAGATTTCCCAAGATAGGGTTGTGCTTTCACCCTCCCACAAGTCTGGCTCTTCCATTTGGATTTCCAAATTCCTAGTGGTTTATGGTAAAAATAAATGTATCACAATATTATGAGGGAGGGCAGCAATATTATGGTATTATTATTTCCAGTTGTAGTGGTGACAGCAGTCGGATAGAACTAGGAAGATATTCTGCCACTGAAAAGAATTTCTTGGCAAAAATGAATATCAACCTCTACAAAGGCAAAATATAAAGACTAAGAAGTTATCTCAAAGTTAATCTGAATTCAACAACACAAACCTCTACACATCTGCCAGATGCTTTATACACCATCAATGCAAAATCCATAAATGAGAAACATGATGCAACCGGATTGTACGTTATTAACAACAGACAGATCAGCAGGTCCTCATGGTGGTTGCTTCATGGAACGGCACTGGCAAGCAGTGAACTAAAGCCAGGAATATGGTGACAAAGCTGCAAGAGCTATGCAAGTCAATGTTGATAAGTCCAAGGTATATTCAGCAAGTGAGTCAAAATCATGTCAAGCATAAATAAAATGAAAGGACTACAACACTTAAAGAATCATTAGTTTAAACCATCTGCAGCAGGAAACTCTATGGAAGCTGCTCCACCTTTCACAAATAGACAGCTGGGCAATTTTAAGTACAATGGTAGATATACAGTGGGTTGCAAAAGTATTCGGCCCCCTTGAAGTTTTCCACATTTTGTCACATTACTGCCACAAACATGCATCAATTTTATTGGAATTCCACGTGAAAGACCAATACAAAGTGGTGTACATGTGAGAAGTGGATCGAAAATCATACATCATTCCAAACATTTATTACAAATAAATAACTGCAAAGTGGGGTATGCGTAATTATTCGGCCCCCTGAGTCAATACTTTGTAGAACCAGCTTGTGCTGCAATTACAGCTGCCAGTCTTTTAGGATATGTCTCTACCAGCTTTGCACATCTAGAGACTAAAATCCTTGCCCATTCTTCTTTGCAAAACAGCAAAACAGTCAGATTAGATGGACAGCGTTTGTGAACAGCAGTTTTCAGATCTTGCCACAGATTCTCGATTGGATTTAGATCTGGACTTTGACTGGGCCATTCTAACACATAGATATGTTTTGTTTTAAACCATTCCATTGTTGCCCTGGCTTTATGTTTAGGGTCATTGTCCTGCTGGAAGGTGAACCTCCGCCCCAGTCTCAAGTCTTTTGCAGTCTCCAAGAGGTTTTCTTCCAAGTTTGCCCTGTATTTGGCTCCATCCATCTTCCCATCAACTCTGACCAGCTTCTGTGTCCCTGCTGAAGAGATGCACCCCCCGAGCATGATGCTGCCATCACTATATTTGACAGTGGGGATGGTGTGTTCAGAGTGATGTGCAGTGTTAGTTTTCCGCCAAAAATAGCGTTTTGCATTTTGGCCAAAAAGTTCCATTTTGGTCTCATCTGACCAGAGCACCTTCTTCCACATGGTTGCTGTGTCCCCCACATGGCTTGTGGCAAACTGCAAACGGGACTTCTTATGCTTTCTGTTCACAATGCCTTTCTTCTTGTCACTCTTCCATAAAGGCCAACTTTGTACAGTGCATGAGTAATAGTTGTCCTATGGACAGAGTCTCCCACCTGAGCTGTAGATCTCTGCAGCTCGTCCAGAGTCACCATGGGCCTCTTGACTGCATTTCTGATCAGCGCTCTCCTTGTTCGGCCTGTGAGTTTAGGTGGATGGCCTTGTCTTGGTAGGTTTACAGTTGTGCCATACTCCTTCCATTTCTGAATGATTGCTTGAACAGTGCTCTGTGGGATGTTCAAGGCTTTGGAAATCTTTTTGTAGCCTAAGCCTGCTTTAAATTTCTTAATAACTTGATCCTTGACCTGTCTTGGACCTGTCTTGTGTGTTCTTTGGACTTCACGGTGTTGTTGCTCCCAATATTCTCTTAGACAACCTCCGAGGCCCTCTCAGAGCAGCTGTATTTGTACTGACATTAGATTACACACAGGTGCACTCTATTTAGTCATTAGCACTCATCAGGCAATGTCTATAGGCAACTGACCGCACTCAGATCAAAGGGGGCCGAATAATTATGCACACACCACTTTGCAGTTATTTATTTATAAAAAATGTTTGGAATCATGTATGATTTTAGATCCACTTCTCACGTGTACACCACTTTGTGTTGGTCTTTCATGTGGAATTCCATTAAAATTGATTCATGTTTGTGGCAGTAATATGACAAAATGTGGAAAACTTCAAGGGGGCCGAATACTTTTGCAGCCCACTGTATATAAGAAATTAAGGCCTACTCGATCAATGTTCAGTTGTGTTATGAATCAAACATTGATTGAAAAAAGCTGTTCATTATCAAATAAAGCAGGCAGGAGGAAGACTGTGTAGGCGGGAGCGCTAAGCTAGCTATGTCTACATCAGGCATTGGTTTAATTTGCTCTAATATTGCGCGATGCAAGCTTGCAAGTAAATGATCAGTATCAGGTGGATATTACTCTTTTAGCTCATCTAAAGTCTCCTACAGATGTACCAGAACCAACACATGACAGAGATCGAAAACTTGATCCCTCAGGCAACAGTTCAGGGCCGAAGCCAAACAGATGCATCACTAGCATGCAAGCTAGTAATGCAATTGCTTCTATGGAGTGGAAAGAAGGGGCAATGCATGTCACATGACGGAGGGACTTCTGGTAGGCAGGGTGAATGGGAAGAGCAGTATGCTTAGGGTCACTCAGGTGCCTCATGCAGACAAAGATCGCGCATGCTGGGTCATAAGGAAGCAGCGTCAAGAGGCGGGGCTCCCGTGCACATGCTGCATTCTTGTCTGAGGTGATCTTTATCTGTCAACTCAGCTGAGTTTAATCTAGTGTGCATACAGTATGTAGCTTAATGCTGTATGCCTAGCTTTAGCTGTATTCCAGTGGTACCTTAATCATCAAAATTATAAGTCTGTTAATTATAAGTCTGAATCATAAAGCCACACATGGACCAGACAGACACTGATACAAAGTTATAAGTTGGTGTCTTACTGGTTTGTACTGTACCTTTCATTTGTAGAAGTGTTCAATCCCCACCAAGGACACCATCTCTATTTTTATGGGTTTGTGTAGGATTCATACTAAAAATATACCAGTAGATTAACTGTCTTCTCCCTTGAGACCTGTATAGCCATTGGATTGTGATTTCAGTTGAAATACGGTTTACAATGTGAACTGTTTAATGAACTCTCTAAGGCACTGTGTGATATATTATATACCATATATAAAAATGTCGGACAAATAACATGCAAGATAAAAGCTGCTTTTCTAAATTCATGTATTGTAGTTTCCACATCTTCCTGACATTGAAGAACCAAATTATCTAACAGGGTGAGTAAAACATCTTGGGTCAGAAAATTAAAAAAAGAATACTTTGATCTGCCTTTTGAAAATACTGTTAAAACTTACTTTTGTGTTTAAGTGTGAACAACTTAGTCGTGCGTTAACATATCTTTTTCAGACTTTGTAGTTTACATCCAGATCATGAACTCGGTTCTCTGTTCTGAAACAATTCAAAGGGCATTCTGGGTAAAAGGGGTTTCTTTCACTTGTAAAACTTATTGAAATCAACTCTTCAGGTTTTGACAGAAAACTTTCCACACAGTGGTGCCATTGTGTTATTTTTGTGAAAGAAGCAAATGTGGGCCTAGAAAGAAAAAAAAAGGGGGGGAAAAGATCATAATTTAGTGTGTGAAAAAGATTCAGTGTAGCTTTAGTACATGTGTAAAAGCTGTGGGTAGACAAGAGAAATTAGCCCACACCATTACAAAGCCAAAGTCTCCAGTCGGCTACTGGAAAGCATGTGATGCAGTTAAAGCATATTTCCTGATGAGGTGTGTGTGTATGCGTCTCTAAACAAGGAGGCTCTGTGCAACCTAACCTTGCTACCCTGGGAAAATGAGCTGGGCTGAGATAAATAGTGACAGTCGTAAAAGATTAAACATGGCTAGTTAAATTATTGTTAACAGCTGTTAACATATTCTACCAGTTTCAGTTTTACAGTAAAATACTAAGTGAAATTGGAGTTGCTGTGGTCAGGTCATACTGCAGGTCCAGGAAGATCAGATGCAGCAGGGTATTACATGTGGGCTCTATTGCTAAAATGATTTCAAAAAGCTTTGAATAAGGAGGCTACAATTTACTTAAAAGAATAAGAGTAAGCTTTTGTCTATTCCGCCTTCATCAGACTTGTTGAATCCTGCATGCTAACGAGTTGTTAAAGCACACAGCTATATACATGCAACACTGCTATCACAGTGCAATACTCTACTGCTACTACTATGCAGAAACTATGATCCTTTTTGATGTTGCATGTATATAGCTGCGTTCTTTAACAACTTGTCAACCTACAGGATTCAAGTCTGATGAAGGCGCAATTGGCGAAAGCTTACTCTTATTCTTTTAAGTTAGGCAATAAAGGGTATCATCCTGATTCAAAACGTATTGCTTTTACTGATGGCTAATATGGTACAATACTCTATTGCTACTACTAAAATTGCTGTGACAGTGGGTTCTAATGCTGCACAGAATGCAGCCTTATCTATTGTTCTTTGTTGTGAATATCACAGAAGTTCACTTTAAAGCGGTATTGTCACTATAAAAATCAAATTTCAACAGCAACTGGTCTGAGTGTATTAAGTGATAAAGATGCTAAGCCTGCATTCAAAACTCTCAAAACTTTTTCTGCTGTTATGGTTTGGAGTTATGACATACTTTAGGAGCACTGGCCCTAGTGCCAAACAGTGCCAAAGAGTTGAATGCTGGGAGTTCTTTTTATCTATAACATATTCCTCCTCTTCCATTTATTTCCCTGCCAGCTGCTTATCAGAAACACCCTCTGATCACTTGTGTTTACAAGCAAGGCTGAGGTGACTCAGCGATTTGATGTGTAAATAAAAAAAAAGACACTGGGAGGAGGGCAGCTAATGAATACACAATGAGCAAGAGAAGGGGGGGGGGGGGGACAAGAGTCAGGGAGGATATGATGTCAGCATTAGCTTGGCAAGATGGCCACTGCCTAGAATAGGATTTTCTGGTTTTCCTTCGTAAAATTCACAGGAATCATTACATGGATAGCACAATACATCTGTTATGTAAGTAGAAGTAGTATTTATCTACTTATGTATGTGTTTTTTATTTCTAGGTTAGCATGGGTGTCGCTTGTTCTTTAAAGCTATACATGATGTCAGGAAACCATGAACATCAAAGCATTTCAGTAAAAAACATGTTATATTTTAAAAGATGACAGATGTTGTTCATTGGATCCAGTGATAATCTTACATCTATAGGTATTGCCAGGCAACTCCAGACAAGAAATCTTGGGGTATTAGCAGCAGTAAAATTGCTCTCTTTTCTTTTCTTTATCACAGTTGCAGAGGTGTCCAGCAATAGTTGGGCTAGGAATGCATGTTTATGGAGCTGCAAGCAGATAAATGAGGTTGAGAATAGACAGATCATGCACAAACATTCAGTGGCCCTAAGGGGATTGCATTCTGTGGCTGGCTTTGGTGCTGCATTTCATCCAGCTATTGGATGCCCTCCCAGTGGGGCAGCAATCTAAACCATTAAACTCTGATAGACGTTGCTGGTCAGAGATACATATACTGTATGTAGAACATTTTGTCCAGATGCTTGCAATTATTAAAGTTATTTTCATATTTAAAGAGGAACTCCAGTTAAAATAATGCAATAAAAAGTGCTTAATTTTTACAATAATTATGTGTAAATGATTTAGTCAGTGTTCGCTCATTGTAAAATCTTTCCTTTCCCTGATTTACATTCAGACATTTATCACATGGTGACAGTTTTACTGCTACAGTATAGCAGAATAGCTTAAGATCTGGCACTCATATGCTTGAACTTGGGGATTAAAGGCCTTGCTTCAGAGGGTGCTATGCATCACATGCAACATGCGATTCCTACACCTTAATATTGTTCCAGCAACTTCACTAGGACATGCAGGAAGAGATATGAAATGTGCAGCAAGTAATTTTGTGCAGGGCACCAAAGCAGATTCAGTACATGTAAAGGAGGATACTGTGCACCTATATCATAAACAGTTCCAAAGGTTTATTTCGTTCCTCAGTCAAAAATATAAACAGCCTTGACATACGCGAAAAAGGAGGTGCCAAACCTGTGTGCTTGAAGTTGAGGCGGTGTAGAAGGGAGAGGTGACCAGGGAAAGATGCGGACGGCACTACAGCCGTTTCACGCCGCTCGGGCGCTTGCTCACATGCGTGTCCGGATACGGACACGCATGTGAGCAAGCGGCGTGAAACGGCTGTAGTGCCGTCCGCATCTTTCCCTGGTCACCTCTCCCTTCTACACCGCCTCAACTTCAAGCACACAGGTTTGGCACCTCCTTTTTCGCGTATGTCAAGGCTGTTTATATTTTTGACTGAGGAACGAAATAAACCTTTGGAACTGTTTATGATATAGGTGCACAGTATCCTCCTTTACATGTACTGAAACAGTTTTACTGCTGGCAGGTGATGTCACTGGAAGGAGATAATGCTTGCTTTTTTTTTAGCAGCTGAAAACAGCTGTTATTTCCCACAATGCAACAAGGCTCCCACACTGTGATTTCAGTACCTCAGTGCTGTGAGGTGCTGACATCACACTGTGGGAGGGGTTTCACCACAAAATCAACCATACAGAGCCCCCTGGTGATCCCTTTGAGAGAAGGAATAGATTTCTCATGGGAAAGGGAATATCAGCTACTAATTGGAATGAAGTTCATTTCTTGGTTATGGTTTCTCTTTACCCCTTGAGGACCACAGTGGAAACCCCCCCTAAAGACCAGGCTAATTTTTGTGAAAATGGCCACTGCAGCTTTAAGGCCAAGCTGCAGGGCTATACAACACAGCACACAAGTGATTCCCCCCTCCTTTTCTCCCCACCAATAGAGCTCTCTGCTGGTGGGGACTGATCCCCCCCAAGTTGTTTATTTGTTTGTTTATTTTAGCCTAAATATTTGTTTTTTTAATAAATTCTGCTGTTTTTGTTGTTGTTGTTTATATTCCCCCCTCCGGCCATGTGATCAGCTGTCATAGGCTTCAGCCTATCCCTATGACAGCTGATCACCGCGGACAGTCAGGAGGGGGCAGCCGTGTGACACGGCTGTCCTCAGTACAGCACTGCTGCTGGTCGCAGCGCTGTACAATGTGTAAAGACGGCGGATTCACCATCTAACGTTCTCCCGAGCGGCTGTTGCCACTCGGAGACTGAAGAGGGGGCGGAGCTCCACCCCCCAAGCAGCAGATGCCCGCGCAGCATGCGCGCGATCTCCTGCAAAACAGAGCCCCAGGACTTTACGCCAATTGGCGGTAGGCGGTCCTGGGGCTGCCGCTGCGGCCACGCCCATTGGCGTGGAGCGGTCTTTAAGTAGTTAAAGAGAACCCGAGGTGGGTTCTAAGAATTCTATTAGCACACAGAGGCTGGGTCTGCATATAATACCCAGCCTCTGTTGCTATATTGTTTCCCCCAGTCTTCCCCCTGCGTTCTGCTGTGCCCCCATAAATCACAGACACGCAGCATGTCACCAGCCGGCTGTTTACCTCTGAAGTGTCACTCTCGCCCCTTCCCCGCCTCCTCCATAGCGCTGCTCCCAGCCTACGTCCCTTCCCTACCCGCTGATTCCCTCCCATACTGCGCATTCATGTGTGCTCAGGTATGTGCTGTGCCTGTACGGAACCTACCGTGTTTGGGAGCACCTGGGCTCCGAAGCCTTCCGAGGAGTACGTATTGTCCGGCGGTGAGCTCCGTTCACCGAAACCACCTGCTTCGCTTCCGAGGGCTCCCGGATGCAGTGTGACTTCACAGGGGGTTAGCACTGGAATAAGGGTACCAAGAGGGGACAGAGAAGGCTCAATAGGATCAAAAGGTTTCCCTCTCCATAGGTAAGTATCATACTTTTTCACTTCTTTGTTTCATGCTACAGATTTGCTTTAATAATTGTAAAATCATATTTGACATGGCTGACAAGCTTTTAAAAATCTGCAGCCCACCTTAGTATATAAGCCTATCACGCTCTCTCAGGGAGCAGTCTTCGTTAGCCTATTTAGATGATGTTGTGTACACAGAACCTCAACAGTTTCATTACTATTCTTGGCTAAAACATCTGGCGTTTTGCTCTCAGTAAGTGAAATCTATTACCAACAACATTATTACAGTAACAGTCATAAAGATAATATTTATAACCTAAAACAAATAATTATTTGAACCACGTATTCAATGGTAAACAGATTTTTTTTTCTTTTTAAATTAGGTTTGCATTACTTTTTTTTCTTACATAATTCTCTGGAATTGCTGCACCAGGAACAGCTGGGAAAATGGCAACACCCAAAATAAATAAAGAAAAAACTGACGCAGCAAAATGCTGTTAACTTAATCGAATGACTTCAACCACGTTATATAAGAACCCACTGAATCCGTCCAAAGCCTAGCCTACACGTAACGGCAGCCAGCCATGCATGGAGTGTGGGTGGTCCCAGCAGCAGATTTCACATGATTTGTTACCAGATGTTGTGAGAGATTACTATTCTTGTTTGTTGCTAAGATTCCCTGATACCTCCATGTGCAATCATTTAGGACACCTGAAGTGAGAAGAATATTATTATTATTGATTTATAAAGCACCAACATATTGCGTGGCACTGTACAAAGTAAGAAAGGAGCATGGCGTACATATTAATACAATAGTTTAGACCAATATACAAGATACATAATTAGTGACACAATACAAAAATGATTCAAAATACAGAATAGAAAATTGGTAATGACAGTGATAAAAGTAACATGATAAATAAAATGTATAAATGATTTCCAAGACACAAAAGGGGGAGAGAGCTCTGCCCTTGCAAGCTTACAATCTAAAGGGTATGGGGGGGGGGGGGGTGGAAACAAGAGGAGAGGTTGTATACAACAAATATATAGAGGCAGTGTGTTTTAGGATTCCTAGTAGGAGTGCAATTTGATCTTAGGACAAAGGGAAGTGGCCTAAGGTAGCACATATGCTTGTCGAAACAAATTCGTTTTTAGAGAGCGTTTAAAAGTAACAAAGGTTGGTGAGTGAAGGATGTGTTGGGGGAGGGCATTCAAGAGGAGGGGTGAAGTGTGCGCAATATGGAGGCTACTACATTTATTTCCTTATAAACATTGCACATTGCCTGGCTGTTCTGCTCAGGGCTGTTTCTAGGCTATAAAACATTCATGGCAAGGGTGTATCAATTGCTCCCCCCCTGACTAGGGCACACTATTGCAATGCGGTAGCCAGATGTGACCCCAGGTATTGGGTAGCTCCCAATATACGTAGCTATGGCCCTCAGTACTAGTTAACCAGCGGTAGCCCCCTCCCCCCACCCTGTAGAGGTAGCCACAAGAGCCCCCAGTACTAGGTAGCCAGACACAGCCCCCAGTATAGGTAGCCAAAGAGGCCCCTCATAGGTAGTCAGCGAGCTCGCCATGTAGGTAGCCTAAGAGGCTTCCATGTAGCCAGAGAGCCTCCCATATAGCCAGATAGCCCCCCATGTTAAGCCAGAGAGCCCCCCAAACAGCCAGAAAGCCCTATTTAGCTAGAGCCCCCCACATAGCCAGAAAGCCTCCCTCCCCATTTAGGTAGTCAAAGCCCACCATGCAGTTAGATAGCCCCCTGTTTAGCCAGAGAGGTCCCAGTTTAGCCAGAAAGCCCCCCCATCCATTTAGTTAGAGAGCCCCTGTTTAGTCAGAGTGCCCCCTCAATTTAGGTAGCCAGAGAGTCCCCCATTTAGTCAGAGAGCCCCCGTTTAGCCAGAGAGGCCCTTGTTTAGCCAGAGTTGAGCTAGGTTTCCAAGCACATACCCTTCAGGCCTTTAGTAGCCATAGAGAGCCCATTGTTATTCCAGAGTTCCCCATTTAGCTTATGGAGTATGCAGCAGGAGTGTAACTCACCTCTCCGGGATTCACACGTACTGGCCACATCTCCTTCCTGCTTCTCACTTTCTCCGTCTCCTTTGGTCATTTGGTCATACTGTTCCCAGTGAGGCGGGGAAACTGAGACTGGATCTCAGAGAGGTGAGTTACATTCTTGTGCCACTGCTACTCTGCAAATGTCCCACTCTGCCCACCGCTAGAAACAGGCATGGTTCTGCTGATCCTGCTGATCTGCCTCTAATACTTTTAGCCATAGACACTGAACAAGCATGCAGATGTTTCTGACTGAGGTCTGATTGGATTTGCCACATGCTTGTTTCAGGTATGTGATTCAGACACTACCAGGGCCGGGCCGAGGCATAGGCTGGAGAGGCTCCAGCCTCAGGGCGCAGTGTAGGAGGGGGCGCACAATTCATTCAGCTGTCATTCCTAATTGTGTATAAAGCAGAAAGAAATAAGAAAAGGGGATACATAGCAGTGACTGCAAGCCATATAACTAGATATTAAGGTGTTGGGGAGGTTGTGGGCCCTGTAGCCCTCTTAGTCTAATAGCAATCAGTGTGTGACGGCTGGAGTGGGAGGGATGGAGGGGCGCACTTTGGTGTCTCAGCCTTGGGTGCTGGAGGACCTTGTCCCTCCTCTGGACACTACTAATGCCTAAAAGATCAGCAGGGCTGCCAGGCAACTGGTATTTTTTTTGAAGGAAACAAATAAGTCAGCCTTCATATCCTACTCACTTTAGGTGTCCTTTAAAAATAAAAAAAGACCAGTGTCCCTCTATGGATGTTCAGAACTGACTGCCCAACAGTAAATCTGTGAAATGTTATAGTTCTCCTGCACATTAATCTCCCTGGCGGTCTGATTCCTGCGGCCGCAGAAAGGTTTTTTTTGCAAAATTTTTTTCTATCATGTAGCTAGCCTAACATTAGCTACATGATGCCCCCCTCCCTGCGGTGTCCCTCCCATTCCTCCGATGCCGCCGGCGCGCTTGCCCATAAGGAAATCCCGTTCTGAACGGGATTTCCTTTAGGGCTTCCCCGTCACCATGGTGACGATAACGTCATCGACGTTGTGACGTCAGAGGGAGTCCCGATCCACCCCTCAGCGCTGCCTGGCACTGAATGGCCAGGCTGCGCACGGGGTCTCGGGGGGGGGGGGGGGGGGGGGCCTCTAACGCGGCGGGTAGCAGCGAATCAGCGGTGAACGGCGGCGATCGCGGTATACACGCAGCTAGCAAAAATTACGCAAATCGGCCCAGCAGGGCCTGAGAAATCCTCCTGCTCAGCTCGGGCTTACCGCCAGGGAGGTTGAGTAATTATTACTGAAACAATAACAGCTGTGAAAAAACAATACAATGCTGCAGGCCTTTCTGTGAGACAGTGCAAACAATGCCTAGAAAGCACTCATCAGTGCCAGGTAAAAGTCAGGGCTAGATTTTTTTTTTCTACTGCTTCCCAATTGATTGAATCTGTTTTGCAGGATAGCTATGCCCATGCTAGCAGTGACAGAATTTACAGAGATAAATTGTTTATTCCCAGCAATTTTCCGCTGCAAATACTTTTTCTATAGGGAGCAACAACTAGATTAAATCCCCCTATTAACGGTGATTTGTAGAGGCAGCACTAACAGCAAACACGATGGAGGCTGGCACTTCCAAAAGTATAAAGCTCCTTTATTGAAACATCAAAAAAAATCAATAAAAATGGCCAAGCGGCGACAGCCCGCTGTTTCGGTTGTTTAGCCCTTTCTCAAGCCGTTACACGTTGTAACGGCTTGATAAAGGGCTAAACACCTGAAACAGCGGGCTGTCGCCGCTTGGCCATTTTTATTGATGTTTCAATAAAGGAGCTTTATACTTTTGGAAGTGCCAGCCTCCATCGTGTTTGCTGTTACTGGGATCCAAAGGTGTGAGGACCCGTTGAGGCTTAGGCACCCATTTTCCCCTTTTTGAGTGAAGTGCTACTCTTTTTACCATTTGACCATAGAGGCAGCACTAATGCTGGATCCACACTATGGCCTGGTGCACACCAAAAAACGCTAGCAGATCCGCAAAATGCTAGTAGATTTTGAAACGCTTTTTCATCTTTTTCTGTAGCGTTTCAGCTAGCATTTTGCGCTTTTGTGAAGCGTTTTTGGTGTAGTAGATTTCATGTATTGTTACAGTAAAGCTGTTACTGAACAGTTACTGTAGCAAAAAACGCCTGGCAAACCGCTCTGAAGTGCCGTTTTTCAGAGCGGTTTGCGTTTTTCCTATACTTAACATTGAGGCAGAAACGCATCCGTAATCCAAAATCTGCAGCAGCCCGGGAGTATGCGTTTTTGCAAAACGCCTCCCGCTCTGGTGTGCACCAGCCCATTGAAATACATTACCCTAGCGGATCCGCACCCGCAAGCGGATCGCAAACCGCAGCCAAACCGCTCTGGTGTGCACTAGGCCTTTAAGCACTTTTCTGAGTGCTTGCTGAGCGCTTGTGATTCCTAAGCACTTTCTGAGCGCTTTTTAAAAATCACTCCCATTCACTTTCAATAAAATCACGATAAAAATCAACAACAAAAAAAATCACCACATATGCAATTTGCGCGATAGTGGTAATTTTTATGTGATTTTTACCGTGATTTTAATGAAAGTGAATGCGAGTGATTTTTAAAAAGCGTTTAGGAAGCGCTTAGCTATCACAAGCGATCAGAAAAGCGCTTATAGTGTCGATCCAGCCTTAGGGCTGGTGCACACCAAGAGCGGTTCTGAGCTTTTTTCAAAAACGCCTGCAGGGGGAAAACTGCTTGGCTAATGAAAGTGAATGGGATGGTGCACACCACAGCTGTTCATTTTTTTCCCCCCAAACACAAACTCTGCGATTTTCTGAGGCGATTCTGCCTAAGTATAGGAAAGTGGAAAACTGCTCTGAAAAACACTAGATCAGAGTGGTTTTCCAATCGTTTTTGTTACAGTAGCTGTTCAGCTACAGCTGTACTGTAACAAAATATAAAAAAATACACAAAAATGCTAAAAAAAACCCCGCTAGGAATGTTTAGATAATTGCTCAGAAAAACCTCTTCAAAAACCGCTAGCGTTTGCGGATCCGCTAGCCGTTTTTGGTGTGCACTGGCCCTTAGAGTAACTTCTTTTTTTTTGTATTAACATATAATATAATGTAGGCCTTAAAATTTTCTGGGTCTTCCCATTCCTCAGACATAAAGTGATGTAGTGCGCGACATGGTGGTGCGTGGAATCTACTGGAGTTTGTGAGTTCCGACCTCCGACCAGTGACCAGGCAGACAATTGTTTTAATCACAACAAACTGCAGGTGTATCTCTATTCTGTAATGCCTACTGTAGTAACACTAGCTCTGCAGTGCTGCCAGACCAATCCCCAGAAAGGGCAGCAGCAGGCCAATGGACACACTGATATGATATACTGTACCAATGGATATACTGATCCTCATGCTTTCCACCCATGACAGTTTCCACTGTGTCTGGGTATGTTATTCTGGTAATCCTGTAACTCCTATCACAGTGAGTGTTGCCATTACTTGCTGTAGTTTTTGGTAAGCTTACTACTTAAAGAACAAGCGACACCCATGCTAACCTAGAAATAAAAAACACATATATAAGTAGATAAATACTACTTCTACTTACATAACAGATGTATTGTGCTATCCACGTAATGATTCCTGGGACTTTTATAAAGGAAAAGCAGAAAATCCTATTCTAGGCAGTGGCCATCTTGCCAAGCTAATGCTGACATCCTATCCTCCCTGACTCTTGTTTTCTCCTCTCCCTTCTCTTGCTCATTGTGTGTTCATTAGCTGCCCTCCTCCCAGAGTCTTCAGACACTCCCACTGAGGTGTATACTGACAACTGCACTGTCTTTTTTTTAATTACACATCCAATCACTGAGCCACCTCAGCCTTGCTTGTAAACACAAGTAATCAGAGGGTGTTTCTGATAAGGAGCTAGGCAGGGCAATTAATGGAAGAGGAGGAATATATCATAGATAAAAAGAACTCCCAGCATTCAACTCTTTTGGCAACTCTTTTGCAAGTTTTGAATGCAGGATTAGCATCTGTATCACTTAATACACTCAGACCAGTTGCTGTTGAAATTTGATTTTTATGGTGACAATACCGCTTTAAGAAAGTGTTTTTTTCCCTCCCCTTTTCTCAAGTTGTAGTTAGACTTGGTCAACTAGGTGCCAAATTTACAGTAAATGCCAATGATGTCATTCACACTTTATAAAGTGAGTAATGAGAGTAAATACAACACTCAGTGATGATGACAAGCTAAAACACTGGATACTACTGCGGCTAAAACCCCTAAACATTAGCAACAAAACCAACACAGTGGTCCATATTCATTTAGTTGTATAGTAGCAATATTTGTGCTATACAGACATGCAATGTAATCTAACAATACAAACCTAAAGAACGTAACATCAGCTGTTTTGAAGCTAGTGGGTATTATCATTTCTGGTGTTAGGTAAGTCAAAGTAAAAGTGTATGACTGGCCTACCACCTGTAGACTATCACACATATATATTGAAGAGCACATTAGTCTTTCTGGCGCTCGTCTACTAGAGTTGACCCCGTGGGAAATTTTGCAATTGTGATTAGGTGGACAGTATCCTCTCAATCTTTTAAGTTTCAGATAGTAATAACTATATATAACTATAACTATAATAACCTACACTATTTGTCCAATTACAATGCTTTAAGTTGTAGAGGGTGCTGTGATTGGAGAACTGTTCCCTATGAGGTTTCTCACTGGGTCACCACAAGTAGACTAAAACCATTTTTCTTTCATAATCAAACCTGAATGTGTGCCAATGCAACAGAAAAGGTTTGTTTCTACTGTAACCAGCGTGCATCTCTGAGGCTAGGTTCACAATGGTCAGTTGCATATCTCACGCGTTATGATTGTGAACTGCAATGGAGACAGGACACAGACTTTAATACAAAGCCTGCATGCAGCGAGTGAGAATAATGTGATCCGTTACTGTGAATAGGCCCATAGAGTTGTATGGGCAGTGAGCTGACATGCAGAATTATTCTGCAGCTCAGCTGACCACTGTGAACAGGGCCTGAGACTTGCTGTGAAGCGAGATCTCATCCGAATCCTTCTTGCCATGCCATAGGGATTTGTATGTATATCCCTTTTTCTTACAGATTTGATGATTTTAATAGACTGTGTTTCCCCTACCGTCCAAATTTGAATGCAAAGAAATTGAGCAAATCGCCGCTAGTGGAAACCAGTCCTAAGGAATTTCTCAGTTCTTATTCACTACAAGATCTTATAATAGAAATTCTTGGCGAGCATTCAACAAATGAGAAATTGTTCTTGTGGAATACTGCATGGATGAATAGCTGAAATGGCTAATAACACTATGGGCAACCAAGAATATAACAAAACATGTATTTAATTTTCAATTCACCACCGTTAAGATGACTTCTGAGATATGTATGTTGTCACGTCATATTAGAAAATCACCCCAATATACATTCTCCCACGATACACTTACCTGGCACCTTGCTTATGGTACCAAAATAGTAAGAAGCTGCCCTGCTGTTATGTGTGCTCACTCTCAATGAGAACTTTAGGAAAACACTTGCATTGCCATCGATTTATCAGGAATTAGATCTTGCTGTAATTACAGGCATGTGACTACAATAGAATAAACTCCATTTCACCAACCTTTTATCTCTGCCTAACATTTACTATTACTGCCACAGACCAGGGTTGCAAAATGTTGATGTCTGAATGCAGATGTGCTGGAGTACTTATGCTCTTCAATTTCTGCAGCTTTAATAAATCAGCAACTATGTATAAAGCTGGGATCACACTGTGTGTGTTGCATAAGGGCCCTTTCACACGGGCAGCCGACAAGCGGTGAAGTCTGTTGCTCTCTTGCATGGCCGAGTGCTTGTTAGCTCCCCGAACTGGTGCTGTACAGCCCCTCCCCCCACGGAGTGAGATCTGAGCTCTGCTGCAGCCACGCTAAAGACTCGACATGTCGTGGTTCTCTGCTGCCCAGTAACACCACTGTGTGTCAACACTTAACACGCAGGGTGTTACAACCGCTGCATTTAAAAGGCACCCGAATTGCACTGGCGGGCGGCAGACAGGAGGCTCAGTTCAGCCACTTGTCTGAAAGGGGCCTAACAAATGCATTATACACTGCAGTGCACACTGGGCTTGTTATAACACACACTATTTCAAGGCCTAGCCAATGTCTGCAGTGTGCACATATTCACACACATTATCCAGACACACACTGCATACAGCAGAGTTACGATAACGCAATCCCTTGCCACACAGAAACACCCATACAAGTGCATCCATATGCTGTACAAGTTGCATTGCAACACAACGGTGCTGAAAAGTTGCACCCTGCATTAGATGTGTGATGCAACTATACAGTGAAGCATACAGTACAATGGGAGTATGTTTCACTTGCACTACAAAGGCGCACGTTGTCCGGTAAATGCACAACATGCTGTGCGTTACTCTGTCAAAACCTGCCACACTGCGATGTGAAAGCCTGATAGGAATATCATTGCACCGCATTGCAATTATATAGTCCAATTCAATGGAGCGCAGTGCACACAATGTGAAAGGACCCCAAAGGAGCCCATTAACGGTACAATTCTTAGAGGAAAATTGCCCAAGTGATCAGTTAAATACATTCGGATTGGCAGAAAATAAACCTTGATGTCTTCAACTGTGAACGATTCCAAGGGCTAGTTCACAGTACATCAGTGGCGCTGCAGAATAATTATAAAGTCTACGTCCAGTCTCCATTGCAGTTCACAGTCTTTAGGCCTCTTTTCCACGGGCAGTTGATAGGCAGCGAAATGCCTCTCAAACTCTCACAACTGCTTGCTGCTGCCTGGTAACTGCTTGCTGCCCGTGGAAATGCACAGAACCCGAGTGACGTGACAAAACCAGTTCCGGGGGTTGATTGCAGCTGAATGGCAGACCGCAGGAGGATGGCAAGGAACTCAGACATGCTTATGGGGCTGGAGGAAGACCCAGGTAAGTATTAAATCTGCAGCATCAATTGTCTGTGGTACACTTTAAAGTGGGCCTGAAGATCGCTGAAAAAGAAAAAAAAAAAGAGATTCCCTTACCAGGGGCTTCTCCCAGCCCCCAGCAGCCTTCCTGTCCCACGCTTGAACCCAAGTATCCCCTGGTCCCACGCCGCTGCTCCGTTTCTTCAACGCCAACTTACAAGTCGACGGCCACTGCACTTGCGCATTCTCGTTTGCGCTCCCGTGGCTGGGAGCATACTGTGCAGGCGCAGTACAAGAAAATCTCTACTGCACCTGGGCAGGACACTCCCGGAGACGGGCGCACGAACGAGGATGCGCGCGGCCAGGCGCAGTGGACGGTGACAGGCAAGAGAGAAAGTGAGCCACGGCGGGGGACCAGAGGATCATTTCAGCTATGCGCGGGCACAGGACGGCTGCAGGGAGGAGCCCCAGGTAAGTCAAACACTTTTTTTTTTATAGCAAACTTTAGGTCCCCTTTAAAAGCACATTGAAAACAACCTAAAAACATAGTTTATACTGTATGTCGAAATCCAGAGTAGTCCTAAAGTAAATCATTTATCTACGTTTCACCATGTTTAACACAGAACTCAACTTACAAACAAATTCAACTTAAAAACAATCTCCCGAAACGGAATCTATTTGTAGGTAGGGCACTGCGTATAACAATCATACTAGGGTCACAGTGGAAGCTGCAATGTATTCCCTATAAAAACAGCAACACAATAGGCACAATTCACAAAGCTTTTTCACCTGTTTTCCTTTGTTTTTCACCTTATCTCTGTAACATTTTTAAGCTCCCAAAGAGCAACAATATAATATAATGAAAGTAAGAAAATAAATATTGAAATGAAGTTAATCAGGAACAACTAACTTTGAGTGAATAATTTGCTTGTAAATGTTCTGAAAGGTTATTTTTATAAAATAGGTGATAAATAAGTCATGTATGAGAAGTTTTTTGAATAGGGCACATTGGAGCAAAAAAGTGTCACCACACATCATGCAACCTTCAAGTCACATACAGTCAATGGAAAGTATGCTTCACTGCCACTATTTAAACACACGTTTTGCGGTAACGCACTGCATTGGGGTGCTGATGTCTGTTGGAACTTTCTGCTTTACGATGACTCCATAAAGTCACAATGACCCACTGTGAATGGGGCCTCAGCAGTGCAGTGTGGTGGAAATCCATCAGCATAAAGGGGCCCATACACTCAGCCGATTTTCTGGCCGATCGATCGATCAAAATCGATCAATTGCAAATCGGTTGACCGATCGACCGATTGGCGGCCGATTTCGATTGATTTCAATCGATCTGGCAGGGTGGAAAATCTAGGTCGATCTGTTGAGATTGCTTATCATTTTGCATTGGCCCTAATGGAAATCTGATGGCAAAAAATGCCATCAGATCGATTTTCAATAGATTTCAAACTGAAATCTATTGGAATTCTAATCCTAGTAAAAAATGTTTCTAAACACATCAGATAGATAAGAAATCTATCTGATGATCTATCTGCTGCTAATCTGACGAGTGTATGGCCACCTTTAAGGTGCGTACACACATGCGACTATAGTCGTTTGTAACGATCGTTCCCCGATCTTTACCAACGACGATCGTTACAAAAAACGAACCACCGACTATTAAGGCAAACGACGAACGAGCCAAATCGCTACAAAAGAAAGTTCTGTCTCGGCGGATTTTAACCAAAGACGATCGTTTGCAAAAGTAGTACATCGTTGGAAACGATCGTTCGTACTAGGCTTGACATGCGCATTTCACAATTTCTCCATGAAACTTCTCATTTTTATGCGCAGGCGCAATAGTTGCTTTACGTGATGTAACGTTTGTTCTAACGATCAGATCGTTACACACTTTTTAAAACTAACTTTACTTAGGTCGTTCTTTCATCAATTCGAACGATCGTTGTCGCATGTGTGTACGTAGCACTAGGCTTGGTTCACACATGAAAAGGTGTCCAGTCCTGTCAGTTTTTGACAGTTGGAGTCAGTTTTGTATGTGTTTCTATGGATGTGTTCACACATAAATCAGTACATATCCTGTCAGTTTGTATGTGTTTCTATTGCTGTGTTTACACATAAAAGGTGTGCATTTCCAGTCCAGTCCTGTCCTGTCAGTTTTGTTTCATTTTTCTATGGGTGTGTTCACACATAAAAGGTGTACATTTCTGGCCCCATCCAGTCCTGTCAGTTTGGTAGAAGTTTCTGTGGGTATGCTTGTTTAGTTTTGCCTGTCTCATTGTATTTATTTATCTCCCATGCTGTCAACGTAAATTGTATGTAATGTGCTCTATTGTCATTGTTATGTCTGTCTTTGCGCTACTGCCATTGCCATGTGACCCACAAACAATTCCAGGTATACCCGGGGAATAATGGTGATTCTATGTACAGTTCCAATCCAGTCCGGTAAAACTGATAGCAGACTGATGCAAAACTGACAGGATAGTACTGAACTGGACCGGAAATGTGTAGATTTGTGTGAACCAAGCCTCACATGAGACATGTTGTGTGTGTCCTGCAAATGTGCCCTTTTTTTACAGGGTATGCAATGCCCCAGTGTGAACTAATGGCTAAAGTATAATAAACTATAATAAAAGGGCCCTTAACATAAAAAAATGCATGTTGCCTATCTGGAATGAGTGACTTGTTATTTAGGCTCCAGTAGGACTGCAGTGCTCAGCACTGTGCTCACACTTGTGCAATGTGTTACAAGAAACAGCTGATCCCCGGAGACTGGAGGCAGCAGCACTGCACTCTCTGTACCTTGGGCCAGCAGAGCTGTTACCATTGGTCAGGAGTGTAGAGGCTCGCCTCCTGCTCAGTGCAGTGCACAGCATGCTGCCCGCTGTGTGTGTGGCCGGAATCCCGGGACATGATCAGTACAGACCTCCCGGCTGCTGCTGCACTGCTGCCTGACATGCTCTGCACACTGCAAACTCCCCTTACTGCCAGCACTGCTCCTCTGTAGTGAGCAGCCACATGTTCATCCTCTCCACGGGACGTGTTTCCATCTTCATCACACAAACTTGCCGCTGATCATGTTGTGGATTAATAACCTGGACGGCAGGATTTGCTCGGACTTTACTCTGGTATGTAGCAGACTTTAGCACGGCTTTAGTCTCACAGATGACCTTTAGCGATGTAGGTGTTAATACAAGTTTAGTGTTGTGTGACTCATCCAACCTGTTTTTTCTTTCATAGCACATTTTTAGATTTCTTTTTTTAAGTTTAGCAACCATGTAATTTGCCTGTTCACTTTCTGCTGCTTTGTGATTTTTTTACACATATTTGGGGTGACTATCTTGTGATGTGCGTGTTAGTTTCACAGGCTGTGCCTGATGTTTGTGTTTCTGAACTAGAAGTGGACAGAATAGTAGCTTTGGAGTGTTTGCTCACAGCAATGCACTCCTTGATGTCTGTGGGAAGCCAGCTCTTTTTAGCCTAGTCCCTGCCCATACTTCACAGGCTGCTTATGTCAATCAGCTGTTTAGCAGTACACTGTGTGGCTGCAATGCACACAACTACACACAGCCCATATCTCTAGTCACCAAGGTGTGTTCAGGTGAAAGTCTGGGTGTCTGCAGTCTGCACTTCTACTAAATGACTTGTTGAAAGGTCATGTCTACTTCTGTAAACCAGCTGTTTTATATGATTACCGACTTGAAGCCAGCATATTTTATCCTCTGGAATGTCTAGATTGCTAGATAATGGTACTGATGGCAACAAACAACTGGTAAACATAGATAATGGCCATTGCCTTTTCTGTTATGCAGGGAAATCCTTACAAAGTCTGAGCAGGCACACATTGCTATCTTTCTCTGATGATGGTATTACTAAATACCTTTCTGGATAATAAAACAGATGAGCTTAAAGTTCCATTTTTCTCATTGTTTTTAGTCTGAGGGAATCCTAATTAGCAGGAGATGAACCTGAATTATGCACGGGGTAATCAGATTCAGGATCCTTTCACACCGCTTATGTTGCGTTCTGTTGCAACGGACGATATTAATCGCATCCCACTGTGATGCAATGTTATTTCTATGGTAAGTTCACATTGGGTGGGGTGCGTTCACCAGACAACGTGCACGTTTACAGCCTTGGTGAAGCATACTTTCAATGTGCTGTATCACACTTCTTTACACATGCTGCAAATTTTCACCGTTGCGGTGTTATTGCAATGTGTATAGTGTGGAAGGACCCTTAGGGCTGGGACCCAGTAGGGCGATTTTGGCAGCGTTATGGGATCGCCAGCTATTCCCAAAAAACACTTTGCCAATGAAAGTGAGTGGTGGAAAACCCAATAGTGTAAACTGCAATAAGGGCTAATTGTAATTGCAAGACATGCAGCATTTCAAGCGCTCAATGCTGGGTATAGTAGCACTGCAAAATCGCTTTGAAAAGTGCTTTTGCAGCGATTTGGGGGGTGATCGATTAGAAACTTAAAGTTATTTATAATTACCGGGTGTCTGTATTTCCGGCTTCTGTCTGTAGCCCCGCCCCCTAAAGGAAGAGATCACAGGTGCTTCTCTGATTGGTCCTAGAGAAGCACTTATGCCTGACTCCTTTCTTTAAAGGGCGGGGCTACAAAGGAAGATGGACACCTGGTATGTCTAATAAATTTTATTGAAATACACAACAGCCTCGAATCGCTAATTAGAAGCGATGTACAGTTTACAGTATCCATGTTTGCTTATGGCCTCTTTCACACTATACGCTGAAAAACTGAAGTCTTTACACAATGCGCTGCTATGCATATCAATGCATTAAGTGTAAAAGGGCCCTTAGGCTATGTTCAAAGTAAACAGTGCGGTCCCTGTGACAGCAGGAACACAATGGTTCAGGACTACCGTGACATACGTTATGCTC
Organism: Hyperolius riggenbachi; assembly: GCF_040937935.1. Taxonomy (NCBI): domain Eukaryota; kingdom Metazoa; phylum Chordata; class Amphibia; order Anura; family Hyperoliidae; genus Hyperolius; species Hyperolius riggenbachi. Next base: position 374,384,606 of record NC_090646.1, read on the forward strand.
TTTGCATTGGGTACAATGAAGCATCCAGTTCAATTAAAGATATGGTTCACTTTAACTGTTAACACAGTTACCATGCTGTAACCCACTATACTGCAATGCACTTGCCGCACTGTAAATGTCGCATAGGTGGTGTACTGCAGGGCATTACAAAGTGGCCGCTACACCGTACTGCAACGCACATTGTGAATGTGGCCTCAGGGGTGAATATTCAGTTAACTGACGGCTTGACTAGGTAAAAATGTCTTATGTGACCTTTGATCATCTTTAAAATATTTTCTGGATGCTCAATGCAACAGACATAGTTTTAGGCTACTTACAAACGAAGACGTTGTGTTTTAGGGGACGTTATGGTCGCATAACGTGCCCCTAACGCAACGCCTGGTGCTCTTAGATGTGGACGTCAGTGAGCCGCGTTGTGCAGCTCACTCTGGCGTCCGTGATGCCGCGATGCGTACTCTTGGACGCATGCGGCATCACGTGGTCCCACCAGCCAATCCCCGCACAGAGCGGCGCTCCAGGAAGTAAACACTGCACGTCACACCATGCAGTGAATATTAATTAGCCATGTGCCTGGCCGAGGAGGAGGAGGGAAGACCTCCTTCTCCAACACTACTGAGCATGTGCGCACAGTCTAACGTGGCTCAGCCGCGCATAACGCCGTAGCATGCAGCACATTCAACTGACGTCCTGCGTTACAATGTAACGCAACGTGGGTACTGTGAACAGCCCATTGATTTTTCATTACTGTGCGGTGGGCTGCACTAACGTGCGCCTGTAACGTCTCACTGTGACAGAAGCCTTAAAGAGAACCCGAGGCGGGGTTCTCACAACAAAATCCCCATACAGAGGCTGGCTCTGCCTATAGAGCCCAGCCTCTGTTGCTGATCAGATCCCCCCCTAAATCCCCCCTGCGCTCAGCCAGACCCCATAAATTACAGCCGCGCTGCCGACACGTCAGCAGCAGCTGTGTTTAGCTTCCTAACGTCAGTCTCCGCTCTCCCCCGCCTCCTCTATCGCTCCGGTCCCCGCCCACGTCCCTTCCCTCCACGCTGATTGGAGGGAAGGGACATGGGCGGGGACTGGAGCTCTGCAGGAGGCGGGGGGAGCGCCGAGACTGACGTTAGGAAGGTAAACACAGCCGCACAGCGCGGCTGTGATTTATGGAGTCTGGCTGAGTGCAGGGGGGATTTAGGGGGCATCTGATTAGCAACAGGGGCTGGACTCGATAGGCAGAGCCAGCCTCTGTATGGGGATTTTGTTGTGAGAACCCCGCCTCGGGTTCTCTTTAAGGTAGCCTGAATCTAATTTTTCCTGTACAAAGTTTCAGTTCATCCCTTGCTAATTCCATTCAATTTATATAGTAGAAAACTGGTAAGGCTCGGTCGGCACTTCATTTCTTTGCATTCCATCCATATCCCACAGATATGATTTTAAAACCAGTGTGAACTGGCCCTAAGTCAAATTTTAGATTACATCACAAAAGGAAAACAAAGTTTTATATGGAGACAACAGGTAAAATAATAATTAATGGTGAAATAGTTGCAGTAAGGCTCGGTTCCCACTTGCACCAAAAACGTACCGGTTTGGTACATTTCTGATAACGCAGCAATGGATATGTCAACAGATCCAATGTTAAAGGATACCCGAAGTGACATGTGACATCATGAGATAGACATGGGTATGTACAGTGCCAAGCACACTAATAACTACCGTATGTTGGGTTCCTTTTTTTTCCTTCTCTGCCTGTAAGAGTTAAATATCAGGTATGTAAGTGGCTGACTCAGTCCTAAGGGCGGGTTTCCACTTGCTAAGTGATGCGAGTGTGGCTACGCAGCCGCATTGCATCACTTCCGCCGCTCCTGATGTGGAAGTGTATTGGGGAGATGGGACGCAGCTGCGGGCAGATGCGGGCGTGCGAAAATCTGCAGCATGCTACAGATTATCGGATCACACCGCTCCGCACAACATGCACGCAGTGGAAACTGTTCCACTGGCGTGCATGTGTTTCAGCACACCTGCGGTGCAATGCGGCTATGTAGCCGCATCGCACCGCTCCTAGTGGAAACAAGCCCTTAGGGCCCTTTTCCACAAGGATTCAATAGGCAGTGAAAAGACTGTTTAAGTCTCTCAACTGCTTGCTGCAGCCTGGTAACTGCTCACTGAGTGTGCAGTTCAGCTGCCTGTGGAAAAGGGCCCTGAATCTTTGTTCACATCTAAAATCGAAATCGCTGAGGACAGCGATTTTCAATTTTGTTGCACATTTTATTTTCTCCTTCCCGGCGCTTACTTGCACATTGTAATTTTGTGTAAAGCGCTTTTGCAGAGCGATTTGTTTTTCCACTTCCTGATGCACTCTTTGACCCGGAAAATAATAAATACAATGTATTTATTCTTAAAAGCGCAAACTCATATGCCGTACAAAGTGATTTTGTGAGCGTTTTGCATTTTTCCTACACCTTCCATTGTAGCAAAATCACTTTAAAAAATGGTACAGGCAGCGCTTTGCTGAGCGGATTGGAAACAAACCGCTCAGATGTGAACACTCTCATAGGGAATCATTGCACAAGCGCTTTTATGGCGATTTTAAAAAACACCGGCTCTTAAAAAAAGAAAAAAAAAAACACAACGCCCTAGGTGTGAACAAGCCCATATGCACAAGACTGCTTTGGCTGCTTTTTATAGAACCGGCACACAGAGAACAGCTATGAGTACAAAAGGGAGATTTTTTTTTTTAACATTACTAACAGAAGTGTGAAAATGAGTTTGTAGAATTACACATGCATATGCTAGTGTGAAAATTAGTTTTGTGCAGTTGCATCAGAACACACAGATGTTGAAATAGAAGTTTTCAGAATAAAACCTGTACGTCTAGCCGATATTTTTACTTACTACTGCACTGTATTCACATACCATGGACACTGCCTGCATGGAGTTTGCATGTTCTCCTGGTGTTTGCATTCGTTTCTCTCCCATACACAGCCTGACATACTGATATGTTTATTGGTCCCTCCCAAGAAAAAAAAAAAAAAACTTAGACTAAGATGCACGCGACTGTGATCGATAAACTGCTTCCGAAATCGTGTGCAGGGGAAAAAACGTAGTTGTGCCTGTATTTATTTGCATACCCCATCCAAATCCCTGTACATGGCTAGAATGATTGGTTTGTGTACTCGCATCAGCACAAGTGGCGGTGTTCAACTTGGACGTGAACGCTGGAAAATGGGACCTTAATGGTCATCCAAGGTGGCATTAAAATATTTTGCTTTAGTTACCTGGGGATTCTTCCGGCCCATAGAAGTCTGTGTAATTCCTCGATGCAGTTCCACTCCCCTACATCCCACAGCTAACCCATCTTTAATGATCACCAACCCATCTGGTCGGCAGCTTCTGCGCATGCACGATTGTGCTTCCCGTCACTGGGAGTTATGTACTTGCGCAGTCACAGTTGCTCCTGGTCATGTGCATTCAAACCCCTGGTGACCGGAGCATGTTTGCACAGAAGCTGCCGACCCAATTGGTTTGTGAGAGCTAGGAGTGACTAGGAGTGGAACTGCATTGAGGGACTACACAGACTTCTATAGGCTGGAATAAGCTCCAGGTAAGTAAAGCATAATATGTTAAGAGCCACCTAGGATGTCCTTTTTAAAGTTTTTAGTTTTGCTTCCTTGAAACCATGGCAACTGTACAGTTTTGTACAACGCTTCCCAGAATGAACAGCTCTCTGCTTGTTATTCCAGGAGTGCCATCTTTACAAGAGCAGGACTATCCTCCCAATTAGCACCTCCGTCAGGAGCTGTGGGGCAGAATAATGCCAAGTACAATGCATTATAGCATAATAAAATCTGGTAACAGTAAAAAAGGGCGCAGGAGGCTAGTGGACAAATCGGGCGCCGCCATTCACTCCCATAATAAATATCGTTTACTGGGCGCCGAACGGGAAAAAAGGCCGCCCGAGAATAACGTATAATAACGTTTTCCAAGGGCGCCCGAAGATTTTTAATGTTTTATAACTGCTTGTGATGATTTACGTTTCCTATTTCAATAAAACATTATTTTAAATGTTATCCCTTACTGTTTGTAAAACATTATTATTCACAAAATAAAGCGATCAGTACGTAACGTAAATTGTAATATATTTTATCCCTTACTGTTTCTAAAACATTATTCTACACACAATACAGTTATCACTAAGGAGGGTCTTAGGTTTAGGCACCACCAGGGGGGTCTTAGGTTTAGGCACCACCAGGGGGGTCTTAGGTTTAGGCACCATCAGGGGAGTCTTAGGTTTAGGCACCATCAGGGGAGTCTTAGGTTTAGGCACCATCAGGGGAGTCTTAGGTTTAGGCACCAAAAGGAGGGTCTTAGGTTTAGGCACCACCAGGGGGGTCTTAGGTTTAGGCACCATCAGGAGGGTCTTAGGCACCACCAGGGGGGGTCTTAGGGTTAGGCACCACCAGGGGGGGTCTTAGGGTTAGGCACCACCAGGGGGGTCTTAGAGTTAGGCACCACCAGGGGGGTCTTAGGGTTAGGCACCACCAGGGGGGTCTTAGGTTTAGGCACCACCAGGGGGGTCTTAGGTTTAGGCACCAATACGGGGGTCTAGGGGTTAGGGGTAGGTACAGGGAGGGTTACTTACTAATTTTTTTTTAAACGTTATACATTTCACTTTTTAAATGGAAGATTAACGTTTTCACATTTGCCGATTTCATGAACATTATTTAATGATTTATAACTTTATAAAAACGAATATTTAAACGAAATATAGTACATTATATTTTTAAACGTTATCCATGTTTATTGTTTAAAACCCTGCGCCCTTTTTCCCAGTGCCCCTTTTTAACGTACGCTAAATATCTAGTCTGTGTACTTGATCTAAATAGAATGGCTTTCTTTTTCTATAAAAAGCAGTTTCAGGTCACGGTCCTAAAACCTGGGATAAGTCATCTGGTGTGATGTTTTGTAATAGAATCGGCAGCCATGTCATATCTTTGGCATGGAGTTACTCCCAGCCAGAGCTGGGACAAGGTCCTCCAGCACCCAAGGCTGAGACACCAAAGTGCGCCCCTCCATCCCTCCCACCCCAGCCATCACACACTGATTGCTATTAGACTAAGAGGGCCACAGGGCCCACAACCTCCCCAACACCTTAATATCTAGTTATCTGGCTTGCAGTCACTGCTATGTATCCCCTTTTCTTATTTGTTTCTGCTTCAAACACAATTAGGAATGACAGCTGAATGAATTGTGCGCCCCCTGCTACACTGCGCCCTGAGGCTGGAGCCTCTCCAGCCTATGCCTCGGCCCGGCCCTGCTCCCAGCTGAAGGGGTAAATGCTGATTGGATTGCTAGATGGGAGTATTTTCCCTGTTGTACCTTTTGGAATATTCTGGCACCCGTCCCGTTATCAGTGTCCAGATATAACTAGGAATATATGCCACTTTCACTGCATCCACATCCCTGCTATAATGCCTGGATTCTGTTTTCCTGCATCATTTTGTGATCCTCCCCATTCAGAAGCATTTGCTGTAATGATAAATAATGTAAGAAGGAATGTATGGTAGTCATATGGTTGTGAGGGGAGGATTCCATGATGATGATTTATAGACCTGAAGTCAAAATGGCAAATCTTTCTCTTTGGCCTGACCACATTGCAGAATTTTAGAAAAGCACAACTACTTTAAATAAAGGGTAGCTTTGTGCTGCTGCCAAGACATGCATGTTGGGAGGGTTCCTGGAGATGTCTAACTTTATAAAACACATGTCCAGGTTTCTAACATCTGCAGCTATTGAGAGAATTTGTGGAATTCAGTATGGCTCCTTCCATGTAGCTTAAAGGGAGCCTAAAGCGAGAGGAATATGAATGCTGCCATCTTCAGGTGAACCCAAGGTGAGAGGGACATGGAGGCTGCCATATTTATTTTCTAGTACTAGTTGCCTGGCAGCCCTCCTGATCCTGTGTGTCTAATACTTTTAGCCATATACCCTGATCAAGAATGCCGCAGATCAGGTACTGTGACTCAAGTTTTACTGGATTAGCCATATGCTTGTTCCAGGGTTTTGACTCAGACACTAATTATGCCAAATAGACCAGCAGGACTGCCAGGCAACTGGCATTGTTTACAAGAAAATATGGCAGCCTCCATATCCCTCTCACCTCCGGTTCCCTTTAAACAATACCAGTTGCCTGAATGTCAGCTGCTTTGAATTTGCCACTGTTTTGTGGTGCTTCAGTCCTGAAACAATTATCCACTACTAGTCTACCTAAGCTCGTATAAAAACGTGCTCTAGGTAGGGAAATTATCGCCTCTTAGTCTAATAGCAATCAGTGTGTGATGGCTGGGGTGGCAGGGTTGGAGGGGCGCACTTTGGTGTCTCAGCCTTGGGTGCTGGAGGACCTTGTCCCGGCTCTGCCGCCGTGAGTGCGCACCCGCCGCCCTGCTCCCTGGCCTCACCTCCTGTCCCAACGGCTTTCTGTACTGCGCACATGCGCAGTACAAAAAAAGCTTCGGTTGGACAGACAGGAAAAGATGCTGATGACGCAGGGACAGTTAGGTTTTATTGTATAGGATGTCTCTCAAACTATTTCAATCTACTTATTTGTCTTCACACACATAATCGGATATAAATGTGCCTAAAATCCGTGACATCAGGAAATAAATACCAGTTTATCTTCTTTCCAGATTGTCTTGCTAGTATGAGAGAGATTTGACCTGAGGTGGATCCGTGCACAACATCATCATTCCTATCGACCAAACATGGCTACGCTTTCTGAGTTTGTCACAGAGCCTATTGGCATGATGTCCCAGTCACAGGTAACAATTGTGCTTTTAGCAAAAGGAAAATTCAGATATGAATTTGTCACATAATCCCTGTATGACTCTTTCTCTCCCCCCATGTGTGTTTTCCAGGACAGTAATTGTTTAGCAGATAGGAAAGCTTGTACAATGATAGTGTAGTACAGTCAGCTTCAATGCCAAGCAGACTTTACAGCTTTATGACTTGCCCGGCTCCAGCAGTTAATACTTGTATGCTTTGTGTAGAAAAGGAGAGGGGGAATGTGTGGCTGGCATTTGGCTGCTCAGGAACGTGCGATGTTAAAGCACACCTGATATGAGAGGGATATGGAGGCTGACATATTTATTTCCTTCGTTTTAAATATTAACAGTTGCCTGGCAGTCCTGCTTGATCCTCTGCTCTTGATCGTAATGTTTTGTTGAGGTTCTATGACTAAAAAGTACTAAGGCTCATACCCACCTCACAATTTTGTACCAGATTTTTCCTACGACCAGAGATTTTTTGAGAGACAATGATCATTTCCATGATCTTGCAACATGAGTACGAGTGCACCGATAACAGAATGTGACACGCAACAATAACGACCATCATGGTGTATCGGATCCTTAAGAACCCCGACGACTCCTGCACAAAGCGCAGCGATCGTGTGAACTCTTGTTTGCGCTCGTCGCTGTGATACATCTCCCTGCGTCTTCAGGTGAGTATTCATCTTAAATCTGAGATGAATCAAAAGGAAAAATACATACATACCTGGGGCTTCCTCCCACCCCCTTCAGCCTAATCGGTACCTCGCCTATGGTGCTTGGACCAAAGAACTGCCTATCAAATGTTACATACATCATCTGCGAAACGCACACCCATCAAGCATACACAAAAAAATGCCCCTTTCATCTTAAGAATGCGAAACAACTGTTGGTTTGACAGTTTTTATGCAGGTGTAGAAATCTGCATCAATAAAGAGTGTGAAGTGTTGTGTGTGTGTGTGTGTGTGTGCTCTCTAATTCATTTCCAGGTACATGATAGGGGGTGTCAGTCGGTCAGTGACTGTGAGCTATGCGCTCAGCTATTTGCTAGCTAATTTAAACATGTAAAATGTCCACATGATCTAGGGAATAATTTGCTGGTGGTGAATGGGAATGATTAGACACATACATGCAAAAACAGCGCCAGGGAATTTGGGCGCAGAGTGAAGCCGGAAAACTGCTCACTCTGCTCCTGCAAATGTCCCGGCAGCATTTATTATTAATACTCCCCGAGGCCGCCATGGACACTGGGGAAAGGCGTAATTCGTCTGGCGGATGAATTACGTGGCCATCATAGTAATCTGGGCTCCATCTTTTGACTCTGCCCAAATTACTGTGTGAGCGCTGCTATGGCCGTAATTCACATTATGGCCTATGGTGACACATGGTGCGCCCAGTTTTCCCTGCGTCTTTTTGCACTGTCTCGCAATCATACCAGCAGTAGTTGAGGCATCCCTTTTGGATTTATTTTCCTGTGCTGCGTAATGAATGAGCCCTTGCAGTCATACTAGGGTCAGTATAGGGAATATTTAAAGTGTAACTTGCTGCCTTCTTCAGGCTTATGGGTCAGCGGTTATTCAGTCACTCAAGCAGAAAGACAAGAATTCTAGGAAGTCCAACGCAATACCACACAATACTCTTGTACTAAAGTAGAGCTTCCCTTTTATCCTCTGTTTGGATTTTGCAATTAGAAGACATTTTTCTGTGTGTTTTAACCTGAATGAAATGATATGGAGAACAAAAGAAAACATTCCAGGTTTATGTTTTGTTTTGGAATCCATGTAATCAATCTGTACACGCCAATTACAGAATAAAGACTTTTTTCTCCTTACCTAAGTAAAAGTAGAGTGTTTATAAAGTGTAGAGTCCTAGCATGCAGGAGCACTCAGCCATCAAGTGTACAACATGACCCTTGACTTACCATGTCTGTCTGTCCTCTTTCTTTTGCTAATTGACCACCCACGTGCTGCCTCCTTCAGTTAAGAAGTGTAAACAAATGAATGCAACCGCTGTTTCATTGTACAGGGCTCATAAATGACAACTCTTCATTATTTTTGTGGGTAAATTGTTGGTATGTACTTTAGTTTGTATATTCCAGTTGTCATTAATATACAATACATGTGAATTTGGAGTGTAATTCCAGTCACGGAATGGACAATCTTCTTTCTGTGTGGCCAGAATAAATCCAGTAGCCTGGGATTATTAGAAATGTTCATTACATACTGAAATTTTGATTAACAGGTTTTTTGTTTGTCATTCCTCCCCTCTGACCTCAGTACTGGTTTTCTATCGCTGACATGAGCTCATAATGTAAAGCTTCATACACCCATAGGAGGAATGTCGAAAGAGAGGGAATGGGACTCCGTCAGGCAACAGTGCAGGGATTGGGCTGTACAGATGTGTCTCTAGTGCCCAAGAGAGAGACATGAGGAGCATCACTTGGCGGGTGAAGTGAGTGAGGAGAACAATTCTTAGTCAGCGCTTGACCGAGTTGATCCGCTGGATGAGGGGTAGGAGGGTCCACTATACTTATGCTAGATTCTTGGTTGTTAGGTCAACGTTTCAAGGAATGAGCACTGTACAGACAGACGTGCTGTAATGGAGTGTAATGTTCAGTAGAGAGGGGAGGAGGGGCAGTGGTTGACAAAAGAATGTGCAGTATCCGGTGGGATAAGATTTTCAGCGGAAAATCTTTTTTTTCCCCTCTTGTTCCCACTCTTCTCCTTGCAAATACTGTAAAGCTGTTGTTCCTAGCACCTATGGGGGCCTTGCTTGTAGTAATGGATTTGTTAAATTTAACATAGTGGTAAGTGAATTTTCCGCGTAAATTTCTGCGTTTTCCGCAAAAATCCGGTTACCACACTAGTATCACCGATTTCTGATCCGAAATGCGGAAATTGCATTTCAGCAGAATCAGTGAGCATCCCTAGTGGGTACGCAAACTAACCTACATGAATGGTTAAACCATGTGCTAACTTACTAGTAAGCTAGTGACCAGCCGGAGATCTGCTGCTTTTAAAATGTTTAATATAATGCAGCAAACAGTATTTTGAGTCAAGATCAGACTGCACTTTGTGTCAGTGTTTCAGACGCGGTGCAGTTAGTGAACATTAGATGGACGCTACCTGTAGATTGAGAAGGGGAAACTGACAAGCGTTCATGGGTTCCACTGCTGGTCCTAAGCATTGTAGCTGCCCACAAATGCCTGGTGGTTCCATTGGGTCGGCTGGCAACTGCTGACTGTGCCAATTGTGGAAAATAAAAATCTGCCTTATAGTTTCTCAGCTTCCCAGCATTCACTAATATCAGGTCAATATTTTTTTTTTCTCTACGAGTCCTCTACGCTAATAAATTGTCAACCACCTTGCTTCCCAGAACAGAATACCCAAGCAGCTCGGTTTGACCCAAAACCACTAGGAAAGTATAGGGGACTAAAAGAGACCGAAAAGCCCTCCTACTTAAAAGCAATGCTTAGTGTAGTTTGCCTTCTTAAAACAGAAGGTATTTGCGACAATTCAGTTTTAAGTGTGTAACTGTGGTTTCCCACAATGCATCACTCCTGAATATGCAAGTTGTCTCTTTATCCCCTGAAGCTACGCTTACATCCAGAACCGCTGGTGTATAGCAAGCTTATATCTTATATATGTTTCAGAGCCACATCAACCCAACATGCACACAGCCTGTTTCGGACTGTTGGTCCTCATCAGTGCATGGCAGGGAATGATATGGCTCTATATGGGATAGAGCTTGGACCAGTACAACAGAGTACCTAAGTAGCTTGGGTGGCCCAAAACTACTAAGAAAGTATAGGGGACCAAAAAAGACACCGAAAAACCCTCCTATTAAAAATGTCAGCTTAATACTTGCTTCTCAGGTAATACCTTGTGATGGCGAGAATCTAGCGTATGTATGGGAACCCCCTGATGTTTAGCATGCTTGATCTTCAGCAATGTATGTTGCCCAAGTGTACATTTGTTCTCCCAGTCACCTCACATGCCAGAAGCAGCCCCATAGTGCATGGTCCCTCCTACCTGCACCATAGTAACCGATGTGTAACTAGGCTAATGACGCATCTGTTCATAAGTCGCCCCTGAACTGATGCCTGAAGTATCGAGTCCCAATTCCTGTAGACAACCATAATGGAGAACGTATATAAAGCTTTAGAACTGGCCAGAATGCATATGCTTGTTGAGCCCTTTCAAATATTGCCTTTTATAATGCAGAGTTTGGATTTGTTTCACAAAATCCCATTTTCTGGCCGCCCAGTGCACATTTTCCATTCACTGCTCTGGGTACAGGGCTGATGTGGTGGTCATTGTATTTAGCACAATACACATAACATGCAAATTAATCATCTGGATAAAGAGGTACAAGGCAGTTTTGTTTCCTTTATGTATTTTATGCTTTCCTATATGGATGGCTGCTGTGGTTCTTTCAGACTAAACAAAGACTCTTGAGTCACTTTCTTGTGACTGCTTATTGTATAAAATACAGCACTCACTTTTAGAAAGTTGGCCAATCTTGAAATGCTTTTCCTTCTTCATCAATCTTTATTACAGCTCTCTGAAAGGAACATCCTATTTGTATAGCTATAATTCTCAATTAGAGACTTTTTTTTTTTTTCTCCTTGCCTAGTTGTTTGTGTCTATAATTCCCCTTCCCACCTTGTAGCTAAAAACTCATGGAGCACAGTCCTATATAATAAAACCACTGTCCATGCGTCCTCCTCTGCCCCTGTGTCCATGATGGTGCTTGGTGCACATGTGTGGCACATGGGCAGACTTCAGGCAGCAGTCGTGGGTGTGTGTGCATGTGGGACACAGCCATGCGCATGGCTCGCAGTCATACGTGGTTTGCTGGAGTCGTGGCTGTGGACTAGCACCCGTTATTTTAAAAAACGGGCATTTTTACTAGTATCTGTATATCTGTGCCGCAAACGTTAAAGGGACACTTAAGTCAAACAAAAAAAAAATGATTTTTACTCACCTGGGGCTTCCAATAGCCTGCTGCAGCTGTCCGGTGCCCTCGCCATCTCCCTCCGATCCTCCTGGCTCCGCCGGCCTCCACTTCCTGTTTCGGTGACAGGAGCTGACAGGCTGGGGACGCGAGTGATTCTTCGCGTTCTTGGCCACAATAGCTCCATCTATGCTGCTATAGCATATATCATATACCATATAGCAGTATAGAGGGCGCTAATGTGTCTGGGAACGCGAAGAATCACTCGCGTCCCCAGCCTGTCAGCTCCTGTCACCGAAACAGGAAGTGGCTGCTGGCGGGGCCAGGAGGATCGGAGGGAGACAGCGAGGGCACCGGACAGCTGCAGGGGGCTGTTGGAAGCCCTAGGTAAGTCAAACAAAAACAATGAGTTTTACTCAAGTGTCCCTTTAAGGACATTAGCACACTAGGGCACTTCTGTCAGCTTTTCAGTAACACATCAATGTTACTGATTGTTATTTCTGAGAAACGCACAGAAAAACATTGGTGTGCTCAGGCCCTTACAGATGTGCTCTCCTGTGTGCACGGCTATATACAGTATTTACAGGGCTACACACAGATCTCAGCCTTCAGAGAATGACTGCAGGCAAATCAAATTTGGTCTTTAGCCCTATGCCCTCCCCGTGACCACTGTGATTGGCCAGCTGTCATGTACACCAATAATAGTTTCAGCTGACAAATATCTGTACAGGTTGAAAGGAAATTATAGACTGCAGACTTGGAAGTCCGTGGTGCAGGAAGTGGATGGTGAGCTGGGTTCCCTTGAGTAAAAATGGTTAATAGAGGCGCCAAAATAGTATAAGATGGGTTAAAAACCGTTTAAAAGGAGGGGGTGGGTGGATCCACTACCCTCACTAAAAATGACCAGGCTAAATCAAGCCGTAAATAATGCAAGAAAATATTTATTAGTCTCCAAATACAGTGCAACGCGTTTCACGGGCACACATCCCGCTTCATCAGGCAATTGAGGTAGGAGAACACTAAAGGGGAGAACAAAAAACAAAAGAGAAACAATGCTAGGAGGTACTCAAAAACTTTCACAACCATTTGTCATATTGTTTTCATAAATATCCATAGCAAAATCTGTTTGGTTTTCTAATACGTGGGCTATTTATCCCAATATCTCTAAACATGCCCCTATAAAGTTGTAGATCCATATAATCCTTATGTCTTTATATTATACAGTGCCTATCCCACTATGGTGGATAAAATTTGCATAGATCAGTATAGCAGATATAAATTAGGTGCAGTGTTAATCATGCACGGCGGCATGTAAAAGTGGTAGTATAAAAACCAGTGACACTTACCCAGTGTAGGTCAATTGAAAGCTAGAGCGCCTCTGTAGAACGAGAACGCTCCCCTCTGATTGTTTTTATTGAGTTATTGGCAGCTGGATCTCCCGCCGAGCCGATTAGGGGACCGGAAGCGGACATGACGCTTGGGTCGCACCATGCGTCAAGAATAGACCTGGCCTTAGCAGAAGATAGGGCCGCACAATGTGACAGCTGCGTCGCGTTCATTGTACGCAGTACGCATAGAGCGCATGCGTGATGACGCCAGTGCTGGAGTGAAGAGGGTTGTCGGAGCGTGTGCGGATGGGCGGCGGCGCATGCGTGTAGGCAAAGAGAAGCGCTGTCAGCGCCATGTCTGACCAGGGCAAATTGCCAGGCTTGCTACGAGGTGTGGTAGATTAGTATAGAGACATAGAAAGATGTCTCTATTGGTAAATGTTTTGAGTGACAATCTGGCACTTTCTAGCTGGGACTAACTACACCATAATGTACTGCTATCAGGTGAGAGTCCACATCGCTGTAGGGTCATATTAACAGTCACTGTGTGGCTATTTACTGCCACCCAGTGGTTAGAAAGTAAATTGCACCTATCCTGTAACAGTATATGAGTGTGAAACATAATGTATACTTTGAGGAAATTTATCCTTATGTTCACCATCCTTACCTGTAAAAAATTACACACAAGTTATATAATATTCCTTGATGTTAGTGACAAAGATTAGTCGTTAATAGTCGATGGGATAAACCCATGTTACCCTCAATTAGTGTCCCAATTGGCATAATCATAGTGACTGTATTATAAATAGATAAATAAGAGATACATTCAATAAATACGTTAGAAATAAATACGTTAGAAATAGAGTAAAAATAATACAGAGATTATATAAAAATTGTATAAAAATGTATAAAAAGAAAGTATGGATAAAAGAGAGAACTGTGGTAGAAACTTTTGAATATAAGTTGAGTATAATTGACTAGTAAAATTTTTAATTAGTATAATTTTTCCAGCACTTCGTTAAGCCCTTCCGGAACGAGGGTTCTTAGTGTCTGGATCCAATACATCTCCTTCGTCCGTATCGCCTCAGAAATAACCGTGGTGTGTATAAGCTCTATGAGCGTGATCCTGAGGTACTTGGGATCTCCATTGTGATGAGTACTGAAGTGTTTGGACACACTGTGTGAGGAGTATTTTTTAAGGATGTTCCTTTTGTGTTGTCTGATTCTATCCCTAACCAATTGTGTGGTACGTCCTACGTACTGTAGTTTACAGGGGCAAGATATAAGGTATATGACGTTTTTTGACATACAGTTTAGGTTGTGTTTAATGCGAAAAGTTATATTTGTAGTAGTGGAATGAAAATTGTCCGTAGTGTCCACAAACTGACAAGCTGTACAGCGTGGGTGATTGCACGGAGAAGAGCCTGGGGTCGCTGAGTCTGTAAGGGGTGTGGCCGGGGTGGAAACGGATCTGAGTTTACTTGGAGCCAAGAGTCCCCGTAAATTTGGGGCCCTTCTAAACGTCAAAAGGGGGTCTTTGGGTAATGTGGGTCTCAGATGTGCATCTTGCATTAAAATCTCCCACCTTTTTTTCAGAATGGATCGGATCTGTGTGTGTTGGGTACTGTAGCCCGTAATGAATCGTGGGAAGACAGGGTTATTCTGGGATTCATTGAGTGACCTATTAATAACTGGAGTGATCATGGCTTTGTGTTTTGCGTCTTGAATGAGTTTTTTCGGATATCCTCGTTCTGTAAATTTTTTGGTTAACACGGTAGATTGAGACCGAAATATGGATGGGTCTGTACAATTCCGGAAGATTCTGCGATATTGACAATAGGGTGTGTTGGTGGTCCAAGGGCGATAGTGAAAACTGTTAAAATGTATGTAGTTGTTTGAATCAACTGTTTTAAAATGTGTTTTAGTTTTGATAATTGCATCTTGTATGTAGAGTACCAGGTCCAGAAACTCTATAGATGTGGGATGATGTTGGGTGGTGAATGTAAGGCCTGCTGGATTATTGTTGAGATATTCTAGAAAAGTTGGAATAAGGGTGCGCTCGCCCCTCCAAATCAGTATGAGGTCATCTATATACCTTCTATAAAAAATGATGTTGTTGAAATATGGACTTTGGTCATTGAATTTGAGTAACTCCAGATATCCCATCGCTAGATTCGCATATGAAGGTGCGAAGGAGCTCCCCATTGCTGTTCCCGTAGCTTGGTGGTAAAAACTGTCTGCAAAAGAGAATACATTGTGTTGCAGAATGAATTCTGCGCAATTTCGCAAGAAATGTTGTTGTGTGGAAGGCATATTGAGGTTGGTTGCTAGATAATGGTCTAATGCCTTGAGTCCAAATGAATGTGGAATGTTTGTATACAGTGATGAAACGTCACATGTCAGCCAACAGTAATCGGCCTTCCATGTGACGTTTTCAAGTAAATTGATGAGATGTTGGGAGTCCTTCAGATAGGATGGTAGTGACTGTACTAGTGGTTGTAGATGTGTGTCTATAAATTTAGATAAATTGCTGGTCATAGAATCTATACCAGATATGATCGGTCTACCAGGAGGGTTAGTGAGATTTTTATGAATTTTTGGAAGGTAGTAGAAGAATGGAGTTTTCGGATGATGATTGATGATAAAATTGCGTTCATTTTTAGTTATAATGTTATTGAAAAAGGCCTGGTTAATGAAGGATTTGAGGATGAGATTAAATGTTGGAGTGGGATCTGTGGTGAGCTTCGTGTAGTGAAGGGGGTTGTCCAATAATCTGTGGGATTCTGTAATGTAATCTGTAGTATTGAGGATCACTATACCCCCTCCTTTGTCTGCGGGTTTGATAATGACATCACGGTTGTTCCTAATTGAGTGGAGGGCCTTTTGTTCCAATTTTGTTAGGTTGGAGGTGGAGGGTTGGGGGTCCAAATCTAATTTTTGAAGGTCACTGAGAACTAGAGTATAGAAAGTTTCGATGTAGTTACCTTTTGAAGCTGTGGGGTAGAATCTAGATCTGCCTTTCAGCTGAGTAGTGATGAATTTTTCAGTGGCCATGTCATTAGAATTGACTAGATAGGTGGGGTGTTGGTCATTTTTGGTAAGGATGAGATTATTGGCAGAGTCTGATAGAATAGATTGGTGTTGTTTAATAGCAAAGTGTCTTTTCAGTGTTAGTTTGCGTATATATGAATTGAGTTCGGCAAACAGTTTGGACATTTGTGAAGTATTGGTAGGGCAAAAGGAAAGACCTTTTTCCAGTAACTGGGTTTCTGCTGTGGAAAGTGTGTGATCAGATAAATTGAAAATGCAGCGCGTTTGTGTGGGGGGCTCTATTGGCGGGTAAGCGATTGTGTGCGGTTTCTTTTTTCTTTTCCCTCTTTTCCCTCTTTTTCTGATTCTGGGAGTAATCGTTTTAATTTGTGTTTGGGTTGGAGGAAGACTCTCGATATAGTTGGGCTGGATAATGGTAGGACCAGTGTGGTTTGTGTGATCGTGGAGGGTAAGTCTAAAAAAGATGAGGTAGATATATTAGCTGGGCTGAAATGGTTGGTAATGAGACCAGGTTTAGTCTGTAGGCCGGTGGTGGGAGTGCAACTGGTGGGCGGAGTGGAAGTGGGGGGCGGTGTGCTGTGAACACTGAGTTGTGAGAGTCCTAAAGTATCCTCATTAGTTGGCTCGTCACTAGGGGCTGTGTGTGTTGGTTGGGTTAAATCTTGTGTCTGGACCGTGTGATGTGTGTTCGTGATGGCCAATGTGTCCGGAGGGGCCCCGTTATAAAATGTACAATGAGGTGTATTTTTGAAATTGAAATTGAACTTACTGAATGTTTTGGTGGTGGAGGGGGTCAATGGTGCACTGGCTTGTGAATTGGCCTTAGTTTTGGTGGGTTGAGGTTTCTTGTTGAAAACTATCTTTTTTGGAGGGGGAAGAAGGAGGGGTTCCCTTGCATGACACAAGCTAATTGAGGCCCGGTTCACACTGATCACTGCCGGTGGCACGTGTAGCCGCAACCACCACTGAATGCTACACGTGGGGCCTCAGGATTTTCAGTTGACTGCAATGTTCATTCAATAGCTGGCAAATGATTGAGAGCACATTTAAGTGAATGCTGCCATTCAGCCGAATGCGGGCTGTGTTGGATCCCAGTTGTAAACAACTTGCACAGTCGCTGGAAGTCACCCGCGTGAACTAGCCCTTAGAAGCTTGTAAGCAGATAAAAGAAGCTGTGTCATTGAATGCCCGAACATGAGTAGGAGGGACAACATTTATGACTGGAGTTGTATCTTATGCTAGTATACAAGACCATCGCGACCGAGAATCTTGAAAGAAGCCAACATGTGTAAAGTGGCTCTCGACATCTGTTAAAGAGTTACCCCAAAGCCCAGGGCATCACCCGTTGTTCTTCCCACTTTCCTGCCCATGGTAAACTCTCTCTCTGTCGCTGTGCGCTCGTTGACTCTTCACATTGCAACAGATGTGTTGCTAGCCCGAAGCTAATGTGGTATCTGTACAGTGGTGGTACTGTACTGTCGCTATAGGGATTGAGTATCTGACTGGTGGCAGAAACGCCTTCATGTGTATGAGACTAAAGGGATGACCGTTATTTGAAGACAGGAATTTTATCTCTGACGTGCTATGAGTGGTTTGATCTCTTGTGGTTACAGAAGGCAGACCAGTAACAAAAGTGAAATGTGTCCAAATGCAGATAAGGAACATTAGCTGTCTGTCATAAGACAAAGTAAATACAGTGCAGATCTGGAGATTTTTGAGACATGTCAATTTCCAGTATCCAATATGTTTTAGATTGAATTAGACCATGATAAAACTGTCTAGACAGCTTTCATCTAAATAGGTTCTGGAGACCTGTTCAGATGAAAGCTTGTCAGCCTACATGGGATATTTACCACACTAATCTCCTGATAAAGCTGGAGCCACCAGGTCACTGCAGCACACAAATGACTGAACAAATTAATACGAGCTTCCCTTTAAAGCAGTAGGATCAGCCATACTATGCCAGGGAAAAACATATTTAAGTAGATAAATACTTGATCAACTTACATAACACACGTATTGTACTGTCCACGTTTTGATTTCAGTGAATGTTATATAGTAAATGATGAGAATTCTGTTAGTGGTGGGGGCCATGTCTTTTGCCCACAGTTAAGGCTAACTCATGATGTCATTTCTGCCCTTTACTTTTTTTCTTGTCTCCTCCAATCGCTGAGTCGCCTCAGCCTTGCTTGTAAACACAAGTGAGTAGGGGATTAGGTTTCAGATAAGAAGCTGGCAGGGAAATAAAGGAAAGAGGAGGAATAGATTATAGATAAAAAGAACCCCCAGCATGCAATTCTTTGGCACGACTACTAAAGGGCCAGTGTTCCTTAAGTATGTGATAACTCCAAATCATAACAGCAGAAAAAGTTTTGGAAGTTTTGAATGCAGGATTAGCATCCTTATCACTTAATACACTCAGACCAGTTGCTGTTGAAATTTGATTTTTATGGTGACGGTACCGCTTTAAAAAAGTATATTTTGTTTTCCTCTCCGACCAGAGCAGGATGTCTGAGGTTAATCTTAAAGAGGAACTCCAGTGAAAATAATGTAATAAAAAAGTGCTTTATTATTACAATAATTATATATAAATTATTTAGTCTGTGTTTTCCCATTGTAAAAACTTTCCTCTCCCTGATTTACATTCTGACATCTACCACATGCTGACATTTTTACTGCTGGCAGGTGATATCAGTGGAAGGAGATGCTGCTTACTTTTTTGGCAGTTGGACCCAGCTGTAAATATATTACTCCTCTTCCAAATATACTCCTCGCTGCTTATCAGAAGCACCCTCTGATTACTTGTGTTTACAAGTAAGGCTGAGGTGACTCAGTGATTTTGATGTGTAAATAAAAAAAAAAGACAATGTAGTTGTTAGTATACACCTCAGTGGGAGTGTCTGAAGACTCTGGGTGGAGGGCAGCTAATGAATACACAATGAGCAAGAGAAGGGAGGGGGGAAACAAGAGTCAGGGAGGATATGATGTCAGCATTAGCTTGGAAAAATGGCCCCTGCCTAGAATAGGATTTTCTGCTTTTCCTTTATAAAATTCACAGGAATCATTACGTGGATAGCACAATACATCTGTTATGTAAGTAGTAGTATTTATCTACTTATATATGTGTTTTTTTATTTCTAGGTTAGCATGGGTGTCGCTTGTTCTTTAAGGTCTGCTATAAGATGTTCACTTGTGCTCTTTTCCAGTGTCGTACAGTGTGTCCTAGCCAGATATGGGTGCTACATTTGTGCAAATCATCTTATGACCATGAACTTCCTCATTTGATTTGTATGTTGTAGGTCAAGGATTGTCTGTAGTGTGCTAGACTTTATAAGCAGGCTGAATGTGAGACAAAGCCTACAGTAAGTGCTTTGTCTCACAAGTGCTAGGTTTTCTTCTGAATATGTTGGAGCTGCAAGTGTGGTACTTTATTACTAAACAAGTGTTTGGAGAGCCGTACGTATGTATACTTCGCTGGTAGGTTGGGCACTGGGAGAGCCTAATAACTACTCCCCGGCGGCGTTAAATACTATTCCCCTAGCAAGTTGACGCAACTCGGAGGGAGATGTAATTCGGGGTCTGGCAACCGCTGATGCCAAGAATTACCCTTACGCGCCCCGCACAGCAATATATTGCTGCTCTGGGCAGTCTGGTTTTGACGCCCGCCACTCAGGACCATATCGTGGTGGACTTTTAGCTTCAGTCCCAAGACAAGACTAGACAAGATAACAACATTTATATTCTGGCGGACTCAAAGCACCAGAACTACAGCTATGAGGATGCGCTCTATAGGCAGTAGCAGTGTTAGGGAGTCTAGCCCCAGGACTCCGTACTGAATAGGTGCTGGCTTACTGAACAGGAAGAGCCAATATTGGAGCCAAGGTCTCCACTGTCTACAGCCACGCTGCCTAGTAACTGACATCTATTGGATAGATTGTCAGCTACTAGGGAGATACTGATGTGACATTGGCTGCAACTGGAATGTGGACCATGCTAACATGGTTACCATGTGATCTATGTCAGGGGAAGGGGAGGGGCATGTTGTCTCTGGGAAGAAGGGCAAGGAGGCTTCAGTTGATTCTACAGAAGTCCTGGTGACTGTGGACATCTTGCAACCTGGAGTTTGAATTTTTTGTAATATATAGTATGGTAGCCATTTCTATAACTGGATTAAGGTGTTTAAAGAATTCTATGACGTTTCACTATATTAGGCATTCCATAGCAATAAGATTTCTAATCTAGTTAAGTAGTAGCAGTAGGGTATTGTACCATGTTAGCCATCAATAAAAGCAAGAAGTTTTAAATCCTGATTTAAAACTTCTTGCTTAATCTAGTTAACAGTAGTTACGTAATTGCCCATAGATGATATTGTATTATATTTACCATGAGTAGCTGCAAAAGTCAGTTTTTATGGGAGATGCTTATTACATGCTGAAAATGTAATTCACAAACTGCTGTACAAAGGCCTTATGGCCTGCTGTCTGATATGGAGAGCTGCAGGTGTAGACTCAATGCAGGAGACCAGCACAGCACCCCTCCGTTGCTTTATTTGTGAACTGATTTTGGTGTTCCCATAGTTCCCTTTAAAAGAAGGCATATCTTGAGACGCCTTTTCTCCTCTGATCTACCCAGGAACACCCACCTAGTCGGTTTAAACACAGCAGCACTCAAGGGTGTGAAGACACATTCCAGTCGCAGTTCCAGTTCCTCTTCAGCACAATATATACTAATCATATCACTGCTAAAAAAATATATATTCAGATGAAGGGACATAGAGCCATACATTTTTTTTTTTTCAAACCTTTTTTGACAGGTTCTGAAGGGCAGTGATAGCCAGCTTGTTGGTTCTCCAATCACCTTGTCGGATGTCCCATCACAATGCGACAGAACGCAATACTGATCATCTCTTGAGTTTCAGTGAAGACAACAGCTGATCAGAAACATCTGGTGGATCAAGAAAAAAATCAACAGCCAGAGTTCATTGCCTTTGTTTTGGCAGTGATGAGTGTGTAAAATCCCTGTCTTAAAGAAACATAAGTTTAGTGGTAACTCAACTCGGTGATATCGCCCAAATATTGAAATGTCAGTAATGTGTAGACCAACCTTAATGCATTGGTGTTCTTCAATTCTTTCACTGCAAATACAGTAGAGTATGGTACCGTGTTAGCCATCAATGAAATCAAGAGGGTTTAATGCTGGGGATACACGGGTCGACCAGCGGCTCGATTAGCCGCCGGATCGACCCCAGCCGCGTCCCCGCTCGTCCGTGTGCGCGCGGATCGATTACCGCTCGCCCCCGCCGGCGCTTCCTTATCAGGGCTCGATTCCCTGCCATTGTCCGCAGGCGGGAATCGAACGGGCGGGGGTCGAGCGGCTTGATCGGGCCAGCTGAATATTATCAGCTGGCCAGATCAGCTGGTCGATACACTGTACAGAAATGTACCGTGTATCCCCAGCATAAATCAGGATGATACTATTTATTGGCTAACTTAGTGGACCTGAACTCTTACACAAGACACAAGGAAAACAAAGAGAGAAGTAACTACAAGTGTAATTTGTTCACTCAATTGTGTCAGCACAGAAATTTGTCAGTCCTCGGCGGACACAGCTAATATGTAAATACAGAATGTTAACCTTTTGTCTGCTTCCATTAACCATTTTATCCACCACTACAGTATTTCTACATCTTTTGTGACTTTATCTAAGCCACAAGGACGTAAATATACGTCTTGTAGCTGAAGCACAGCTGTGCATAATTGGGCTTGCTCCTCTGCACACCTCCAGCACAATCTGTTGCAGCACTAATTGGTGAAAGGGAATATATGTTCCCTGAACCAATAAGATTGACTTTTACCATTAAAAATACTTTTATTTTCTCAGTTCATAGTGAAAAATACACACTGTGTAACACTTATTTCAGAATCAAATATTGTCACTATAAATTCTGACAGGAACATAATCTTTTGTGATAAATAGTAGAAATATTCTAGAAATTTGTTTTATATCTACAGTAGCACTTTTTATTTTTAACCTGGAATTGGTGAAACTGAGAAATAGTGTGTTTTCTATGTTTCCTTCTTTTACCTATTAAAATGCATAGAATAAAAAATGTTTGAGGGAAAAAATGCAATACAATGAAAGTCTAGTTTGCCTTTAAAAAATTATATATATTTCATTTACGTGTCATAAGTAGGAATAAAGTTATTGCTGATTAAATGGAGACATAGCTAAAACCTCAAAACTGCTCTGGTCCATAGGGGGGAACCATGTGTGGATGCTAAGTGGTTAAAAGTTATTATACTGTTGCTTATCTTTAGAGCAGAGATGACTTTCTTCGTTCAGGTCGCTTTAAAAGACAATTCCTGTAGAGTCTGACAAAGGCTTGTTAGCCGAAAGCTTACTCTTTTTCTTTTAAGTTAACCAGTAAATGATATCATTCTTTCGCTGCTTATCAGTATTTCAACATTTTTGTATGTAATGCATGTGTTGTCATGCGTTGATTATAGAATGTATTAGTTTTGACTAGCTTAAACAGGTTTTTTTTTTTTTTTTCTCCTGTGATGAAGCTTTTTATACTTTGAGAGTTTGACAAGTTCCAGACCTGGAGTTAAATAAGTTCCCCCCTCTGTTCTCCACAGGGGGGCAGGGAATCATTAAACTCTCTTGGTTAGTTTGCTGGTGATAAATACTTACAGCCTTCTCTGGTCTGTACTGTAGCTGCAAGCTGTCCCATCCTGCTTAGATCTGACTTCACTACAGAACTGTTTATTTACTAACAGACTTCATTGCTTTCAGCTTTGTCATTGGCCTTCATCTCCCTCACATCTGGCACTCCAGAGAGCCACGTAAGGCATGAATACAGCCTAGTTTAGTTGCTGAAAAGCTAGCATGTACAATTGTTTGTGATTGTGTAACCTTGCCCCTTAGTTCTAAAGTTCTTGAAAATCATACAGTACTTCTAAGGGGTGGAGTACATGAGCACAACTAAAGCTATTGTTTCTAGCAGCCATTTGTTCCTATCAATGTTCCCCATCAATAATTCATCAGATGGTAATGCTAAATGAACTATGGCACGTCCCTGTGATCCTTTGTTACCAAGTAAAGCCACACACACACACACACACACACACACGCACACACGCGCACACGCACGCACACTTTAGACTCAGTCGGGGCAGTCAATAATGACCACCTCTGCTTAGAACATAGCGTGTGTACAGCAGCCCATGATGCCCTCCCATGTAATAGACTCAGCTGAGTGCTGGCCTAGAGCATTGTTCTGCTCCCTCACCTTACTCGCCTCGTGATGCTGCTCTCACTGTGCTTCAGCGGCCCACCTCCCCTGCATAGCAACTGTACTATCGGGCAGCTTTACCTTATAGTATGTGTGTATGGGGCTTACGTTCCTATGAGTTGCTGCTCCTGTCACTTAGATATGAACACATCATGAATGATTTATATGTACTGGCACATCCAATCAAAAATTTCAGAGATTTCTAGGGCACATTTCTTGAGGGCACACAGTTGATTTGCTGAGCTGGTTTTGGCAACACTCAGTGGGAGGGGACTACCACGTCGGCAAAGGCTGGTTACTGACTGAGAATAGCTGTCACGTGATGTAAATCAGCATTTCCAGGAGGCTTTGAAATAGAAAGCTCTGCTTGAAAAATTATGTTTTCCCTAGATAAGGCATGGGCAAACTCGGCCCTCCAGCTGTTACGGAACTACAAGTTCCACAATGCATTGCAGAAGTCTGACAGCCACAGTCATGACTCATTAAGGCAAATGCATTGTGGGACTTGTAGTTCCGTAACAGCTCGAGGGCCGAGTTTGCCCATGCCTGCCCTAGATTCTACATGCTAGCAGGATAATCAGTATAATATATTTTCTCCATAGTGCCCCTTTAAAGAGGATCTGTAATGTTAAAAAATTCCACGGGGGGTACTCGCCTCAGAAGGGGGAAGCCTCTGGATCCTATCGAGGCTTCCCCTGTCCTCCTGTGTCCCGGTGGTCTCGCAGCCGGAATGTAAATATTAATCTTTCCGGCTCCAGCGCAGGCGCAGTATCGGCTCTTGGCTCGGAAATAGATGGAAATAGCCGTTCCCAGTCGAGTCCGCACCACTCTGCAGGCGCAAGTCTCCTGCACCTGAGTGGACCTGACAGAGATTGTCTATTTCTGAGCGGAGAGCTGCAACAGCGCCCCTGCTGGAGCCAGAAAAGGTAAATATTGCACAGCCTGACAAATTGTCTTCTGTGCGTTCCATGGGCTGCAGCGAGACCACCGTGGGACGGGGGAAGCCTTGTTAGGACCCAGAGGTTTCCCCCTACCGAGGCGAGTACCCCCCAGGAGAACTTTTTTTTTTTTATTGCAGTCTCTTTAACCGATTAGTTGCCCTTCCTGTGTTATCTAATTTGAGATAACCTGGTACAGGGCAGCGGTAGCCATCTATACTCTTGGTGTCTAATGCAGAGCGGGCGCAGGGAGCTATAAGTGATTCAATATTTACCTGCTCTGGACACAGGATCAGCTCTCTTCTCCCTCCACCAAGCACTGTAATGCTAATATCCTCCTTCGGGTCCTGATTCACGTGTCAGTGCTCCCTGTGCCCACTCTACATTGGGCTGGGAGAAACGCACATGGAACGTGGTGCCACAGCACAAGGAAAAAAAAAGAGGCTGCCAAAAGATTAATGGACAACTGTAATGAGAGGGATATGGAGGCTGCTATAGTTACTTCTTTTTAAACAATATTTGTCTGGCTATCCTGTTGATCCTCAGTGCCAAGCACACACATAACTAGGCTGTGTTTCTTTTTTTTTTTTTTTCTCTGCCTGAAAGAGTTTGTCATCAGGTATACAAGTGACAGTTTCTGTCCGGGTTCGGACTGGATCAGACTATAGCATAACCCTCACTGAAAAGTAATTACAGCCATAAAACACTTTCCTGTCAGTTAATGGCTTCTGAAAGCAGAAAAGATATAAAAAGGGTCAACTATTCATTGATTTGAGCTTTGGCGTACTTCAATGAACCTCTAGGCGACCGTGTCACGCCGATGGGCGTGGCCGCGACGGCATCCCCAGGACCGCCTAACGCCGTTCGGGGTAAAGTCCTGGGGCTCTGTTTTGCAGGAGATCGCGCGCAGGCTGCCTGCACATCTCCTGTCTTCAGTCTCTGAGCGGCGAGCGGCGCTCAGGAGACTGTTAGACGGTGAAACCGCCATCTAATTACCCATACAGCACTGCGATCTACAGCAGCGATGTACTCGGGACAGCCGTATGACACGACTGTCCCCTCCTGAGGCACAGAGGTGGTCGGCTGAAGTCTATGACATTTGATCACAGGGATTGGCTGGTGGGGTGGGGGGGGGGGGGGGTGTATAGTAGTTTAAAAAAGAACACATTTTTTATTTAAAAAAACACAAACATAAACAAAAATAAACAAACAAACATCTGAGGGGCAATCAGACCCCACCAACAGAGAGCTCTGTTGGTGGGGAAAAAAGTGTGTGTGTGTGTGGGGGGGGGGGGGGAGATTTCACTTGTGTGCTATGTTGTGTGGCCCTGCAGCTTGGCCTTAACCCTCCTGGCGGTTAATTGTTTTTGCCAAAAAGGCAAAAATCCTTTTTTTTTTTTAATTTTTTTGTTTCATGTAAAGCTACCAGAGTGGTAGCTACATGAAACACCACTAGAGGGCGCATGTGTCCCTCTAGTGCGATCGTCGCCGGCATCAATAGCAAACAGGGGAACGCATATATAACGCGCTCCCCTGTTTGGCTTCTCCTGTCGCCATGGCGACGATCGGAATGACGTCATGGACGTCAGACGCCTCCGATCCAGCCCATAGCGCTGCCCGGAACTCATTGGTCCGGGCAGCGCAGGGCTCTGGCGGGGGGGGGGGGCCTCTTGCGCCGCTGCGTGCGGGCGATCGCCGCAGAGCGGCGGCGATCAAGCTGTACGCGCGGCTAGCAAAGTGCTAGCTGCGCGTACAGCATTTTAAATGAAGAAAATCGCCCCACCAGGGGCTGAGATATCTTCCTGCGCAGCATAGCCCGAGCTCAGCTCGGGCTTACCGCCAGGAAGGTTAAAGCCGCAGTGGCCAATTTAATGAAAAATGGCCTAGTCTTTAGGGGGGTTTAACACTGCGGTCCTCAAGATGTCATTGAGCAGTGACAATGAAACAGTAAAGTCTAAATTAAGTAAGGTTTAAAAGTAAATAAAACTGTGGGGTAGCTAAAAAAGTCATTTTTAGGAGGATGATGGATACAATTGTTTTTCACTTCAGTTTACTTTTACCTGTGATGTCCTTTCAAAATAAATAAATATGGCGGCCTCCATATTCTTTTCTCTTTAGTTGTCCTTTAAGAGGACCACAGCAGGGCTAGAAATGCAGGACAAGGATAGTTGAGCATACAGTTGCACCAACAGGGGAAGTACAGTTTTAAAGAGAAACTTGAACTTCATCCCAATCAGTAGCTGATGCCCCCTTTCCCATGAGAAATCTATTCCTTTTCACAAACTGATGATCAGGGGGCTCTGTATGGCTGATATTGTGGTGAAACCCCTCCCACAGGAAACTGTAAAGGCCATGGTCCTGGCAGTTTCCTGCTTGTGAACCTCGTTGCCTTGTGGGAAATAGCTGTTTACAGCTGTTTCCAGCTGCCAAAAAAGCAAGCAGCAGCTACTTCCAGAGACATCACCTGCTAGCAGTAAAAATGTCACCATATGATAAATATCAGAATGTAAATCAGGGAGAGGAAAGATTTTACAATGGGCAAACACTGACTAAATCGCTTATACATAATTATTGTTAAAATGAAGCACTTTATTACTTTCACACTTATTATTACACTTTATTATTTTCACTGGAGTTCCTCTTTAAAAACAATTCTGTATACCCTTGCATGTTTATAAGTACAGCGCATCAAAACTTAAGGGCTTGTTGCTGCAGGGGTTTTCGGCTTTTTTTTTCGCCGGCGTGTGTTTTTTAAAAACGCCCCTCCACCGCGTGGACAATGAATGTCCTATGAGAAGGTTCACATTGGAGTGGATCGTGCGCTGTGCGGCTAGCAAAGCGGTGTGTGTACCGTTTTTGAGGCGATTACGCTTAATGGAAAGTATAGGAGAAATGCAAAACGCTCAAAAAATCGCTTTGTGTAGCGATTGCGTTCGCGTTTTTTAAGAATAAATTGCATTTCTTTTCCGGGTCAAAGAGTTCACTTCCTGACTTGCGTCAGGGAGTGAATTACAAAACCGATCAGAAAAAAATGCTTTGAAAACCGCTAAGCACAAAAGCGAATCACCCACCCAAGTGCCGGGAATCGGGGGGGGACGCCTCAAAAACAGCCCAACGTGGACGGACACACGAGCCGAGCGCAATGTGAACAAGGCCTAACTGTTAAATCTTATGCGCTATAACTACGTCATGACTGGATAGTGTACTGATTAAGCTAACACAGGACATCTGGGTTCAAAACTCAGCTCTTCCTGTTTAGCTGCAGACCACGGGCCGCATTCTTTACATTTCAACCCTCCTCCCTCCCTGCAGAGTTGAGAACGGAAATCCCCCGCTGCCTGCTTGCAACTCTGCAGGGAGGGAGGGGGATCCGGACACTTGTCGGCGGGCCGGTGTAACAGCGCACGCGGGCCCAGCTTTGACCTATTCAGTGAGGAGACCTTGGGCAAGACTCTCTAACACTGCTACGGTCTTTAGAGCGCGTACTAGTAACTGCAGCTCTGTCGCTTTGAGTCCCCCAGGAGAAAAGCACTTTATAAATGTTATTTGTCTGTCTACTATCAGAATAATTTTCACTCATTCAACCTGAGTGAAGGTATTGCATAGATCATACTGCAAATATTTACAAACAATGGTTTTATGAATGCATCTTTAGCTATTTTTATATTTTGATAGGATCTTGCTATTATCTCTTTTCCTGTGCCTAGTCTGCCCCCATACAATATTTTTGAATGTAGATGACTTTAGAGAATTTTCGAGATCTATCCATCTTTTATAATCCTCATTCTGACACCAATCAATATCTGTCAAAGGATCTGCAGCTTAGCAATAAGTAATGTTGGGAAAAATGTGCCCCAGCTTTCCTTATCAGCAATCAAGGTGCCCAACCCAAACCTTGCTGTTCTTTCCTTTCATACAAACCTTCTTAGCAATGTCTGTGTTTCATTAAAATATATATCGTTGATCTTAATTGGTAAGAGGCATTGATCATAATCACATTTATGCATCTAAACGAGCTCACTACATGCCTGTCCCACTACAGTAAATGTTTTTCTAGATCTACTAGGAAAACCTTACAGATTAACTTGAAAATGTCAAATTCCCAAATATTTTAATAACTTTATATTTTTAAAATAGACTGTTGAAAACCGCTAGCTCTACCTGGTACATGTTTAAAGAGACCCTGAGGTGAGAGGTATATGGAGGCTGCCATATTTATTTCCTTTTAAACAATTCCAGTTGTCCTGATCCTAATACATTTAGCCATAGACCCTGAACAAGCATACAGTATGTAGATCAGGTGCTCTGACTCAGCTGACTCAGCTTTTACTGGCTTAGCCATATGCTTGTTCCAGGGTTTTGTCTCAGACAGTACTTCTACTAGAAGATCAAAAGGGCTTCCTGGCAAATGGAGTTGTTTACAAGGAAATAAAGTTGGCAGCCTCCATATCTCTCTCACTTTGGGTTTTCTTTACATATAATACCCTGAGTTTTTGTTTTCCTAATTAGTTGTATCAGAGCTTTATCACCTTTTTGTGTCTTGGAATTTGTTACACAATTATTCATATTAAGTTTGTCACTGTTATTACCAATTCTGTACTTTGTGGCGATTCTGTATTTTGTATCAGTTCTTTATTTTGCATATTGTGTACACCATTGTCTGTATTTTGTACCTCATGTTTGTTTCTTACTTTGTACAGCGCCATGGTACAGTTAATCCTTTTCAGATATTTAAACGTTTGGTTACCAGGTAGATTACATAAAACAGTAGGTCATCTGCTTATAGATATTTTATGTTCTTTTTCTCCCTGTTCTTATAAGGGGGAGCTTTTACTCAATATAGCTTAATCAACACAATTACTTATTTGTTACAATATTCCTTTATACATTACTTACCCAGCCTTTACCGATTGTAAAATATTTCCTCACCCCGATTTGTCACTGAATTTATCACAGATGGTGGTATCTTTCCTGCTGGCAAGCTAAATCACACATTTCTATGGAATGTTTATTTCCCTTTCTGTGAAGTTACAGAGTACACAGCAAGCTTATGGCGAACCAGAACTCCTAGGAGTGTGTAAGGGGCTACAATGGACCAAAAAGCCCTCTTACAAAAATGCTATAGAGAACAACTTTCTGTGAAGTGAGTGAAAACAACTGGTCTCCCAGAGTGCTTTGGGGCAAACAACTTAAAATTGGTATCCTGAATAAATGTATAACACTTTACTACCGTGTTTCCATAAAAATTAGACAGGCTCTTATCTTTGCTCCAAAAGATTCCTTGGGGTTTATTTTCAGGGAATGTCTTATTTTTCTATGAAAAATATTCATTTATTCTTTATTTAAAGGACCACTATCGCAAAAATGATAACATTTAAAATACATGTAAACACATACAAATAAGTATGTATCTTCCACAGTAAAATGAACCATAAATTACTTTTTTTCCTATGCTGCTGTCACAGTAGTTAGTAGAAATTTGACATTACCAACAGGTTTTTGACTAGTCCATCTCCTCATGGAGGATTCTCAACATGGTCTGTATCATTTATAAAGCCACTCTCTGCAAATGATTTATATAAAGATGCTGCCCAGCCTCCCTGCTCGCTGCACACTTTTTTGGGCAGTTGGACGGAGCAACTGCCATTTATTAAGTGCTTTTTAAAATAAAGAAAACCCTGAGAATTCCTCTTGAGAAGATGGGCTAGTCCAAAACCTGTCAGCTCTGTCAGATTTCTAGTACCTGCTGTAAGTGACGGCAGCATAAGAAAAAAGTAATTTTATAACTTTTTACACTGGACAAAACGTACTTCTCATTTGTATGTGTTTACATGTATCTTAAATTTTAGCATTTGCGCGATAGTGGGCCTTTAAAAAAATCAACTTTTTAAAAGTGTGTTTGTGTCTTCTCATTTGGAATGCTATCATTCATTTTTTTGTGGCTGTACAACAATCTACATTTGCCAACTCTGTGCGCCCTTTCACACTGTAGCGTTGTGTTGCAGCAATTTGCGACAGTTTAACGCTAGTTTAATGAAAGTGTATGGGCAAATTCATATTTCCTGCAATGCGCTAGTAGTCCTCAATCTGGCGCTTCTAAAACTACGTTAGCGTGCATATCTGTGTCAACGTTTGGCGGACCAGAAGTCATGTAAGTCTATGGCGATGCGTGTCAGTGTGAAAACCCACCACAGGTTTTATGTGTTGCGCATGCACGGAAGCATATTTTTTGCAATATGCTTCCGTGCACGTCATCGCTTTGCCGGCAGGAAGTGAGCGTCCCTTCCGGCTTGGCCAGATACAAACAGGGAATACCGCATAGCAACGTGTTATTCCCTGAAGGCCTGTTTTTGCTGGTGTGGTTGGCATGCCGCACTGCAACGTTGACGCCAACTCACAGTGTGAAACCCGCCTTATTATTTTGGGTCACGTGAGTTCTTCTGAGTACAACTTTTTTGGGGGTGTCTGATTTCCTAGGTAAAAGGTCTTTTTGTCCTACTGCATTCTTTTGCCAATTAATTCTACTTTTTTTTTCTTTTACATGAATATTATAGCTGACTGGACACTATTTACATTGACTGTTTTATGAACTGTAATTAGGGCTTAAAATTTGAAGTAGGACTTGTATTTTAAGCATCCTGAGAGATCATGCTAGGACTTATTTTCGGGTAGGTCTTTTTTGGGGGGAGAAACAGGGTATATGTCATTGTGGTTATTCTTTAATATTCAATTTCCTTCTTCTCGGAAATGGTTCCATACTTAAGAAAAAGATTATTGGAGAGAGGGACAAGCCTGCATAGATCCAGTCTGAATTATGACTTGTCTAGATAAAAAAGGAGCGCTCCATAGTGTATTATCATAAGGATTAGTTTAATACGCAACACAGTTTGGTACTTACAGAACTTCAGTTAACCACTTGCTGACCCCCACTACCAATAGGCGGCTGCAAAGTGGCACCCCCTGGACCGCGTAACGCCGATCGGTGGCGGCACCTGGGGGACTGATTAGCTGGGGATCCTCCTGGTATGGATTTTTTAATCTGAGTGGGATGAAAACTGGAGTAGTGCAAAATTGAATTCCTGTCAGTGATCTTAACATATAAATCCGTACTCAACCTAGGACCTTCTCTATAAACTACTGTGTCTAAAAAAGAGACACTCCGTAGATCAACATGTGCTGTGAGTCGTATTGTAGGACATCGCTCAGAGAGGGAACTCAAAAAGGCATCCAGGGTCGAATGTGGCCCCGCCCACAAACAAAAAATGTCGTCGATGTACCTCCACCAGCATTTAGCATGCTGGCGGAACAGCACATCGGTATAAACAAATGACTCCTCAAACAAACCCATAAATAAATTTGCGTAGGACGGGGCCACGTTGGACCCCATCGCCGTTCCCCACTGCTGAATGTAAAAACTGTCCTCAAACCTGAAGTAGTTACAATACAACACAATTCTCAACAATTCAAGAAGAAAGATCCTCTGTTTGTTTGAAAGATCGAGGTGAGTCATAAGGTACCAATCAATAGCCTCTACACCCCCATCGTGTGGGATGGAGGTGTAGAGGCTCTCGACATCCAATGTGACCAAGAGTATGTCCCCATCGATGTCTCCAACTCCTCTCAACTTGTCAAGAAAACAGGAAGTATCTCGGAGATAAGACTCCAAGCCCATCACAATCGGCTGTAGCACCCTATCAAGATACTGTGCTAACGGAACGAAAATGGAGTCCACGCCGGACACAATTGGTTGGCCCGGCGGGGACTCCAGATTCTTGTGAATCTTAGGTAGCGTATAAAAACCAGGGGTGACTGGATGTTCCTTGATCAAAAATTTCGCCAACTTGTCATCAATTATGTCATCACCCAGAGCCTTTTCAATTAATGCTTTAATTCTACTTGAAACCTTCCCAACAGGATCCCTATCTACCTTACTGTATACTGCTGTCTGGGCTAATTGACCTAAAATCTCATTTCGATAGTATTCAGCATCGAGTATTACTACTGCCCCGCCTTTGTCCGCGGGGCGGATAACAATGTCCTTCCTAGATTCTAAAGCACAGGTGTCGAACTCCAGGCCTGGAGGGCCGGATCCATGCCAGTGTTTAGGATGGACTGAGAAAGAGGGGAATGTGTTCTACCTGATGGACCACACCTTTCCTGATTCAGACCCACCAGTTAAACTGAGCTGTTTCAAAAATGTGTGAGGACCTCAGCCCTCGTAGGACCGGTTTGACATCCCTGTTCTAAAGCTTTTAGAGTCCTCAACTCGGTTTTTGTTAGATTAGAAGACACTTTGTCGTGTGTGGACTGTACTTCAATGTCCCTCACTTTCTCATTGACCTTGGACACAAAAAGATCCACCAATGCATTCGCTGGAGGCATAAAGGAACTCTTTGAGCGCAACCCACTAGAAGACAGTGTAAGTCTCTCATCAAGTTTCTGCTGTGCCTCAGATGGAAAACATGGTAAGGTACTGAAAAAAGCTTTAAGCCTGATGTTCCTATAAAATCGGAAAAGTTCCTGCTCGAGCTGGAAAAAATCTGGTTGGTTCGTTGGACTGAACCCTAGGCCATAATTCAATACTTTCTCCTCAGCAATAGATAATGGCTGTCCAGAGATGTTCACAACTAATCTCTGTGTTGGATTTACTTCCTCTGGCGTAAGGTCATTTGACTGTTCAAGCCTTTTTTGACGGTTCCTTTGGCGCTGGTACCTAGCCCCGCCTCTACGTTTCCTCCTTGAGGGGATGAACCCCTCGATTCCGGTAAAAAATCCGTATCAGATGAATCAGGAACGGAGTTGCCAGAACCAGGCCTACCACCTCTAGGAATTCTCGGTTTCACTCTTGGTCGTCTGGAGTTAGCAGGAACCAGTTTCTGCCAAGAATATACGTAACCTGTTTGGTAGTCAGATACGTCACGATTAAATTTGGACCTCTTTGTCTCCTCAACTGACAATTTTTATAAGCATCCAACTTCTTCTCCAGATTTTCTGAGAAAGATTTCAGCTCCTCGTCTGGGAGCAAGGATCTCAACTGACCAGTAATCTCAAGGATTTTCACATCAAGGGCTGGCAACTCATGATGTATTGTGTTGATCATGTGCAACATGGCATCAAAAGATGCTTTATTAAAGATCCGTTCCCAGATGGAGCAAAAAATCCACCATCAGAAATAGGGATAACACTCAAGCTGTGGCCAGACATTTTGTAGAGGCGGGCCACAATGTCTCACAATTGAGAGTCCAAATAATCGATGGGGTCCCAATGGGGTGGGGAGGGGGGAGGGATCGTGATAAAGAGCTATCCAGACGTGAAGCGTTCTGGATTAAAAAATTGGGTGTTCTGGGGAATGGAAGTTTAAACTTAGATTATAATCTGTCCTTCTGCATTTGAAATTGTTAAGATCCATGTGGCTTGTTTGTCTCTATATTGATTACAAGGGAATTTTTATCAATTGATGTAGTAGACGGTGTGTGGTGTTTGAGTCAAAAAAATTTAATAACACAGTAAGAGAACATGGGTTTTTCCTAGTTTTTCCTGATCTAGATTCCTGGCTTCTACTCTGCTGGAGGTGGGGAGAGTATCTGGTCACCATATATGGTTGTCTGAGCAGCCAATGTGAAATCAATTGGCTGCTTTATTTTGAGGAGGCGGTTCTCTCTTTGTTTACTATGCAGTCCTCAGGAACGCATGAATGGTCATTTATATTTATTGGCCAGTTTTGTGTTGCGTCACGTAGTACGCATTGTTTATAGTATATGCGCTGCTGATGACTGTGGATTGGCCGCCTCCTTTGATTTGTCTTGATGTACGCATTGTTTATTGGCTGGCCCGCATGTACATGCGGATTGGTCGTCGCCGCCCAAGCGTCGTTTTATACGCGTTGCCTATTGGTCTGGCCGCAGGTCTATGCGGATTGACCGCCGCGTGTGACGCGTTGTGACGTACGCATAGCCCATTGGCTGATGCGTATGTTGAAGCGGATTGGTCGCCGCTTGGAGACATAGGGGCCTCTCATTGGTTGACACTAGTCACATTTTGATTGGCTGGAGCTGGCGAAAACGGCGTTTTTTATCTTGCAAACCGCGCGGCGGGCTGGAGGCTCTCCCCATGTTCAGTCATGAAGTCAGGGAAGCTGGAGAATATTTTGTTTACAATAGGTGAGAATTTTAAGTACTTTTTTTTACCATATTCATATTCTGTGGGAGTGGTCTGATCTGAAGGGGTGTGCATTTTGGTGTATCACACAGTTCCCCATCAGATCCTCCATGCTGTTTATGCACTGTGATTCGTTGATTCAAACACTGACCACCGATTGGTGCTACTTGTGTATATAAGGAATGGTGGAAGGTGATTGTTTGTATTGCAGTTTTTTTGACAACTTGATAAAGAGCCCTATGGCTCGAAACAGCGGTCTGTCGTTGTAATATCACTGCTGATTTTAATCCATGTGATCAATAAAGAGATGACTTTTTTCATCGCTGGTGCCTGCTCCATGTGGACTTACTGAATTGACGGCTCCAGTGGTGTGGAACGCCATAAGCTTGGGCACACGTTTCTCTCTACGTTGGATGGGTGCTGATCCAAAACCTTTTTGTATTTATCCATAGGGTAAGGGCAGATGGCATTGCTTAAGAGTGCCTCCATCTAAGGGCCTCGTGATCTCTAGCTACACCACTGCTCAGAGGCATAATTATAGCCACAGGTTTTAAATCTTCCTCATTCTATCTGAAACTAAGAATAATAATCGAACAACAATAATTCACAGTTAGATTTTCAGACCTGTTTTTCTCAATTACAGTACTGTAATCAAAACACCACTTTGCAAAAGGATCGAGAGGGCGGGTCTAGTGACAATGGGTCCCCAGGGGCAAAATTAACCTGATCCCCCCCCCCCCCCCCCAAATAAGCAGAATTAGGGTAGAGGCCCCTTTTTATTTCTGGGAAATCCCCCACCCCCTTTGTCTCCACCCAGCTATATACTACTCATCTGGAGTTCTCCATTACTTCGTCTTCATCCTTGCCGGGGTTTCTCTCCTCTATGACCTGGCTCCTATTATTATGTAACAACATGCTGCTGGTCAGGTCACTGAAAAGATGAAGACGGGAGTGCATGGAGTAATGAAGGAGCATGCCGACCCAGACAGATGATTCCTTATGTTGCCAAAAGCTGCTTACCACTATGTAGTTGGGGTGAGACTTGGGGGAGGGGGGGGGGGGTCCTGGCAGTGCTTGAGGTCCTCAGGCAATTGTCAAGGTTGCCTCTATGGATATGCTTTTATAACAGAAACATTTTGTGGAACAGGTACTTGCATTAGACAATGGCTGCTTATTTGTCAGCCATGTTGTGCACAGAATGGTGGGATTGTGTGTTCTCAATTCTCACAGCTGTGCTGGGCAGTGTCAGTGTGCCCTCTCAATTCTCCTAGCTGTACTGGGTAAGGTCAGTGTGCCTTCTCAATTCTCCTAGCTGTACTGGGTAAGGTCAGTGTGCCCTCTCAATTCTCATAGTTGTACTGGGCAGGGACAGTGTGCCCTCTCAATTCTCCTAGCTGTAGTGGGTAAGGTCAGTGTGCCTTCTGAATTCTCGTAGCTGTACTGGGCAGGGACAGTGTGCCCTCTCAATTCTCCTAGTTGTACTGGGTAAGGTCAGTGTGCCTTCTCAATTCTCCTAGCTGTAAACTGGGTAAGGTCAGTGTGCCTTCTCAATTCTTCTATCTGTACTGGGTAAGGTCAGTGCGCCTTCTCAATTCTCCTAGTTGTACTAGGTAAGGTCAGTGTGCCTTCTCAATTCTCCTAGTTGTACTAGGTAAGGTCAGTGTGCCTTCTCAATTCTCCTAGCTGTACTGGGCAAGGTCAGTGTGCCTTCTCAATTCTCCTAGCTGTACTGGGTAAGGTCAGTGTGCCCTCTCAATTCTCCTAGTTGTACTGGGTAAGGTCAGTGTGCCTTCTCAATTCTCCTAGCTGTAAACTGGGTAAGGTCAGTGTGCCTTCTCAATTCTTCTATCTGTACTGGGTAAGGTCAGTGCGCCTTCTCAATTCTCCTAGTTGTACTAGGTAAGGTCAGTGTGCCTTCTCAATTCTCCTAGTTGTACTAGGTAAGGTCAGTGTGCCTTCTCAATTCTCCTAGCTGTACTGGGCAAGGTCAGTGTGCCTTCTCAATTCTCCTAGCTGTACTGGGTAAGGTCAGTGTGCCCTCTCAATTCTCCTAGCTGTACTGGGTAAGGTCAGTGTGCCTTCTCAATTTTCCTAGCTGTACTGGGTAAGGTCAGTGTACCTTCTCAAATCTCCTAGTTATACTGGGTAAGGTCAGTGTGCCGTCTCTATTCTTCTAGATGTACTGGGCAGGATCAATAGTGTTCTTTTCCTTCATTTTCAGTAATGAATGATTGGTGAATTGTGACAGATTCTTAAGATTACAATGTTGCTTATACAAAGGTTTCATTGTAATTCTATACATGCAGGCTTCATGATTGCAAGCTTCAGAGAAGAGCTCAGAGCCTGGCTCAAAGTGTGCTGCAGATGGTTTTGTAATTGAGCTTTCAGGGCCTCTCGTGCTTTGTCCTGCAGTGTTTATGAAGAGTCTATTACTAAGTCAACAGATGATGAATACCACATGTATATTTATTACTGGGATGTTACAAGGAATCACAGCTCACTGCAAACGTCAATTCATATGAAGGTTACACCTAAACAGATCTGTATATCAGGACAGTTGTGGAACAAACAGAATAACTGTCATACCCCATATGGATGCACAGCCTCTTCCATTCTATGTTATAAACAAAGAATCATGTCATGTATTACTAAAGACTGATTCTTCTTCTTATAAATAACAAAGTGAAAGTGACCACTGCAGTTTTGTATTGAATGAACTTCAGGGTGTTTTAAAAAAAATCAGGTGTTTTCTAAATAACATCCATCTGGATATTCTTAAAACCTGTGGCCCACTGGCAGCAATTTTTGGAAATCACAAAATACCTGCGTTTTTCTGAATTGAGGATGTCCCACGATTTTAAATACGATTCCCAGAGAGAATGCCCATTTGGATCTGCATCCATTGGATTTGATCAGTAAGGGATCACCCTCAAAATGCTGCTTTGCGATTGCAACGCTGCAAGTGGAATTACCCCCATAGGGTTTCACTGTTGCAGCGCTTTGTCGATCGCTGGTAATTGACAAGGCAAAAGCACTGCCAGTGAGCCACAGGCCTTAGATTATACTGTGACACAAGCTGCTTATTTGTCTGAAAGGAGGGGCATGAAAAGCTTATCAATTGATGCAGAAAGGTGAAAATCATAGGCATTTTCTGAACCTTTCTAGCCAAAGTACTCACAGAGGGATTCAGCGTACATGATGATTGACTAGTAAGATGGAGCAGTAGCATATACGAGAAAAGGGCATCTGGAAATTCGGGTGCCGGGTACAGCTGCAATACTTCTGATATTTTACTATTGACTCTGGATACTGCAGACATTAGAATATCGGTAATTTTATTGATGTTTTACTATTGCTCTTCCTACCCTTCCACTCACACTAACCCACCGTTAAATCATCAGTTTTTCAGTGTATAGTGTAAAAGAGGCCTAAAAGGCCTCGCCCCACCTGCAGCTAACATTTCACCCAATAACTTACCCCCCCTGCTGCTATCTGCGGCACTGTCTCCTCCGGTCCCTCTGCAACCTCTGTCGCTTTGGCTGTACCTGACACCTCTGGCACTCAAATTGTCCACTGGGTAAGCGCTATAGCTGCAATTAATATTGTGGTCTATGGAGGCACCCACATTTCTTGCTTCCGTGCAGTAGTCTATGGTTTAACACTGTAGAGCTTTGACACATGCCTTGTGGTCAGTAAAAATACACTCTTGGCAAAAACTGTATTTAGTGCACTAGTCTGTTTTAGCACCTTGGAGGGCTCAGGCACATGCGTGATCAGTGAAAGTACACTATTAGCCAATACTGTATTTTGAAGAAGAGTCACAAATTGTAAAATTATTCTTGACTAAAGGAGCATTTGTTGTAAAGCCAAGTACAGATTCCAGATAACTGTCACTCAAAATGATAATTTGTGATAGTTTTGGGTGGAAATAGGCTGTTGTCCTCTTCAGAATGGGAAGTGCCAAGCTGCAGGAACTGCAATTAAAATCCAGTATTGGTTTGTCGGATCCATTGCCAGGGACATTGCTAGGATCCTGGAAGAGCTGAGGCACCAAGAAAGTAAAAATGTGCAGCGGACTGTATGCCAAAAAGTGAGCATGGTGATGTTGGATCCTTGAGAAGCCAAATCTACATGCTCATAGCAACAGTGTGACTGAAAGGTTGCTCAGCAAAACTTTGGATGAATCCCACTCTCCTTTCAATAAAAAATATAAAATATATACCGTACTGTATGTCACTAGTTGCCGTACAAACCGCTATATGAGGTTGGTATTGACAGATTATCCGTCCATACGAAACATGCTGTGAACAGTGTAAACGTGCATACACCTCAATACTCTCCTGCACTGTATACTAGACCCTTGCTTGACACATTTTGGCAAGTTACAGGAAAAAAAAGTTATACAAATTAATTTTATCACTTTTTGCACAGAAATCCTGGGGAAATTGAACGCCAGCAGGTTAACAAAATAGACCTTTTCCACAACAATTGCTGCTTAGCTTATAATTAGGCAGGCAGATGAACACAACAATTAGGCAGCATGGTGCCCCCTAACACATAATTCAGCAGTGTTCAGAAGTCCACCTACTTACATTGCTTCTTTGGACAGTTCTGACAGTTGTGCCCATTGTATGTATTTTGGCAGTGGTAGAGATGGACATGGGCATACAGACTGGTCTACATCTACATAACATCATATGCAGCAAGCTGTGATGCCCTGCATGTTCTGACAACTCTATGATACTAATGACATCATGCATGTCAAAGCCTTCTCACAAGTAATTCTGCACCTCTTTAAAATGACTTAGTTTTGTATATGGAAACAATTAATGTATTAAAATAAAGGATGATGGGGAGCTTTACAGCCTTTTTTGGTTTATGTGAACTTTTGCAAGGCAGTTAATAATAACTGTTCCTTGTAGCACTCTGGTCTGTTGTGGTTTTCTTACCTTCCACGCCTGTGTATCTTTAGATGCCACATCTATAGTTAGCATACATTCTACCCGCTAGCCTTTTACTAAAGGGAATATTTCTGCACTTAGACCGGATCTTGTTTGATCACAAAGAGCGCTTGAACCTAAATTAGAGTGTCTGTTTGTTCACTTTGTAGAATGAACAAGGATCGCAAACATTAAAAACTTAAAAAAAAAAAATCTGGGAATGGATATATTTATCCTGCAGCAACCAAAGTGTTCAGCTAGATCATCCAGTCACATTGTTGCTAAACATGATAAGAAAATACTCTCCAATGAAACTGCAGGTTACCTGAACCGTAAAATAAATATAAAAGCAAATAATCTGCGATATTCTTATAAGTATTTGCAAACACATACTGCTCTCCTCAGTCTCCATTGTCCCTTTCGTTCCCTATGACAAACAAAAATTTGCTTTCCTAAAACAGAAAGAATTTGCGATAATTCAGGTTGGAGTGAGCTCGAGATGTCTCCCAGGCACCACTGCTGAATATATGCAAATTAACCATTGTACCCTTAGAAGCTAAACACACCTCCAGAACCGCTGGAATGCAATGATGTGTCAGCTTGTTAAATTGTACAGAGCCATAATAATCCAACATGCATACAGACTGTTTCGGATTGTTTGATCCTCATCAGTGCATGGCATGGATTAATTTGGCTCTATGTTCCCTATGACAGTACAGTTTTATTATTTGACTGCCCAGGCAGTGGAATCCTCTGAGTAATTGCAGCTGTGAGCGAACACATATGTACTGGGCATGCACGTATTCATGCCCAGTGCATGTATACAAGTGTATATGTACTACTTGTGGACAAGTGCTTTCATAGGCAGTTCATTCTTGCCTACATTACAAATGTGCTTAATCACGGCCATAGTGATCTTCCGGTGCACTGTCAGAAAATGATTTGCTCGAATGGGATACAGGAGGGCACATTGGATGAGTCACATAGCTCACAACTGTCCCTCTTTTGGAGGGACAGTATCTTTGGGAGCCCTGTCCCTCTGTCCCTCTTTCCTCCTCATTTGTCCCTCTTTCAGGACTTTGTCCCTCTTTCTTTGTAAATATATATATATATATATATATATATATATATATATATCTGAAAAATGTGTTTAATTGCCTCTAAACTTTATTCCCATTCTTTAAATTGATATATTACTAATTTTAAAATGTTAATATGAAAGAAAATGAACCAGGATAGAAAGGACCATTGTGGTTTAAATTATAAAACCTATTTTTCTTATGAAATCTTTATGGTATGTGTGACTAGGGGTGTGGTCAGGGGCGTGGCAGTGGTGTGGCTTATGTGTCCCTCTTTCTCATCCCAAAAAGTTGGGAGGTATGGAGTCAGGTTGTTTCCACACCCACGAGGTGCCGTACTGTGCCTGATTTGGTTGCTGCCATAGGCCGTAATCTTCATTAGGTGGAAGAACTATAAAATTCCCGCAATTTGAGTGAACGCAATAGCTGGACGCCAAATTCCATGGGCAAAAGAAAAAAATCGGTAGAAGAACATACTGTATTTGTTATATTACTTAGGGCAAATTACCTGCGCCCAAATTACCACGTGTCTGGAACATGTGTACTCACATTGGAAGCCATAACCAGCTGGAAACACTATTATTCAGCACCACCCTGTATTTAATTATATTTAGTGTTCAGTTTAGGTTCCCTTTAATACTTCTAATTCTAGTGTGCAAAAATCCATCAAAATATACTCTCTAAATAAATACTGAATAACATTTTTGGAACCCTTGGCATGGATGTTGTGTTAAAAAACATGTATTTTGGTTGTATATTTTTTTTTTCTTTGTAATTATGTACCATTTACCATAAATAACTTTGCATGCATAAGCTTTGTTAAAACGTTTGAACTACAGCACAATTGCTTTCTAGAAACAATTTAATCCTATTTGGATTAGTCATCTAATGTTTTTGTGGTTAATTCACTACGTTTGGACATAGCATTTAAGCAACAGAGAAATGATAATACACTTTTTTTCTTTATATGGTAAGTGGAATTGAGACCGTCTTGGTTGTCATGGCTTGCTGGTAGCTAAGCGTGTGCTGTGAGACAGATGCATTTTCTTAGGCCGGCTCACAGCACACGAGTTTGGCGGCACCGCCAAAAACAGGCCTTCAGAGATTACTGTGTTATTACGCAGTAATCCCTGTCTGGCATTCAGCCAACCTGAAGTGACACTCACTTCCTGTTGGGCAATCAATGACATGTGCAGAAGCGTATTTCTAAAATACGCTTCCGTGCATGCGCGCCACTGAAAACTGAAGCCATTTTTTAAAGGACAGGAGCATTGCCATAGACTTGCATGACTTCCTGTCTGACGCAGATTGCCACAGGAGCCGCACGGTAACGTAACTTTGGAAGCGCATTAAGGCACTTCTGGTGCAGCGTACCGCAATGTGTGGAGTGTGAACTCCCCCATAGACTTTCATAGCCCGGGAACGCGTTGTGATAAATTTACCGCTTTGCTATCCCCAGTATGAAAGGGCCTTTAATTTTTCATGACTATTAACAAAATTCTTTCACCAATGTTCCATAGTGGTAAGAAATTATGTGTGGTGGAAGCTTGGAGCTCCTATTGAACTCATTTATTAGGACCACTATAGTGAAAAAAGTAAGCAGTTTTTGGACTAGTCCATCTCTTCATGGAGGACTCAGGGCTTTCTTTGTTTTTAAAAGCATTCCCTGAATGATAGTTGCTAAGCCTTACTGCTGTTAGGGAGATGGACTAGTCCAAAACCCGTCAGTTCTGTCAGATTTTAACTGCTTACTCTTTTTTGCTGTAGTGGTCCTTTTTAACTTGTTGCCTGGAGGTATATTTTAGTGACATCATAGTAACCAGGGTAGTGTCCTGACTACTGAGTGTACTGTGCTCACCACGGGCTAGCAGATGAAAAATCCGTCATAAAGAGGGTAAAAAATACATACCTTAAAAGGGAGGACCCATGAGTTTTGACTGGACTTTGCATTAAAAAAAAGTTTTTGCAGTACAATGTATATTAATTTTTGTTGTAAGGTATATCTCTATGTTTCAAAGAGGCATCATTCTAATTATTTTCTGAATACTAGTGTTTCTGTATTTGTAAGTCACCGCTTAAATATATGGGCAAACTTGAGCAGAACTATGGCTTAATGCTGCCCCCACCCCAACCCACTTATCCTTTATG
Organism: Hyperolius riggenbachi; assembly: GCF_040937935.1. Taxonomy (NCBI): domain Eukaryota; kingdom Metazoa; phylum Chordata; class Amphibia; order Anura; family Hyperoliidae; genus Hyperolius; species Hyperolius riggenbachi. Next base: position 374,427,316 of record NC_090646.1, read on the forward strand.
AAACGCGTGACTGACAGCTTCACAAGGAGTACAGAGGGTAAGTTCATGATCTGCTCCTGCGTTAGATGACACAGTGTATAGGCTGTACCTGAAGGAAGTTGTTGTTATTGCTGTCATACCTAAAAGGAGTGATAAGGACACAACTTGAATTTACCTGACTACCTCCTGAGAGAACGGTGGTTGGGGTCAGCAAAGCTGATGTTGAAGCCAGTAAATTCTACTTTTTGGTTAAATGTTAACTACAGTGCACTGTTTGTATTCATTCCTCTAAATTTATGCCATTGGCACAAATTAGAAGCCACAAGCACAGTGGTGCTTTGATCTTTTGTGGTATTGCAGAACAGTCAAAAGTCATAATTCCACTTGCTTCTCCAATAAACAAACCTACTGTATGTTGGTAGATTGAAAATGCTGTGTAATGTAATAGTCAGTTTTTCTCACGCTGCAGCCTTCCTCTAACACAGTTGTGCGCAGTTGTGTCCACTTTTCAGCAACATCAATGTTACAGATGCTGAAAAGCGGACAGAAGGGGACACAACTGCGTTAGTGGGCTCAGGCCCTAAGTGTTGCCAGTGTGTGCAGTTAAGCAAGGTTTGCATAAAGCTGGTATATAAATAGGATCATGAACTTAAACTAGTTTAATATAAAAACGTATCCAAGCAGTCTATGAGGTTACTGAACAACATGTGTTTTTGATATATATATTATCTTTGAAGTTTTGACTTTTCTAACTCTGAAGTAAATATGGGTAATATTAAGTGAATGTATGATTATAAACTATACAATCAGATGTTGCCTAAAGTGAAAACTGCATGTCTATAGGGTTTTAGCAATTCCAGAGACTGGAGCACTGAGAATAAAGTGGGTGTGTTTTGCTCAGTGAAGCTATCCATCATCATATTTGAGGACGAAGGTCGGAGGAGGGGCTTACTGCTGACACTGGGGGACTTGCTACTGATGCTTTTGGCAACAGTATTATCTCTCCTGGCTATAGCTATGGCAAAAGTATTACCTTTTGACTACAGTATATCTCTAGCAACAGTATTGCCTCACCTGACTACAGTTCTCGAACAAAATATAGTTTTGTTGGTCTGTTTTCACTGATCATTTTATTCCAAAATTATGTGCTCAGCCTATATTAACCAAGTTTACTTCAGTCACTTTGAACATTCTTACCTGAAATATTCACTAAAACTGTAAATCTTTTTCTTTTTAACCAGACTTCTTCTGCAAGTGAACGCCAGTGTTACTACAACGAAACAATAACCTTTTTCTACAACCGGAGTGGAAAGCCTCTAGCCACAGAATGGCACACTGTAAACAAACTGGTGATGGGACTTGGGATTACTGTGTGTATATTCATCATGTTAGCTAACCTATTGGTTATGGTGGCTATTTATGTCAACCGTCGCTTTCACTTTCCTATTTATTATCTAATGGCAAACTTGGCCGCTGCAGACTTCTTTGCAGGACTAGCGTACTTTTACCTAATGTTCAATACGGGTCCTAACACTAGAAGACTAACTGTGAGCACCTGGCTGCTTCGGCAGGGTCTAATCGACACTAGCTTGACGGCCTCTGTAGCCAATTTGCTGGCAATTGCCATCGAAAGACACATTACAGTATTCCGAATGCAGCTGCATACCCGGATGAGCAACAGGAGGGTGGTCGTGGTCATAGTTGTTATCTGGACAATGGCTATTGTGATGGGAGCAATACCAAGCGTCGGATGGAATTGTATCTGCGACCTTGAGCACTGCTCCAACATGGCTCCTCTCTACAGCGATTCCTACTTGGTTTTCTGGGCTATTTTCAACTTGGTTACCTTTGTGGTCATGGTGGTTCTCTATGCACATATATTTGTGTATGTTCGGCAAAGGACTATGAGAATGTCGAGACACAGCTCTGGGCCAAGGAGAAACCGTGACACCATGATGAGCCTTCTGAAAACTGTTGTCATTGTTTTAGGTAAGTGTTTTACCTCTTTACATTTTTCTACTAACATTTTCTGAAATGTAGATTACAATGATGTTGCGGGGAAGAACCTCAAATCAAAAATATGCGGACTCCAGCATACTAAAATGGGATCTGCCAATATGTATTATTCTATTTTGTACATTGACTTTTTGACTTGAGTAAATACAATCATTTCTATGTAGGATGTGACTGATTAGCGTTAACAAAGTACAGTACACAGGACCGGTTCTTTCATGAAGCAAGGTGAAACATTTGCATCAGGCGCAGAGATTACAGGGGCAACATTTTTATACTGTGAGCGAGTTGAAGAGGTCGTCATTGGGGAAAATCAGCTTGTAGTGCTGTGTGAGGAGTCTGACAGTGAGTGAGAAGGGGGAGGCAGGAGAGCAGCAGTGTTTCATTTGAATTAAATGAATCAGAGTAAATTGTCAGATGCTGGTGCGAGCATTCCAAATCAGGAGGGAGGGGATCCTCACAATTTTGCCTCAGGCAGCAAAAAGTTTAGGACCAGCCCTGATGTCAGTACATATCATATCTCTTAAAATGATGAGCAAACCCTGCATGCAGTAATACTGTGGTCTCACAACGCAATCAGATGCATTTCTGAAGAAGGTGAAGCAATTCCCTAGTTCCTCAATTGAAACAGCACTAAATAAATTAAACCTAATTAAAAATATATGTATTACCTACATAACTGTGCAATTCCAGAGCAAAGATGTCAAAGGCGCAGGGATAGAACATAATCTCCATTTCTGCAAAACAGGATATGTGCTGCAGAAACACAAATGTATATTACAGTGGCGTGAAGGGATTGAGAAGACAGGTTTTTTTGTTTGTTTTTTTTACCTCTGCAAATTTCTGTCTGGCAGTTCTTTCAGCTGACCCAACATTAAAGCAGATCTCCAGGTATAAAAGTAAAACCTAGAGTATCCACACAGGCAGCAGAAGTTATAACAGAGTGGCAGAGAAAAATTACAAAAAAATGACCACATGTACCATAAAATCCAGGGTTTGTTGGATAGCAACACCCCCTTTCTGAAAAACTGCCATGGCAGTTTTCTGACTTTGTAAAGACTGCTAATAGTGTGTCATCTGTGGATGGGAGGAGCCTCATAGTGTGTCCTGGGGGGTACTCAGCTTTTGCCTGTGCCACTGAGCCAGCCAGAGAGGAGAGGTGAAGAGAGAAGTTAGTGCAGTGCCAGTCACAGTATGAGACCGATTGGAGCTGCCACAATGATTCCCCATTGCCCAATACAGAAATCAGCCAGTGTTGCATTGGGTTAAAAAAAAAAACGGGGAGAGCTTTTTGCAAATGGGTCGCAACGCACCACATTAAGGGCCCATTCACGCTACAGCGTTTTGCCGGCGATTTCACCAAAACACTCAAACGCAAGCGCTTTTTAAAGCGCCGATTCTATAAAACCCTATGGGCCCGTTCTTACTTGGGCAATTTGCATTAATCGCCGGCGATTAACGCAAATTGCCAAAAGCAAACACGTAGTCTGCACCATTTGCAGGCGATTTCCTGGCGATCGCGTTTCAGTGCTATAAAATCGCTTAACGCGACCGCGGAAAAATCGCAGCAGTGTCCAGTGATCTTCTCCATGTGTAATCGCGGTAGCATAACTCCCGCAAAACGCCGGCTGTAATCGCTGCCGTTTTGCGCTGCGGCGAGGGACGTGCTGGGAGCTTGGGGCTAGAGGAAGCCCCCCGGTAAGTAGCGCTTATTTTCTTAATGTTTGCCTGACAACTCCTTTAAGTGTGAATGGGGCCTTAGTGATGTGAAAAAAAAAGTCCTTAAAAATGTTTTCAACTGATTCAATTTCATTTTACAATGACGTTTCATAGATTATAGTGTACTACCACTAACCACTTCCCTTGTTTAGGAGCAGTTTTGTACTTTCCACTTTGACATACTGTTTCCTCATCCCTTTTTTTTTTTTTTGTTTTTTTTTTTGTTTAAAGACGCTTAGCTTATGTAAGTGAAAAGCAAAATACAAGCTCTGCTAAAAGTTTTTAGCTAGAATGTCAATGTAGAAAACCTCTTACATTTAACAGGATTTGCGACTTGTTTATGGGAATGTACAGCTTACAGTTTAAAAAAGGAAAAATGTGATTTCCATCTGTATTATAGAAGGTACAATCCTTTTCCGAGTAGTGTTTCATAGCTGGTTTTCTGTGGTATGCAGTATTCACATTTATTCTTTCTTTTTTCTTTTTTTACTTGTTACATCTTGAAGGGATGGTTTACAAACCTGTTTCCTGATAGAAATGTCAGGAAAAATGTTCATAGACTTGTGCATGTCCAGTGAAGTATGTGCTCATGCACAACTTGTGCAGTTGAATATTCTAATTGGGAAGGAATGGGAGGGACCCCAAAGGCGAGGAGCAGCTCTGAAGGGGCCCATACACTTATAAAGGGGCACCAGGTTTGGCCAAAAGATAGATCCCCATCAGATCATTGAGAAATCTGTCCCTGTCACATACTACCCATATATTTAAGCATAATATCTAATCTATGGAACTGCTGCTAATATAATTGTCCCCCTGGGCAGGAGAAATCGATAAGTCTATGGGCACGCTAACGTTATCTCTAGTAAATACTTTGCCACAAAATGTAGTTGGCTTGAAAGTTTTGGTTCACATTAGGTTTCATTTAAATTTATTTTTGCAGACAGTTTCCTCAGTGTATTTGAAACTTAATACAAATGATCTGGAACTCCTTAGTGTAATAAACATAAGTTATTTATTTGTGCTTGAACATGCCAGTTTTACAGCTGAGGCATATCTACTGTATCTAATACATATCTTGATCAATAGCCAATGTTATTGCATGGATCAGATAGTTAGGCAATGGCTCTAGACAAGGGGTGTCAAAATCAATCACATAAGGGGCTGAAATCTAAAACATACTGTAATCAAAGTAGCAGGCCAAATTGTTTATTAAGATTCCACATTTACTAGATTTAGACTAAGTGGCGTAACTATAGCGACCATGGGGGCCTGCTCCTCCCGCTTCTGCAGAATAGCCCAGTAGAGCAGTCTTATATTTAGCTGCTCCAGCGCTTCTTTAGGTCTCTTCTGATCTTCCTGACAGCCACATGCTCAATGCTGCGTGCCTCTGGTTCCCGAGGAATGTCATGTGATTAGGTATGGAAGCACAGAGCATGTGATTGCTATGAAGACACAATGCATCATTAGAGCAGTTATATATTACATCACTCCCCTACTCTGCCGTGTGTGTCTGTGTGTACGTACGTGTGTGTCTGTGTGTACGTACGTGTGTGTGTGTGTGTGTGTGTGTGTGTGTGTGTGTGCGTGCGTGCGTGCGTGCGTGCGTGCGTGCGTGCGTGCGTGCGTGCGTGTGTGCGTGTGTGTGTAGGGGGTTGGATCCAAGGAGGGGGACACGTACTGATTTCGTTGGGGGTATCTCATGGGTGATTACTGCAACCCAGCTCAAGCTACCAATGTTTCAGAAACAATGTCATCAAGGTGCTCCTCTGGATGGGGAGGCAGTGTACTACACTTGAAGCTTTTGAGGGTCACATAAAGAAGTAATGAGGGGAGCATTCGGCACCCGAACCTTGTGTTTGACACCTGTCCTTTTATAGACATTTTTCGGTCTGATACCCTTTATCAAGCACTCTTCCATAGACATATAGGAAGTCAATGGCAAGTCAACAAGGCAAATTCAAATTCAGGGTGGCTAGTTGTTTGATCCCTTCCCCACTCCGTCTATGATTTAAGAAAACACTCCGGGATGAAGTTACAATATTGTTGCTATTAGAAAGTACAGAAAAGGTTTTGTTTAGACGAGAATTCTTAAGAGATGAGCACTTTTCTGCTATCCTGTGAAGATTCAGTACTGCCCATTTGCTTTGCATGTAGTCAGGCACCGGCTCAATATGAGCAAACCTTCACTCTGTGTCATCTTTTATTCCATTGTCTGCAGGGAGTGATTATTCACAAGGAGCATTGTTGTGCTGGTGAATGAGATGACCTAGCAGAGAAACTGGGATTAGGCACCAGGCGTCATCTAATTAGCAGTTCAGAGACTGACAATAGGACTGCTCAAAGGACAGCTCTGATTTATTGGCACAAATGTGGATTTCAACAAATGGAGATGGTGTACAAGCCATGTCATAGGACTTTACTGGATGAGTCACATAACAATCACTACTCATGCCCTTCTGCCACCTGTATCCCAATATGATGCCAAGTCATGGCACATTTATTGTTTAGAAGGCCCTGTATCCATAAAATACAATTTTGAGTTACTGATGTCCGTCACAAATTACAGTGTGGCTGAAGAGAAAAGAAATGTTCCCTTTGCAGGTATTGTCTCGTCCACGCGGGGGGTTTAGTTAAAGGGAACCTAAACTGAGAAGGATAAGGATTTTTCCTTTTAAAATAATACCAGTTGCCAGACTCTCCTGCTGATCCTGCGTCTCTAATACTTTTAGCCACAGCCCCTGTACAAGCATGCAGATCAGGTGCTCTGACTGAAGTCAGACTGTATTAGCTACATGCTTGTTTTAGGTGTGTGATTCAGCCACTACTACAGCCAGAGATCAGCAGGACTGCCATGCAACTGGTATTGTTTAGAAGGAAACATCCATATCTCTCTGTTTAGGTCCCCTTTAATGAAGCCTCTGGACCCTAAAGAGGCTTCCCCGTCCTCCTCATCAGCAGAGGGGATTCAGTGCTGGGACCCCCGAAAATCCGATTGCCGGTGCTTGTCATCAGCACGCACAGTAACGGCTTTCCATGGGCTCAAGCGGAAATAGCTGAGCCTGATCGGGTCCACTCCACTGTGCAGGCACCTCACACCTGCGCAGTAAAACAGACCCGATCAGTCTTGGCTTTTTTCACCGTAACCCATCTGAATGTTGTTACTGCACTTGAGTGCAGCGGTGACTGCTGGTGGAAGGGGTCTGGGAGGGGTGACTAGGGAAGCCTCTTTAGGATTCGAAAGCTCCCCCTCCTAAGGTGAGTACCACCCTGAGGAGGTTTTTATCCTTACAGGTTTACTTTATGATATTTTGTGTATAGCAGTGTGAAAAAAGTTATAAGGTGTGAAGGGGCCAGTATACAGATGGTGTACTCATTCTTATGGTCCATACTCACGGGCTACATTTGTGGCCTGTCGCTAGCACACGTGAGCGCGTGTGCAACAGGCCGGCGACAGCTCCTCGCCAGGTCCCTCCACGTACACATACAGAAGAGGGATCAGCGGTGCGACGGAAGCTGTCGCTGTCGTTCCTCCCCCCCACCGCCGGAAGCGCCGTGTTCTGTGTAGAGGTTGCTGTCGCTAGTCCGCATACACATGCGGACTAGCAACAGTTGCTTCGAAGTTGCGGCGGCAACTGTCGCCGGGCGATTGATCGCGCCAATCGGCTGGCGACAGCAGCGACGGTTCGGGGTACGCGCCCGTGTTGCGCCTCAGACTCACGGGTGACCTGTCGCCGCAACACGCGCGTGTTGCGGCGACAATTGTAGCCCGTGAGTATGGGCCATTAGTCTCCTGTTCTTAAAGTGAGCAACTGCTTGGTTTCCAGAAAACTTCCTCTATTCCTGAAGAGGTAATGGCACTATTAAAGAAAACCTGTAACAAAAAAAACCCTCTGGGGGATACTTACCTCAGGAGGGGGAGGCCTCTGGATCCTAACGAGGCTTCTTCGATCCCCCGGTGTACCAGCAATCCAGCACTGCGACTCCCCGAACAGCGGCAATATTTACCTACCGCGATCCTGCACAGGATCTTTGTTCAGGTTAAGGGGAAAATAGCCGAGCCCGATAGTATTTGCTCTACTGCGCAGGTGCAAAGGACTCACTCTTGCCCAGTAGAGCAGATATGATTGAGCTCGGCTATTTTCGCCTTAGCCCCGAATGAAGAGCCACTAGTGTGCCTGCGCAAAATCTTGGTAGGTAAATATCGCGCCGCTTGGCAAGCCGCTTGTCTAGGAGGTTTCAGGGGAGCCAGCTCTGCATTTCCCCAAGTTACAGAGGACAGAGGAGCCTAGTTAGGATCCAAAGGCTTCCCTCCCAAGGTAAGTATCCCCCAGAGAGGTTTTTTTTTTTTATTACAGTCTAAAGGACACCTAAAATGATGGGTATATGGAGGCTTCCATATTTATTTTCTTTGAAGCTGTACCAGTTGCCTGGCTATCCTGCTAATCCTCTGCCTCTAATACTAATATGCCTTTAATAAATAATACTTTTAGCTGTAGACCCTGAACAAGCATGCAGCAGATCAGGTGTTTCTAACGTTATTGTCAAACTCGACAAGACTAGCTCCATGCTTTTTTTTTCTGCCAAGATTTAGACACTACTGCCGCCAAACAGATCAGCAGGACTGCCAGGCAACTGGTATTGTTTAACCACTTGCCGACCGCACGCTTATAACGTGCGTCGGCAAAGTGGCAGCTGCAAGACCAGCGACGCAGTACTGCGTCGCCAGCGGCAGGCTGATTAATTAGGAAGCAGCCGCTCGCGCGAGCGGCTGCTTCCTGTCAAATCACGGCGGGGGGCTCCGTGAATAGCCTGCGGGCCGCCGATGGCGGCTCGCAGGCTAAATGTAAACACAAGCGGAAATAATCCGCTTTGTTTACATTGTACGGCAGCGCCGTAAGGCAGATCGGTGATCCCCGGCCAATCAGCGGCCGGGGATCGCCGCCATGTGACAGGGGACGTCCCGTCACTGGCTGCACAGGACGGATAGCGTCCTGTGCAGCCTCGATCGCCGGGGGGGCCAGGTAGGAAAGGGAGGGGGAGGATTTCGCCGCGGAGGGGGGCTTTGAGGTGCCCCCCCCCGCAACACCCAGGCAGGCAGGAGAGATCAGACCCCCCCTGCACATCATTCCCATAGGGGGGAAAAAAGGGGGGCGATCTGATCTCTCTGCCTGCAACCTGATCTGTGCTGGGGGCTGCACAGCCCACCCAGCACAGATCACTCAAAACAGCGCTGGTCCTTAAGGGGGGGTAAAGGGTGGGTCATCAAGTGGTTAAAAGGAAATAAATATGGCAGCCTCAATATACTTATCTCTTCAGGTTACCTTTAAGATCGCCAAATTTATAAACATGTTAATTAGCAAAAAAGATCACCACTGTCAGGTGATCACCAATATCAGCAGACATCTGGCGCCAAAATTGAAAATCACCTGTGAGCCTGGTCACCAGTTCATAGCTCGCCAAATGACATTTGCCACTTTCAAAGTAGAGCACATCATAGGCTGCGTTAGAGAAATGTGGTGTTTGCCACAGACGGCTAATTTAACAAGTAGTAGTACATGGCCACAATGCAGGTCAGTCGGTTGCTAACTGCTACATTTTCCAACAATATCAAGAGATCCATCACTACAAGTGAATGGCACTATGGTCTCCCAAATTAGTTATTACGACATGGGGATTATGGCAAAGATCATCATAGAACAAAATTGTATCGCCCTATTGTAAATCTGGCGTTACAAAAGTGGCACTCGCATTCTTATCTTGTTTTATAAACTAGCCTCATAGAGATGAGAAATAAGTTCTACCATGCAAATCTCCACTGATCTAGGGAGGAGATTAAAGCTTCTAGCAGTTAAACAGTTAATTTCTGTGCCAGAGGCACCTAGGTAAATTGGGCGCTGCTGCAGTTTGCATAGCGTGTGGCCCTGACTTTTGCTAATTTATTAGGCACCTTAGATCATGCCATCCTTGATTTAAACATATTTATAAGATTTCATGGCTGTTTGGTATTTCCACACTGTTCCGACAGGCGGATCGCTCAAAATCAGTCTTATCACCCGAACAACGGACTGTACAACGCCCGATTTAGCATGCAGACGACTGAACGACGGGACGTTCAAACGACCCGTCGTTCGGAAAAATCCGACGTGTGTATGGGCCTTTAGAAATTCTGGACTGATTATTTGCAGCAAATAGATAAGATAGATTTCATTACTAAATTACACTTTTTCCCAGGTAGGGGTTAAACAATGTTGATGTTCAGTCCAGAGAAGGCCAGCTTTCTGTTGGCCCCCAGACAGAAGTTTCCTCCTTAATTTACTAAGTCCAGGGGAAAGTGACAGTGGACTGTCCAAGTGGAACATGTCACCAAAGTATTAATGGTCTTGCCACCTCTGTTGATGTCAGCATCCTGTTTGAGTGGTAAACATTCCTAAGCACTTGTCTCTTTCCAAGGAAGGGTTTCCACTGCATTGACAGCAAGCTGCATATATCATTTTTTTGTGACTGGGATTATACTGGATTCTGATTCTGATAGTGTCTGTAAAGCACTTGGCCTCCAACTCCCACCCGAGGGATTGAATCCTGATCCATTTGGGTGGCAGTAATTGAAAGTGTGTACAATCAGTTCAAATCTATATTCCAGCACTATGGATTTCACAAGCACCCGTGTCTCTCAACACTTCACCCACTGTGCCCCACACAAGCCGCACCACAGGTAAGGGAAGGAGGCTTACTTGATCTCTTTCCAACTCATGCACTCCATGCAAAGAACAATGAGGGAGCGGCACTCCCAACAGAAGACACAAATGGTCTAATTAGAGAAAAATGATACAATCTTTATTGGAGTACACTCCGCTTTGTGACATGTTTTGCAGGTAGAACCCACTTTTTCATGCAGTAAGGGAGTAAAGGTGGCCATACATCAGGTGACTTGGCGGCTGGTCGACCATCCGATTCCATTATTATAATCAAATTGGATGAAAATTGGTGCTGCCAAGTGCATGCCTTATTGACGATGCGACCAATATCGGTCCGAGCATGCCGATCAGGGAAGCTGCAACATGTGGTGCTGTCATGATCGATCAGGTGTGTGGCAGTAACGGTGAGCAATATCGGGACGAGCGACGAAACCCCTGGCGCTGTTCCCCCAGTGTATAAATGTGCATGTACATGTGTGCATTTATACATTTATTAAATGCACATTTATACATTACCTGTCCTGTGTCAGGGAGCCTGTCTTCTGAAACTGCTGCTTGTTCATTATCGGTATACACGCCTTTGGCCCATCAAACGTGGACGTGAACGCTTCAGGGAATCGGCTGAGTCCGCTCTGCCGCTGCCCCCAATGTGTAATGTGCCCGGTGTGTGCATTTATACGTTACCTGTCCTGTAGCAGCCTCCACATGGTGTCTGTAATCCTCCGGGCAGCCTCCGCACAAGCCACTGGTGCATACGCCAGACGCTATGCGCCGACGTCAGACCCTATGCGCCAGTAGAGTGTATGGAGAGCCACTCGGATGTTATGGACACAGCGCGGAGGCTGCTTCAGGACAGGTAATGTATAAATAGATACTCCATCCGTAACATTACTGAAATCGCCGCCGTACCGCCGCACACCCGACCAAACAACTTTGCCCCGACCTCTTGCAGTATGCGCGATAGATAATGCAAATAATTTCCGTCCCGAATTTGGTCACTTTGTCGGTCGGGCATGCACTTGGCGGCACCAGTTTTCATCCAATTCGATTATAATAATCGAATTGGATGGTCGATCAGCCACCACGTCGCCTGATGTATGGCCACCTTTAGCTCTGGGTGCTATTCAAAGTGTATATCTAGCATAACCCTTCTAGTCAACAGATAATAAAGTATTTCTAGATCTATGTGCTGATAAACCTCTTGCCTCCATCTACTTAGCATGTTATGTCTACTACTATAGAGCACTGAAAAAAAAACAAAGCGTTCTATAACATGGCTGTGAAGTGCTGCCCAAAATCCTATTGAATAAAACATTAAAATGCTTGTTTTTCCCATAAGGTTTACTTTGAATGAACTACTTCACAGAGCCGGAGGTGTTTTACTACTGTTAGTATAAATGCACTCCTCTTTAGGCCGAATAAACATTTGTGGTGGAAGACAGTAGATGAATTGTGCTTTGCTGCTGTAACACTGCATACTTTCTCTCTGTGAAGCCCGATGTCTTTGCTTTACAAAAGTGGAAAGTTATATCCTGAATTACAAAAACACAAGGAGGGGAAAACACTCACACAAAGAAAGTGTTTTCTGCTCGGGTGATCCTAAAATCCATGAAGGGGATATATTCCGTGAGAGGGTTTCTCTCTCTGAATTCCACGGAGTTCTGTCCTGTAAAGGGCCTTTCACGAGGCCTGCTGGATGGAAACTGTAGGGATCCCCCCCCTTTCCATATGGAAACCTTGCTTCATCTGACGTTACAGGTCGGATGGAGTGTCTATGGAAATGTGTCTCGGGCTGATCCTGGTTTGCCTGGATGAAATAAGGCTCCCTTTAGGACCTGATCTTGCTATGTACATACCAAATTAGACCTAGGCAAGAAGGAAAAGGTTGTAATTTACTGTACTGACGTGAAGAGCTCAGTCTAATGGCTTTTTTGGGGGATGGGGGAATTTAATAGAATTATGTATTTTGGAATGCTACTATGTGTGCATGTTTTAAAAAAAGGCACAAAATGGTCCTTATTCATTTTTAACACGAGTTTTGGCCTCTGCTACTACTAATACTAGCAGCTTTGTGTTGTTAAATATTAGACTTCACTATGTAGTTACAGAGAGGCACATTAGGGAGCAAGACAAGGTCATCAGACTATCAGGGCCTGTTTCCACTGTGTCTGGCATACCTCTTGCGAAACGCAATGCAGGCACAGCTGTGATGCGAGATGCATCCAAATTCCTCCAGCCGAGCCGTGTATGGCTATAGGGATTCGGGTGCGGGATGCGTTTTAAATGCAACACGTGCTAATCGGACTACAGCCTATTGATTTCAGTAGACTGCATTTTCCTGTCCGATTTTGCATTTGCGGAAACGCTAATTTTCACATGTAAAAACAGGTCTATAAAGGGTAAGTGAAGTGACATGAGATTAACATGTGCATATAATACTAGCGACAAACTGTCAGACGAGTTCACTGCAGATCTGTGGAGTTGAAGTCGGTGCAGTTTTGGGTACCTGGAGTCGGAAGATTTTTGTACCAACTCATCCGACTCCGAAGTTTATGAAACCTCTGTCTCCATGTACCCAAAATTGCACCGACTCCTCGACACCAACTCCTTAGTCTAATACTTATCAGGGCGATAGGTATTAGACTAAGGAGTTGGTGTCGAGGAGTCGGCGCAATTTTGGGTACATGGAGACAGAGGTTTCATAAACTTCGGAGTCGGATGAGTTTTGTACCTCCACAGCTCTGGCTCATTGTTCTCCACCTTACCCCACCCATGGAATCCGCTATATCATTCCAACACCGTCATCCTTACTTTCGCCTTCATACACACAGGACACATTGCTCAGCTGTTCTTTGTACAGCATTGGGGCCCCACAGTGTCACATGCAGGCTCGAGTTTGATCTGGGGTGGCAACACAAATTGTGGGCAGAATGTTCAAGTGTATGCCCCTTAAAGTGGACCTGAACTCTTGCACAGGAGAGTTTAGCCTGTCTAATTCCCTCTCATCTGTGAATAATCACAAGTTGTAATTTGATCTCTCTTCTGTTAGCGGACTGCCTCAGCAGAGCAGCTCATTTTTAAACACAGGACGTTAACCCCCATGTCTGCTTCCATTAAATCAGGAAGTAGACACACTGCAGATTTATTGCAGGACTTGTATCATCTGTAACAAAGATTTTTTTTCTTTAAAGGTTATTATGCTGTTGCTTATCTTTTAGAGCTGAGATTAAGTTCTGAGTTCTGGCCCACTTTAAGGTAACCTGAAGTGAGAGGGATATGAAGGGTGACATTTATTTAATGTTAAACAATACTAGTAGTCTTGTAGCGAAATGTGACATGAAAAAAAGGTAAAAAATCAGATTAGGAAGCGTCTGGCTACCTCACCACTGTTGCTAGGACTCTCCTTATGATTGCATCAGCCCTCCCTTCCGTGTACAATCGTGACAGTGCTGCACTTCTGTGAATACAGTCCCTGCATGCTTAGTAGCACAAAGCCAATATATCATCTAGAAGCATCTGCTTTGACCAAAGACCTATGACAGCGTCTTCCCAATCTGGCTTATAGCCAAGACTACCATCCGCTATCCATGGCAAGAGCCTAGGACATGTTAACATAATGCACGCTTGGCCTAAGTGATTTTATCTAAACTGGAATTTGTCATCCCATTTCATATAGCTTTTATGAACACTACCAGAGACAGCCATAGAAAACATTTACAATTCTTTATCCACTCCATCCCCTGTCACATCTCCGCCTTGTTTCCTAAAGTGGCTCTTCAGTCTGAGAGCATCCTGTGTGTGGTTTCCACTTCTGCACACAGATATGCTTTTTTTAATACCATGTGTGTATGTACCTTTACTAGTACAAAAAGACTTCCATTGATTATTGTTGAGGACGACTACTAAATAGGCCATTTTTCCTTTTGTCCTAAAAATGTCATCCTAAAGATACAGAACGTCCTTTGCCCCAGATTGTCCCTTTTGTCTGTTCCGAGTGCTGATAAATATTACATTTCCTTTGTAAAACATCCTTTATTTAGAACTCTGTGGCAGTGTCTGCCATCCAGTCACCAGACAGGGCCTGTAAGGTGGGTTGCCAGACATTGTTTCACGGCTCCTTCCTGACAAAGACCTCCATTGTGATCGCTGTCGCTCACCATACTGGAGGTGACGGGGAAGGATTTTCTGCCTTGTTACAGCTTCAGCAGCGTATCTGCATGTTATGGTTGTGACTTTGAAAATGCATTTTGTTTCTAGCTAGAGTGATATTTTTAGCACCATGATGATTGTTTTCTCTTTCAAGCAAATGCTGGCCTGTGTGAACCATAATTGTGGAAGCAGCAGACTGTTTTGACAAGTCTGAATTGTTTACTGTGCTAATATATTTAATTATGAATCCCTCCTGCCAATATTTAGCTGCTATTTGTCAAATATTGATATGGTTTACAGGTAAGGGAACAAATATGATTAGTGTGGTCCTTCAGATTGAAAAAAATGAGCTATTCACAAACCTTTCAGATATTTTTTTCCTTATGTCAAGCAGTGCATGTCTTTTAAGGCTAACTCTACGTTTAGTTTTTGGTAAACCTTATTTTCTGAGCAGGGAGAAATAATGTAATGTATTTTGCAGTTCAGGGCTGGACAGATCCCAAGAGCTAGGCAACCATTGCCAATTTGGCTTCTAAAATGTTTCTCTTGGCTCCTGTTTTAGACAGGCTGGCTCCTGAATGACGCTTTGGTTCATCCATCCTTGTATCCAAATCATATTCACCACCCAAAGTGCAGGGTACTAAAGGGTACCAGAGGACTACTCTCAGGGCCAAATGAAAACCTGAGAGTAGTTCTTTAAAGCTATAAGGCCTGACAGGTTATGTCCCCAATCAGTCTCTATGCCCCAATCTATTGCCACGGCTCTGAGCCCGGCCCACGGTCTTCACCTATAGACAAGCCCCCGCATGAACAGGACACTTTATTTGTCTCCTGACTACGGTTACCCCCAGGTCTTAACGTGCAATGCATACAGACTGAAGTAGAGAGGACCATAACCCACCAGAACCCCACTGAGACAAGTACCACAGTTCAACAGTTCATAAGTATCACGCAGGGTTATTACCTTGATCTAGGAGGATGAGGCCCTCAGCGTGGATTGTCAGTAATGACAGAAGTATCAGGAACAGGCAGTGAAGGATCCAGGCAGTTTATGAGAGAGTTCATGCAAGGCTCACATGCAAAGTTATTCAACAGGCAGTAAATGATCCAGACGATTTGAGAGAGTTCATGCAAGACCTTCATGCAAGGTTATGCAAGCAACAGGCAAGGATTAGTTCAGGTGGTATACTCAGAGTGTCCAGTAACAGGCAATGGTCAGTCCAGGTAGCAAGCGAGAGTATCCAGTAACAGGCAGAGGTTGGTCCAGGCGGCAGGCAAGAGTGTCCAGTAACAGGCAATGGTCAGTCCAGGTAGCAAGCGAGAGTATCCAGTAACAGGCAGAGGTTGGTCCAGGCGGCAGGCAAGAGTGTCCAGTAACAGGCAATGGTCAGTCCAGGTAGCAAGCGAGAGTATCCAGTAACAGGCAGAGGTTGGTCCAGGCGGCAGGCAAGAGTGTCCAGTAACAGGCAGAGGTCAGTCCAGGCGGCAAGCGAGAGTATCCAGTAACAGGCAGAGGTTGGTCCAGGCGGCAGGCAAGAGTGTCCAGTAACAGGCAGAGGTCAGTCCAGGCGGCAGACAAGAGTATCCAGGAATCAAAGCAAGGGTTAATAACAGCAGACAAGAATGGTCAAATACAAGGCAAGGGTCAAGATCTAGTAATTCAATAGTGTGAGTGCGCACCTAGCAACTAGCCACAGCTATGCTCATCACGGGCGATGACTGGGAGCACTTTGCAGGTTTAAATACAACTTTCATCTAATCAGTGGCCGGCCGCACATCCAATCACACAGCGGCACACCTACCAAGGTGTCAGCTTTAACGTCAACTGACACCGCGCTGTCAGCTGACCGTAGTCAGCTGACTATTGTTTACATCTGCGGAGGGCATACTGGGAACGCGTCCTCCGCCTATCAGAATGTGCGGCCTGTGTCTCATCAGCAGCATCATTAGTGTGGAACAAGCGCTGAGACCTGGAAGCAACGGATTCTGCCCAGGTCTTGGGGGAAACACCATCTACAACAGGCAGGTCCCTTATAAAAGTCTTCACCCTGGACAGTGGTGAACAGGCATGCTCAAATCACAAATATTATTCGGATTTCATCCACTTAATTACAGCACCTGTGCAGGTGGGCGAGGGGGGGGGGTTAATCTTACCCATCAGCCGACCGTCCCTCGGCACCTCCCACGCTGTGTTCCAATCTGCCGTCACATGATTACAAACACCCCCTCCTTCCGGTTTGAAGGAGGAAGTGTATAGTCCCGTGACGGCGGATTGGAACTCAGCATGGGAGGTGCCGAGGAACGGAGCAAGAAGACGTCTGATGGGTAAGATTAACCCCCCCCCCCCCTCGCCCACCCGCACAGGTGCTGTAATTAAGTGGATGAAATCCGAATAACCTCTATTCGGATTTCATCCGAATTTGTGATTTGAGCATGCCTGGTGGTGAATGCTTACATTTTACTTGATGCCACGAGGCAACCACAAAACAAATGACATGATTGTCCTGTGAAAACTTACATAGCTAACTTTGCTTACGCTAATTCAGATTATTCTAAATAAACATTTTTAAATAATTGTTTCATCCTAACGGATATTCGTAAGTTTTTTGTTTTTTTTTTTACTTCCCCAAGATTCTTCTGTCTGACTTAGGCTCGGTTCACACTTGCGGTTGTTTGCCAAACGGACCGGATGACCTGACCGGATCCGGATCGGAACCGTACGGTTCTGATCCGGATCCGATCCGGATCCGGTCAGGTTGCATCAGGTGTTCATCAGGATGCGATCCGGATCCGTTTGGCAAAAGTAACGTAAAAAACAAAAAAAATGTTGGGGTCTGGGAGGTCAGCAGAAGGGGGACCTGTGGAATCAGGCCCTCTGCTGTTTAGCACTCACCTCCACCTGCGACATGCTGCCAACATCTCCGGATCCGGATCCAGCTGTGCTGCTCCACTCCAAAATGCTTGCCCATGTGTCCCCATCCAATATCGCCGCAACAATCCGCATAGGAAGTGGGGTAGAACATCCGGATTTCTCAGCCAGTGTGTTGTGCGCTCTCCGGTTCCCATTGGTTTGTATTGGCCGGATGGTGCAGTCCAGCTCCGCCCCGGATACGGCTGCCGGAGGAGCCGGATCAAAAAATAGCGCATGTTGGAACGGAGTCCGGATCCGGCCCGGATCCGGTCCGGCTCCGGTCCGGCAGAACGGACGCATGTGAACGGACGCATAGGCTTTCATTGCTATGCCGTGCGTCCGTTCCGTCCGTTCTGCAAGCGGTGCGGCTCCGGCACGGCGATTCCGGACGGCCACCGCTAATGTGAACCGGGCCTTAGTCTATCCTGCCTTCTTTACCTATCTTTACAGAGGGCCCTTCCCAATTATCCCTGCCTCTCACCAACAGTCAGGTGCCCCCCTCCTCTTCTCATTTCTTTCACTATAATTCACTTATGGCCAAGAAGCTGCTGCCCCCCATTCTGGGCCACACCACCTTCCATCAGGCAAGAATGAGGGTGGGGCACAAACCCGTGTCCCACACCAGTGTAACATCCCACGGTATTGTTTTTAAAAGGTATATCCATGTCTTCTCTTACACACAATGTTATACTTGCTTTAGCTTACATCTGTGGTTTGGCTCTCTGCACTTCCTTCCTGTAAAATGTTACCTTTCATCTCAGAGAAGCTTAAAGGGATACTGTAGGGGGGTTAGGGGAAAACTTACCCGGGGCTTCTAACGGTTCCCCGCAGACGTCCTGTGTTGGCGCAACCACTCACCGATGCTCCGGCCCCGCCTCTGGTTCACTTCTGGAATTTCAGACTTTAAAGTCTGAAAACCACTGTGCCTGCGTTGCCGTGTCCTCGATCCCGCTGATGTCATCAAGAGCGCACAGCGCAGGCCCAGTATGGTCTGTGTCTGCACAGTACACTCCTGGTGACATCAGCGGGAGCGAGGACACGGGCGTGCAGGCGCAGTGGTTTTCTGACTTTAAAGTCAGAAATTCCAGAAGTGAACTGGAGGCGGGGCCGGAGCATCGGTGAGTGGCTGCGCCAACACAGGATGTCTGCGGGGGACCATTAGAAGCCCCGGGTAAGTTCAGCTCATTTTCCCCCGACCCCCCCTACAGTATCCCTTTAAGAGGCAGAAAATAACTGTTCAGAGGAGTCTCAGATGCCTGGAATGTAATTTTCTGAATTTTTACAGTGTACACACTGTTATGGTTAAGGGCTCTGCCTCTGACACAGACCTGTGTTCAAATCTCGGCTCTTCCTGTACAGTAAGCCAGCACCTATTCAGTAGGAGACCTTGGGCAACACTCCCTAACAGGGCTATGCCTATAGAGTACGCCCCAGTAGCTGCAGCTCGAGCGCTTTGAGTCTGCCAGGAAAAGCACAGTTTAAGCAGTTATTTGTATTGTCTTGTGTCTTGATGTTGTGTGTGCTATACATTCCAGAAGACGATGGTCATTTGGCTATAGAAAAATTAATGATGCTCCCACTAAGGTGCTGGTTATATATGTTTTTGCTACATTCAGCATATTCCCTGCCTAGCTGCAAATATGTTTGGGTGAGAAGAAAAGCAGCGTTGGCCTCTGATAAACCTGTGCACATACTACACTCTCCCCATCGTGTTTACTCTGTGCGCTCCAGTTTCCTCCATCATTGTTAAAAACATACTAGTTTATTAATTGGCTTCCCCTCCAAAACTGGCTGTAGACTGTGGTATGAATGGTTGTAAGTGAGTAGTCATCCCTGCACTGTGTTAGGTGTTCTGAATAGTGGATGCCTCAGTACTACTCAGGAAATTATCGCTTAGCACAGGAAGGAAATGTTTTCCTACCTAAGCAATTTACACTTTACATCAGATGGCCATGTGTTACATCATGCAAACAGCACATTAACATAAGACCCCCTATTCTTCATAGACAGATGCTTACATTCGTAAAATATTCAAGACTGTCGTAAGCGAACGAAATCTTTTTTTGTATATGTTACGGCCAGAACCCGAAGTGTAGCCACTTCGCGTTCTGGCCGGCCAATGTGTGAAGTGGCCGCAGCGCAGCGGGCAATGTTAGAAATGCAATGATTAAGTTCAATGTATTTTACGGCCGTCTCGCTGCGGCCAAATGTATTACAACTTGGTTAACTTAATGAAATGAAGCCGGCGGCAATGTAATAGATGAAGCCGCCGGCTTTCGCACTGCCTCCTCTTCTCCTTCCTCCTCCCCCCCCCCCCCCCCTCCCAAACTAAAGTTCTAATACATTTGGCCGCAGCTAGGCGGACATAAAATACATTGAACTTATTGTAATCATTACATTTCTAACCTTGCCCGCTGCGCTGCGGCCACTTCGCACATTGGCCGGCCAGAACCCGAAGTGGCTGGCCAGAACGCGAAGTGGCTACACTACGGGTTCTGGCCGTAACATATACATCCCCTACCCCATAAAATGGTCAAACAGCCTATGAAAAGTGGTAACTAATGACAAAAAAATATATAAATGATATTGTGTATGAAGTCATAATCCGAGAGCCTTTGTCGAGGCTGGTTTGTGATGGAAAGCCTACGGTACTTTGCCTTTATGAGGAAATGCAAGATTAACTCACATCCAAAGTGAAAATTGAAAACCAAGCAGAATGGCCAGTACATGTATGTTAAAAAAAGGCACCCTGAAATTTGGGCATCCAGGAAACCCAATAGTAGAATATCTGTAAATGTACTGCTATTCTACTATTAAAGTGGATCTGAACTCTTGCACAGGACAGAAGGAAAACATAGAGAAATGCACCCTGTATGTATTTAGAGAGTTTAGCCTGTCTAGTTCCCCCTCATTTGTGTCTAATCACAATTTGTGATTTCATCTCTCCCCTGTGTAACCTGACTGCCATGGCAGATAAGCTCGTGTGAAAGCACAGGCTGTTAACGATAGGTCTGCTCCCATGAAAGCAGGAAGTATTAACACTGCAGATTTATTGCAGGATTTGTATCAGCTGTAACACAGACATTTTTTTCTTTAAAGGTTATTATACTGTTGCCTATCTTTTAGAGCTGAGATGAAGTTCTGAGTTCAGATCTGCTTTAAAGTGTTAAGGTCCGTACACACGCCGGACTTTAGGCAACGACGAGTCCGTCGTTGCCTCCCGCTGAGTGGGCGTGCCAGCGATAGTCCGGCGTGTGTACGCTCTGTCGTCAGACTGATACGGCTGTTTCTGAGCGATCCGCCCGGCGGATCGCTCAGAAACAGCCGTATCAGTCTGACGACAGAGCGTACACACGCCGGACTGTCGCTGGCACGCCCACCCAGCGGGAGGCAACGACGGACCCGTCGTTGCCTAAAGTCCGGCGTGTGTACGGACCTTTAAACTGATCTTAAAAAATCTGTACTAAATACCGATATTACACCATAGCTAAACCTATTCTCACACTGAACCCTCCCACTATTGATGCTTAACCTTGACCACCCCCCACGATAGTCCTCGCTGACCACATTAGGATATGAGAGGGATCGATCTTTTGGCCACATCGATCAGTGTACAGCCAGCCTTGGCATAAGCCTTTGAGCTTCAGTTGATCATCTATTACAAAAGCTATAGGTGGTGCTAAATCTCTGATCATTTATTTGCTGTACCATTTTTCAGCCTTTATGGAAATGACTGAGTAAATATTGGCTAGTTTACAAAGTTTTGTAAAAAGCAGTGTGACACATCTTCTCATACTCAGACAAGCCAAACACTGCATTTGTAAGTCTGTCCATTTCCAGTTGCTTGACAAAACAGTCATTCAGCTGTGCCAGGTCTCTTCTGCCCAATGCCTTTGGTCCTAACTGTTTTTTTTATGGCAAGTGAGGTCTGGTTCCAATGGTTGATGTTGTATCCCCGCATACATGTAGATAGTGGGGCCTTTTTCTAATCACCACTGAAAATGGTCTCAGCAGGAGCTGGCATACTTCAGCTGCGATTCATACACACTAATAAGCATACAGGACTGTCTGTGTGAGTAATGTAAAGCTAGTGTTAATGTATGGTCATAGCCTGAATTATTTCACACATCTGTGTAGACATTCAGCAACAGAGCCTATTTAAGTGATATCAAAGTATTGTTGCTTAAATTCTCTAGAAAGAGAAGCCAGCACCATCCGGTAATTATATGATATTTTTTATTGGATATAGGACATTAAACAGCAAAGTTTCAGAGCATAGTTTCTTTCTCCAGCCTGTGCAAACCCCAAATGACGGTTATAACGCCTTTTCCCTTTTATACACACACATACGAGTGTAAACCAATCAGTTTAAAGCTACTTCAACCAATCAAAATATAAGCTAATACTGGCAGCCTGATGGGAGACTTGCATATGCGCTGCATATGTTCGCGCTTTATAAATACAATTAAGTATAATATGCAAAGCTGCAACTCTGCCCTCATACTCAGGGCTGTGGAGTCTGTACAAAAATCATCTGACTCCTCAGGTTATGAAACCTCTGACTCCAGGTAACCAAAATGGCTCCGACTCCTAAGTGTAATACTTACCAAGGCTGAGGATTTGATACAAAAATTATCTGACTCTGATGCCTCAATTTATGAAACAACCGACTTCCGACTTCAGGTACTTTAAAATTGCTCCAACTCCGACTCCACAACCCTGCACACGCTTTCAGTGCCATACATCCTCCAATAAACATCCATCTGAGACCAAGCTCTACCCACTGCGGCTATCTGTTAGGTAGAGGAGGGGTTGCCATGGTGACTATTCTATACTTAAAGAGAACCTGTACTGAGTAAAAATATTTAAAATAAACACATGAGGTAACTTCAAATGAACATTGCATAGTTACCTTGCCATCAGTTCCTCTCAGAAGCTTACCATTTTCTTCTGACAATAATCCCTTTCAGTTCTGACAATATTTTGTCAGATCTGAAATATATCAGTCGCTGTCAGTTATAGCTGAGAGGAAAACTGATGTACCAGGTAATGTCCATGTTTCCCTATGGCTCAAGTGGGCGATGTTACAGTTTAACTGTGTGCTGACCAGAAAGCTGTTATGGGTAATGACCATTTTCAAAATGGAGGACGGAAAATTCCCTTGATCACAGTGAACAAATAGGATGCGGGACAGGAGAAAGACACTGAGGAGTAGACTACATGGAAGGTAGGTATGACTTATGTATGCTTATTTTGACTTTTAATTTTCAGTTCAGGTTTTCTTTAAGTGCATGCAGAAGGAGAGCCATTACATTATCCAAGGGGGATTGAATACAGAGCGCACCAACACTTGCATAATAAAAGTTAACAAAAACAAAATAACAAAAAAGTAAGGTGTCTTATTCAGATGCTTTTCTGTTAGCGTGCAGAAGAGTATATGTCAGTTTTTCGTGGCTTTCAGCAGTAATCAGCATTTTTCACCCTGCAGGGATCACAGAGGCACAGCGGTAGACAACTCTGGAAACCAGCTGCTGTTTCCAGGGTCGGTTCAAACCACAGAAAAAACAGGGATAGGAACACAGCGTTTGTGCAAATAATGGTTAGCGGTGAGAGACGATGATACCGGCGTTGCCCATTCAACTTGAATGGGCAGTGCTTAATGATGAGCACCGCGGGCAGCAGTAAACAGCATGCAAGTTCCGATGCCAACTGGCCCTAAAGTAGCAAACCTTTTTCTTATATAAATTGCAGCAGGTCAAGCTCTCTATTTAGATCTCTAGGTGTTTAATTGCGTAATCCAATAAGCTTTCTGTGGCAATCTTGCCTGTGTCTTCGTTCTGCCTGCCTCCCTCTGCTGAATAGACACATCGCCCTGGCAACAGCTTAGTCACTTAAGGGGGCAGAGTGAAGACACAAGCAGAGGAAATTCTTGCCTTTGCTGATGACCAGAGATGAGCAGGATTCTACTGATCTCTGCAGTGAAAATAAACAATTTTACACACAGGGAATACTTGGAAATGCTTTCAAATCTTCTTTTATATAACTAAGAGTATTTACTGAAATTTTAGCTTGAGAGTATATATCACTTTAAGTATAAGTTTGCTTTTCAATACCCATTCAAGAGAAGTGGAAAATGTTATATATAATTTTCTATTCACTTAAAAAAATCAGAATTTTTAGCATTAAAGGGACACTTAAGTCAAACAATAAAAATGAGTTTTACTCACCTGGGGCTTCCAATAGCCCCCTTCAGCTGTCCGGTACCCTCGCCATCTCCCTCCGATCCTCCTGGCCCCGCCGGCAGCCACTTCCTGTTTCGGTGACAGTAGCTGACAGGCTGGGGACGCGAATGATTCTTCACGGTCCCAGACACATTAGCACCCTCTATGCTGCTATATGGTATATGAAATAAGCTATAGCAGCATAGATGGCGCTATTGTGGCCAGGAACGCGAAGAATCACTCGCGTCCCCAGCCTGTCAGCTCCTGTCACCAAAACAGGAAGTGGCTGCCGGCGGGGCCAGGAGGATTCGGAGGGAGACGACGAGGGTACCGGACAGCTGCAGGGGGCTATTGGAAGCCCCAGGTGAGTAAAACTCATTTTTTTTTGTTTGACTTAAGTGTCCCTTTAAGCATCAAAATCGCAGAACGCATCCTTTAAACCCTGATCTTGTAAGATATAAAAAAGTATGGTGGTTTTACTATAATAAATCCATACAGTCACACTAAACGTGAGACTGTGTCATGCAATAAAACAAGATGTTGCTGGCATATAACGGGAAGCGCTGCACTCAAACATGTCAAACTGGTGTTTGTGGGCCTTATGTGACCTTCTCGCTCCTTCCTCATATCCCTTGGCTAGTTGTAAAGTTTAAATTGAACTGGATCCAAAATGTTTTCCAGATCACTGAGACTACATTCTCATGATTTTGTTATGAACTAGTCCACAGATAATTTTTTTTTCATTTGATTTTTATCAAGGTTAGGGTTTTAAAACCCTCTGGAATCTCATTTGCGTACTTAAATATATTAAACTGTTTTAGATGACTTAATCCATTACAGATCTAACTACTTGTAAACTTAGTTTTTATTATTATATATAGATTTGTTTTAATAAAGACCGTCCCATGGGCTATTGCTAGACCGATTAGTCCTGCAGGATATGCACAAACCTCTTATAAATGTGGAATCTGTTTTAGTAACTTGATGCCTGTTGGCAATTGTTAGGATGTCCGTCTGTTCTAGCCCACGTGAGGAAAGCTGCAACTGTATCACATAGTGGCCAGTTAAAGATGCAGCAGCACATGTGACATGTTTACCATAGTGCTATAAAAATGTTTTAATTAGAAAAAGGATTTAGATAACAGAAGGGGGTGCAGGTTTCTCAAACTTCGGGAAAAAAGTTTGGACTTGAAAGCGGTTCTCGGGCTGAAAAAGACCCCTTGTAAGGCCTGGCAACCTATCCACCCACGAATCAGCCTCAATGTCCCAATCTACCTCCGCCGTCTTCGCCTTGTGTGGTGCGTCCCCGCTTGAACGGGAGGTGAGAGACAACACCTACCCGACTTCGGTTACACCCAGGCCTTTAGGGCGCAAGATATTGAGGCTGAATGCAGGGTGGGTATAGATAGATCACCAACACCAAACAAGAAACAAAAGCAGAGTCCAATAACAGTCCGGGGTCAAACACAGGTATCCGAGATTCGCAGTACAGAAGGAGCAGGCAAGAGAGTAGTCGAGAGTTTCCAGGGTCAGTTCAGGCAGCGAGCAAGGAAGGTCCAAAATCAGGCAGAGGTCAAAAAGCCAAGTAATCCAACAAAGAATAGTTTTCCAACCAGGATACACACCTCCAGCAGCTAGACTAGCTAACGCTATCACGGGCAATGACAGGAAGCACTCAGCAGACTTATACTACATGCAACCAATCAGTGGCCGGCCACATGCATACAGCAGCCAATCACACGCAGGCATAAATCAGCTGACAGTGAGATCAGCTGAAACAGATGACCACAACAGGTCAGCTGACCCACCCAATGCTGACCAGCAAAGCTTTCTGAGTGTATTAACCATAGCACAGTGGTCAAGCTCACCACCTCTGATGTGGGAGACCAGGGTTCAATCCTAGTCACGGTCACAAACTATAATTTTATATTATTAAAATAAACCCCTGCTAAGTGTTAGCTGACTCTACCTCAATCGTCGCCTCAGACCATACTGCGGCCGAGAGGAGCGGATCCTTACAGTACCCCTCCCCTGAGGAGTGGTCTCCGAACACTCCAACCTTGGTTTATCTGGAAATTTCAAATGAAATTGATGGATTAATTCTTTAGCATGTACCTGACGTGCTGGGACCCAACACCATAGAACAGGTAGGCATTTTCAGTATATAAAATGACTGAGACTCAATATGCAATGCACCAACTTTAAACGAGATTTCCGGAGTGATTGCTATCGGACAATTCTCCTGTAGAGGAGAACCATCTATAGCAGTCACACAAATCCTGTCCTGTAATTCCAAGGCAGGAATGCCCAATTTCGTGGCCAGTGAACAATCAATGAAATTACCTGCAGCACCACAATCAAGAAATGCTTCACATGAATGACACTTGTCACCCCAAAAAATGCTTACAGGTAATAAAATGCGTTTTAATGCAAGAGGAAGTACCTGCTCGCCTAGGTGAGTTTCCTCGGACCCACCTAGGCGCTGGAGTTTTCCGGCCTCTTTTTTACAGGACAATCCTTGGCCATATGTCCCTTGCCTGCGCAATAGAGACACAGACCCTCAGAACGTCTCCTTAATTTCTCAGTAGGAGTCAGTTTAGAGAAACCAAGTTGCATCGGTTCTTCAGGGGGCAAAGTGACTTGAGGGACAGAAGTGACGGTAGGAAAGAAAGTTCTCCCCTGGCATCTCTGCCGGACTCTCCGGTCCACCCGAATGGCAAGGGTAATAGCATCCTCAAGCGTTTCAGGAACTGGATGACTGACCAATATGTCTTTTACATTCTCCGACAGACCAAGCAGGAACTGATCAAGTAAGGCAGGATCATTCCAGTTGGTAGAGACTGACCACCTGCGGAATTCTGCAGTGTATTCCTCAGCAGGTCTGCGGCCTTGTCTCAAATCTCTTAACTTCTGAACGGCTGTAGGGGAGAGATCAGGATCTGAGTATAATACTGCCATGGCCTTAAAAAATTCATCAACAGAAGAAAGGGCCACATGTCCATGTGGAAGGCCAAAGGCCCAAGATTGGGGATCCCCTTGGAGCAGTGAAATAAGAGCCACACGTTGAGTTTCGGAACCAGAAGCAATTGGTCTGACACGAAAATACATTTGACAAGAGTTCATAAAGTTACTAAACTGACTCCTGGTACCTGAAAATTTCTCTGGAAGTGGTAGCTTTGGTTCCGCAGACGTCCCCGAGACCGAAGCGGGAAGAGACCCTGCGTTGTCCACAGGTTGAGCCGGCAGATTAGCTTGCTGGTTTTGTAGAGTATTAACCCGTTCTGTAAGCTGGTTAACGGCTCCAGTAAGTAGCAATATCTGGCGTTGGAGCTCCTCCATGATAATAATTGTAGTGGCCCGTGATAATGTAAGGCCTGGCAACCTATCCACCCACGAATCAGCCTCAATGTCCCAATCTACCTCCGCCGTCTTCGCCTTGTGTGGCGCGTCCCCGCTTGAACGGGAGGTGAGAGACAACACCTACCCGACTTCGGTTACACCCAGGCCTTTAGGGCGCAAGATATTGAGGCTGAATGCAGGGTGGGTATAGATAGATCACCAACACCAAACAAGAAACAAAAGCAAAGTCCAATAACAGTCCGGGGTCAAACACAGGTATCCGAGATTCGCAGTACAGAAGGAGCAGGCAAGAGAGTAGTCGAGAGTTTCCGGGGTCAGTTCAGGCAGCGAGCAAGGAAGGTCCAAAATCAGGCAGAGGTCAAAAAGCCAAGTAATCCAACAAAGAATAGTTTTCCAACCAGGATACACACCCCCAGCAGCTAGACTAGCTAACGCTATCACGGGCAATGACAGGAAGCACTCAGCAGACTTATATACTACATGCAACCAATCAGTGGCCGGCCACATGCATACAGCAGCCAATCACACGCAGGCATAAATCAGCTGACAGTGAGATCAGCTGAAACAGATGACCACAACAGGTCAGCTGACCCACCCAATTCTGACCAGCAAAGCTTTCTGAGTGTATTAACCATAGCACAGTGGTCAAGCTCACCACCTCTGATGTGGGAGACCAGGGTTCAATCCTAGTCACGGTCACAAACTATAATTTTATATTCTTAAAATAAACCCCTGCTAAGTGTTAGCTGACTCTACCTCAATCGTCGCCTCAGACCATACTGCGGCCGAGAGGAGCGGATCCTTACACCCCTGCTATAGATAAGGGGTTCCACATGCACATGGGTACAATACTCCATCTTACTGATCCACCACCTAAGAAAATTGTCAATGCAAATACTGTTGGGTTACAAACCAGATGTAAGATTTATATCATTAAAACAGTAAATGAGTTACAAGTCGGGACCAGTTGAGGATATTCAAGAAACTATTAATTTTCCTAAAAAAGTAGCTTTCTAGTCTCACTCTACCTCCACGGCTGTGGCTTGTCACAGGTACCCTCCAATGCATATATCTTACAACATTACATGCATTAAGCCCCATCTACACAATACGATTCTTTGTGCGATTCGATTACGATTCTATTTACAGTTGATACAGAGGCGCCAGCAGAATAAAAAAAGAACCAATATAAAACACTAAAATCAGGGGTGTAAGGGTGGACTTAACTCCCCAGAGCCAAAAACACAACCACTGTAAATGGTTAGGACAAATTTAAATTGGTACTCCAAATAAACAATCGCAACGCGTTTCGCGGATCTCACGTCCGCTTCCTCGGGCAAAATACAAAAAGGAGTAACTGTAATACAAAAATAAAACATATGAACAAAATATAGCCAAATAACATACATAAAATTCAAAGATACTTTAAAATGGCCTTTTGGATCTTTCAATTAGACACTCGTACCCCGAAAGCTTTGAATGCCATGTGGGACCTCAACGTGGTTACCTAGCCTCATCAGCTGCTCCTTTCCCTTTAAATTTATTTAATTTAATATAATTTAATTCAATCTGGTATTTGCTTATACTATAGGTTGTTTTCATGTGGTTTCAGCCTCTCTCCATTTTTTTCTTACATATGTGCTGTACATTTTCCATGTGGCTTAACATACTGGTGCATTTCTCCATCTAGTCCGTGTATTGCTGCATTTAGCCCACCTTTGTCCATTTTCATAAGTATTCTTTGTTGGTTTTAACTATACATTTGCAGGCTGTTTTTCCTTTTTATGTTCACTCTGCCCTTGTGGGTGGGTCTTTGAGCACTTTGTTACTGGGTGTGGGTCCATTCTATATATGGAGCACTCCTATCACATGTACCTATGCTATGATTAAGGACGAGGAACATCTGAAACATGTCAGCATGTGGTGTTTCTGGATTTTAGCTTGTCTAATGCCTGAGCGAATAAAGCTTTTTTTAATCCTTATCCGATATTGTGTGGACTACGTCTTCACTTTCTGCTACTGTGGGCCTAAGCAGCCCAGTTCCTGCACAGTCGGTAGGACTGAGGTTTGGAGCAGAATATCACCTATTTTTGCTACAAGTCTGTTGTAGTCCAGTTGTAGCCCAGTATAAATGTGTTTCAACCATAGGCTATATCGGAAACGTTTCCACTATTCTGGAAAACTTGCGCACAGCACAGAAGAGTGATCCGCTTGCTGCAACAGATCCGTTGCAGACTGACAAGTGTGAACGGACCCCATTTTAAAAAAAAAAACCTATTGACTGTCAGTTTTCTGATGCGGTAAAACGGACCAAAAAAATATCAATGTCATGCTGTAGTGGGAACCAAGCGTTTATTCTACTTTTTATGTCCCTGTACCACACCCATTGTCAGGAGACCAGTGAGTGGTTACTGTCTGCAGCAAGGACGCGATTGGCTCTTTTAAATCCATATGAAGATGAGTGAGTGCAACTCTGTTTCTATGATGTTTACATTTTCTCTAGAGTGACATTTAAATAACAAAAGACATAAACTTATGGCGCCTGCACTATCCGTTTTCGCCAGGTGCAAGAATTGTTTGTTCCCAGTGTGGCTTTGGTTACTGCATATTTGTATATGCATAAATACACTGAAGCACATATTATGTAAGGTATTTTGGTAAAATGCTGGTATTGTACTGAAATAATTATTTTCTATGTAGTTATTAATTGAATGTTTATTTGTTCAATGTGCAATATGCATTTGAGTCAAACTCTCTCACGCTCCTCTTATTCTTGACTAACAACTGATAAGGACAGGATGACCCGAAGGGAAGTTTTCAACGAATAAACATTTCCCCCAGCCACACATTTTTAGGAAATTTATATTCAAAGTCAACAACAGCTTTTGGTTTATTTAATTATAAACTGCCTGTTTGCTCCTCACATACACTTGCTGACAGTAGCTTCTACTTGGTTCTCAGTTATTGGCTAGTATATTCAGCCTGCTTTAGTGGGCCAGTTACAGTTGAAGGACATTCTGTTGTTAAAAATGTACATAATGCTTTCTGGTGCTATAAGTTTTGTACACACACTAGGTATTTTTTGAACCTGGTCAGGGCTGCCTCTGCCTAAGGATTTAGCCCTTATCACCAAAGGGATCAAGTCCTGAGGGTGACAGTAAAGGTCCGTACACACGCCTGATGGAAGGCAGCCTTATCAGTACACCGACAGACTGTACACACGCTGTACTGTCTGCTGAAAACACGCCCAGCAGGAGGTGTCGACGGACCCGTCGTTGCCTTCTATCAGGCATGTGTACAGACCTTTACTCTGCGCGTGTATGCACCATGGACCATCAAGGGCCCACTATGATCATAGAGATGTATGAAGGCTTTTTGCCTGAACATCACAATACAGAGCATAAACTTTCATTCTCTCATCCAAGTGTTAAAATACATATACGAAGTTATTTATGTGGTCACTGGTGTCATTGATATTGCATTACATGTATTATTACAAATTTAAACTAGTCATTCAAAATGTTACTTGCTAGACAGCCAATGGTTAAATTCCATATATGCCGATAACATACCAAGGAAAAAAAAAGTTTAACCCTTTGTACAGCCTCCCCACTGTTTTATACAATGGTTAAATAAGAGTAGTGAGAAATGGTTACTTATTAAAAGAAGCTAAGGATTATGAGACTTGCACATGGCTTCTATTAAGGTTTGAGGAGGTTCTGGAAAGTGTTATTTTTTTTTTCTCAAGGCCACGAGAAACCCATGGCTAGCACAGGTCTAAATAAATTGGGTATTTGAAGATGGCAGCAATATTGTGGTCCTGTGAGTAGAAGTGTGCAACATAATTCCCAGACTAGCAGGCTATCCCCATAAGGTAGGAGGTCCTACCTTATTTTTAGAATTCTAGCATTCTGAAGAGTAGGCAGTCAGTTGCAGACTTTGTATTCACTTGTGAATAAGCTCATTGATTAGCTAATGTCAAACATATAAAAATGTAAATTTTAAAAAATTCTGTCCAGGAGGTCAAACAAACACTGGTCATGTCCTGTGCTATGAGCCACAGTCTTCTCAAACTACAAGGAGGATAGGCATAGGCTGAGCTTGAGAATGTATGTGAACAGTGGTGATCCAGGCACTAGCAACCGCCACACGCACTGAAAGCAAATTTACTGGACTACATGCTTCTGGTCATGTAATCAAAATATTTCAAATTAGGATATTTAGATGCTAGGGACTTTATAAGTCTGTTCTTTCGGATGGGTTTTAGTGGACCAGTAAATAGGAATACGTATTATTATTTTTATTAGTTTATAAAGTGCCAACATATTCCATGGCACTGTACAAAATAAGATACAAACACGGGGTACAAAATAATACAGACAATGGTATACACCAGTGTACAAAATACATAATCAAACCACGTACAGATTTGGTAATAACAGTGACATAAATAATATAAATAAATGTGTAACAAAACACAAAATGGTGAGAGAGTCCTGCCCTTTTAGAGCTTACAATCTAAGAAATTGGGGAAACGAGGAGGGGTAGCATACAATATTCATACCTAGAGGCAGTGTGCTTTAGTTTATCTGGTAGGAAGTACAACTTGACCAGAGGTCAACAGGTGAACTGGCCTAAGGTAGAGCATATGCTTGATGGAAAAAGTGAGTTTTGAGGGCACGTTTAAGGATATTAAAGGTTAGGGAGTGACAAATGTGTTGTGGCAAAGGATTCCAGAGGAGGGGTGATAAAGTAAGGGATTCAGTGGGCAACCAGTTTATGCAGATGGGGAAATTTAACTCTTTACCATGATAATAAAACACCCTGATTGATATTTCTCACCATGTACAACAATCATTTGCTAGCCTGATCTCTTAAGGGCCTATTTCCACTACACGCAGATTGGATACAGAATTGATGCATAAAGGATGCAGAAAAACTGACTCCAATGAATGTCTATGGGAAAATCAGCATCAGAAAAATCGCGTTTAGTGGAAACGGGCCCATAGGCTTTCATTGGAGTCAGTTTTTCTACATCCATTATGCATCCAATCTGCGTGTAGTGGAAATAGGTCCTACGGCACAATTAACTGCCAGAAGAACCCAAATGTAGCAACTGTCATCTACAGTTTGTGTACTCTTGCCTCCCTTGGAATGTTTTATGCTAATGTTTTTCATAATGCGTTTCAGATATGTGTTATAATAATTTTCACTCTTCTTTTTTAGGGGCCTTCATTGTCTGTTGGACTCCTGGTCTGGTTCTACTACTACTTGATGTATGTTGCCCACAGTGCAACATTCTAGATTATGAAAAGTTCTTCTTGTTGTTGGCTGAATTCAACTCTGCCATGAACCCCATCATCTACTCCTACCGAGACAAAGAAATGAGTGCCACATTCAAACAGATCCTGTGCTGCCAGCGAACAGAGAACACAAACGGTCCCCAAGAAGGATCTGACCGCTCAGCCTCCTCACTCAATCACACCATATTAGCTGGTGTCAACAGCAATGACCATTCTGTTGTCTGAACGGAGACTCGGCAGGTCTAAAAAACGATGTGCCCATGCCAAAATGGAGCACCTGCCTTTATCATTGTATGCTGAAGATCCAGCATCTGGACAGGATTTGGGCCAATAAATAATCCTATTACTAGTCCTGAACACTAACAGGCTATTCCAGTGTTACCGAAACCCCATTGAACTTAACAAATGAATTTTATAATCCTAAAAATAAACATTGGTTCATCTACATAAAGCAACCTTATGAACTTGCCACTTTCTAAACTGCCATTTCATGTAGAAACATAGACCTTTTTAAAAAATATATTCCGTTCAATAAAACCATCATTTTTGTAGCCCATCAGCATGCCTGTGATGGACATCGTTTTTGAGTGGTTTGGTAATGTTTGTATAGCAGCTGCACTGCCTTAAAGGGAAAAAAAAGATATTTTTCTAATATAAACTAAAGTATTGTGCTAGTTTTGTGTATAGTCTTTCTCCGTTACATGAAGTTTTATTTTATAAATATATAATTTTTTTATTTTATTTTTACTTTTTTTAGAGGAGGCATTTGTATGGTTTCCAATGAAATGCACAAGGCCATAAAATTATAACCTCTAGACCAATAAGCAGGATAAGTAGCAGAGGTCAGTTTTTGTAATATTTTCCAATGACAGTATACAGGCACTTGTTAAAACAAGGCTTAGTATTTCAATGAACTCTAAATAGTTTTGTTTAAACTTAAAGTAAACCTGATACTTTCTTTACCAACATCAACGAAAGTCTGCCTTGCATTGTGCATGTTTACTAGATTCTAAAAATAGCATATTGTAATATCAGCATTCAGTGCAGAGATATTTGTAAAAGAATACTTGTCATTTCTGATAATGACTATTAAATCAGGTTCTGTCTTCTGTGATAAAGGCATGCATCGCCTCAGAACTACAGCAGTTGTCCGTTTTTTTTTTCTCAGCTTTTTTGGCCAAGCTTGCTTGGCAAACTTGAGTCTTACTTGACCAAAATAACAAAAAGTAGACAAGACAAGACCAGACAAATAACATTTATATTGCGCTTTTCTCCTTGCGGACTCAAAGCGCCAGAGCAGAGCAGCAGCCACTAGGGCGCGCTCTATTGGCAGTAGCAGTGTAAGGGAGACTTGCCAAAGGTCTCCTACTGAATTAGTGCTGGCTTACTGAACAGGCAGAGCCGAGATTCGAACCCTGGTCTCCTGTGTCAGAGGCAGAGCCCTTAACCATTACACCATCCGCCATTACACAGTAATATAAGCTTACCACATGCTATAGGTATATTTCTTTTTTCAGCAAGTGCCCTGATATTTATAGATGAATACTTTTTCCTTCATGTCAATTTGAAAATGACTAACCAATCACATGCTGCATTCAGAGATTAAAGCCCAGACCTTTTCTTTGGTTTTCAGTGGCTGCTCTGCTGGTCATGTGATTCACCTCATACCTACAGCAGGCAGCAAGTTTCTCTTGCTACAGATTTTGCTGTCAGATTTGCTTTAAGACATGAACAAATGATTTAACATTAAGGGCCATATAGGTATTAATAGAAAACGAAATCTAGGTGCACACATCATCACAATGTATAAAATACATGCAACTTAGTGTTACCGGTAATATAAATCCCTAATAAACCTGTGATAACAAAAAAAAAAGGTTAAATATGTTGGTTTGCATGTTATTGTAAGCCTTAAACTTGACCTAGCTGCACTTCACACATTACACCTGTGTTTAAGGGCCCTTTCTCACTGGGGCACTCCAATGCAAACCTATGGGGGAAATGACATTACCTGCACCGTGGTGCGCCGGAAGTCCTCAATCTGACGCTCTTCCAAAACTACGTTACCGTACGTACTTGCGTTTGGACCGAAAGTTATGTAAGTTTATGATAAGTGTAAACACCTGCCATAGGTTTTACGCGTCGCGCATGCGCAGAAGCGTATTTTTTGCAATACACTTCTGCGCACGTGATCGCCACTTCTGGCAGGAAGTGAGACACTTCCTGTTTGGCCGGATGCCACACAGTGAATAACGCATAGTAACACGGTATTCCCTGGAGGTGTATTTCTGGCGGTGCGGATGCGGCTGCCAATATGCTGTGTGAAACCGGCCTCAGGGAAAATGTATTTTTATATTTCAGACCGTGTTCTTGTTTACTGAACTTCTGATTTTCAGTTGCTCCACATAAATTCCCAGACTGTAGTAGACTTATGAAAGCTAATGTGTTGAAAATGTTATACTGCAGTTTTCCGGTCTGTGCCACACTTTAAAATGGAATGATGTAAAAAGAAAAGTGATGGAATTGTACTCTACATTTTAGACCATTCATGATTTACCTGGCTTATGATTTAATTGGGGGTATCCTTTATATTTTCATTTAGTATGTGTGAGATTGCTTAGGTGAAATCATCATAGTATCATACTCTTCCACTGCATTCCTGTAAACAGATGTGAAGAGCAGTGGCATTACCTTCTCTTCTTTTCTGACCAGGGCCAGATATCTTATTAGGCGCAATAAGAACATGCACACAGACCACATTGTTAGAGGCCTCTATGTAGCGGTAACATCTACTGGAGCATCTGTTGCCTTGGGCTCTCTCCCATCAGTACTAAGTCCAGCCACATTCCATTATCAATTAGCCATTGCTACTGTGCTGTCAGTGTCTTTGACAGCTTTAGCTCTCTCTTCCTTACGGTCAATGTTCTCTGTCCCAATCTGATTTACTATTTGCTCAAAGTACCGCTCACCCAATTCCTTATCTCTTAAAGCATGGCATGTATTGAAAGGCAATGTTTTAAGCTCAAGCTCAGCCTATCATACCTGCAATAATACATTTGAATTAACTATACACAAAGTTTTGTGTATTGCACTTCTATGTTTTAATATATGAAAAGTACCTGGTTGACTGGGTCCTGTATTTACATTACCTGTTGAGATGATCATGCGTTTTTGTTAGACCAGTCTGTGGTGTCCATACGCCTCCTGTCATCTCCCACATGAGGTAATTTTGGCAGGAACTAGGAGGCGGTACCAGCAAATCTTTCCCTTTGACAGTGTTTCTCAAACCTGCCCTCGTGACTCCCCAATGTGCATGTTTTGCAGGCAACCTCACCTATGCACAGGCAGGGTAATTAGTGTCTCAGCTACATGGAATCCACCTAGCCGAGACACTAATTACTCCACCTGTGCATACATGAGGTTGCCTGCCAAACAT
Organism: Hyperolius riggenbachi; assembly: GCF_040937935.1. Lineage (NCBI taxonomy): Eukaryota > Metazoa > Chordata > Amphibia > Anura > Hyperoliidae > Hyperolius > Hyperolius riggenbachi. The sequence goes on from NC_090646.1 coordinate 374,463,102, forward strand.
GCACGCTTGGGGAGGCACAAGGACAGGTTTGAAAAACGCTGCCCTGTAACCACAAAGTGGTTTCCTCAGCAGAGCAATTTTTTTTTTTATCTCCTGCTCATTGCTCAGTGTGTAATAAAACCGTTAAACCTTCCCACCCTCTCTCCAGTGTCTTTGTGAAGGAATTAAATAATGGCAGCAAGAAATGATTTCTTATTGCAGACAGGGCACGGTGACTAGAGGTGCATAAAGAGGGGGTGTAAAGTGTTAAATTCCATATTACACACCCAAACAGAGAGGAAATTGGCTAGAAGATTAGACAACTGAACTGTAGATGTAGTGCTTGTCTCCGCAGAGGGAGGAGGTGAGCAAGGTCAGGTGATCAGCTCTGTGACGGGGAAACTATCATATATTCTCAGATATAAGTCGACCTCGCTTATAAGTCGACTCCAATATTTAACCCTGTTGAGCTGCATTTTTTATTAACTCCTTGTCAATTGTTCAGACCTGTGTTTTCTTGGCATTTCCTTTATCAAGAAAGTCTCACTTACCACTGGGTAAATTGCTGCAATTGGGAATGTCACTAACAGTACACACATTACTATTCAGTGCACTCAGTGTTTGCTCATGACTCGTGTACAAGTCGACCCCTTTACTTTTATTTAGCGAGTCTGACCTAAATTTCTAGACTTATAGTCGAGTATATACAGTACTCTCACTCTTCTGGCTGTAAAGAGCTACAAGGCCTATCCAGAGTATCCAGAAAGTGCAGACATGCATTGCACAGAACCTTGCACAGTGCTAATAAATGCACATTTACTATCAAATGCATTGAGATGGGGCTCTGGTTCTTAGAGACCCCACACAGGCTGTCCTGAACAGCAACACTCTACCACAGAAATTACCTTTACCTTTACAGTAGTGATGAGCCAGAAATGATCCTAATATGATAACTGGCTCCACCCAGGAAGCAGAGGTTGCAGTTAGCCGATCATAGCTTATAGTAGCTGATCCATTTATCCAGCAGCTATGTTTTAGTGGTTTTATTTGTTCCAGCTTACCCTTTCTGGTTGAAGCCTACAAAAAAGGTTAGGAGAATGTTTTGCCCATCAATACTTTAAGCTCTTTGACTTAACAGTTAGCTGACAAATATGATATGCCAGTACAATTAGAAAGCTGGCCTGCCTGAGGGAAAGTGTCTGCCTAGGCACTTTTCAGCCAAGGTAACAGAAATGTGATCAATATTTAAAACCTACTGTTGTTTTCTATTCAGAATACATAACAAACCTTACAAAGGTAACATACTGTATCTGCTAATTCTTCTGATCTGGGAAGAGGTAATTACTGTATTTTTGTACAGTGAGTACTTACCCTCAATTTTTTCTACAGCAGCAAATGCGTACTTTACACTACAATTGAAATATAAGCTATATACAGTTGCTATGTCTTTTTGTATAACCACTTAGTTGTCTGTGGACAATAGAAGAGGCTTTCAACAAGTTGATCTTTGATGCCAGAATGGCCAGTAAATATGTTAATTACCATAAAGGAAATGCTGAAATGCAATAGGTGTTTGAAGTATCCCATGTATTGCATACTGTGAATGGGAATGTATTTCATAGTGGTGGAAGAATGTCCGACAATTTTTACAGTGCAGTTTGCAGGAATGAGCGTAGTTGATGTTAGCAGAACTTCCATTTGGCTCTTGTACCTTTTATATTGCTGTATGATGATTTTATAATTTGCTTTACTGTGACCAGTTTTCTGAACTAACCCTTATAACAGTCATTGAAGTGTCGTGTTTTTTTTTCTGAGAAGGTTGGGCCAACATATGAGTAGCTTTTGTTTTCAGTTAATCTGAATAGCCTATTTCATTTACTTATGTATTTATTATACCCATGTAAGTAGCAAAGGTCTTTATACTCATTGGCAGTAAATCCTTGCCTTGCAGGACTCAGATTGGGAGGGGGATAGTCAGATCTGTGAGCCAATCATTGTACAGAGCAGTGGCTTCATTAGTCTAATGGCCCATACTCACGAGGGACTTTTGTCGCCTCAACACGCGGCGCGCGCGTGTTGCGGCGACAGGTCGCCCGTGAGTATGGGCCGTCGCACGCGCGCCCCCGAACTGTCGCCCGTCGCTATGTCGCCATGCGATTGAAACTTTCAATCGCATGGCGACAGTCGCCGCTGCCCCCCCGCCGCAACTGTCGCTAGTCCGCGTGAGTACGCGGACTAGCGACAGCAACCTCCATTGAGGTTCACAGACCTTCCGGTGAGCTTCCGGCGGGGGGAGGAGGAACGTCAGCGACAGCTTCCGCCTTGCCGCTGGTCCCTCTTCCGCATGTGTACGCGGAGGGACCTGGCGAGAAGCTGTCGCCCACACGCTCACGTGTGCTGGCGACAGGCGAGTTTTGCAGCCCGTGAGTACGGGCCATAATGATAGTCTTGCATTGGTGAGAAGTAAGTTGGGGGATCGCATAAGTGCTTGGTGCCTGGATCGCATAAGTGAGGTCGCCGACTAACCGCACTGGCTATGCCTTCTGGCTCTGGTGCCTGGATCACCGGAGTGGCTTAACAAAAGTATGGTGTGTTTAGCCATAGGAAATGGCTTGAAGGGGGCAGGGGACAATTCACATTGGGTGCATTGATGGACAGTAGAGATAGCCAATGAGATGTACATAATTCTGTCTTGCATCCAGCATGCATATTTCATTTAAAGTGTATGCAGCATGGACCTAGGCCAGTCGCTTCATGCTGACAATCTACATGCATCTCATTGGCCATCTCTAATGGACAATGCTGCATCCAGCAACATGCTCAAAATGCAATATATACGGATTTTTAAAAATTCATTCCACTGTTACCTTTTTCCGCTAATGTGGTGCAGCACAGATAACCTGTTGAGGTCACCTGCATTTGTTTTGCAGTGATACACAAATAATGGTGCCACCAGTGCACCACATACAGTGTGTGACAGAGCACATCTAGAGTGCGAATCAACCCTGATTCAAAAAGGTAAAACTTACAGCACTAATGATGGGAATAGATTTTTCTGGATCACATTCGTCAGTCCTGCTGCATCTTTAATTCAATTGACCTCCTATATAAAGTGCAGGAAAATCTTAATTGCAATCGTGCAATTTTTCTTTTTTTTGCTTTTTTGCTATACCCATAGCAATCAGAAATCATCAATGATATAACCAGAGGAAATAACATGATGCAGACTACCTCCCTTTATATATCCCCATTGCTCTTTACACTTCTTCCAGAAACCTGGAAGTATAATTAAAGTATTGGAAAGGGAATTAGGTGACTGATGGTCACTTTATTTTATTACACTAGCAAGGCTGAAGGAATGTAAACACATGGTACTGTTTTTGTATTCTATGTATCTCATTGCTGATGCTGATTAGTAAACCTTTAAGATTTGATAAATGTGAGCGCTGTAGCACCTAGGTAGGTATTTAGATTTTCATTATGAAGTATACTATATTGCATAATTTAAAGCAGGCTTTAATTAGGAAAACCAGTTAAACATTTGGTTTGATTTGTCTTATTTGCACTAGACTCATCAAAACTATCATCTCACATTACATTTCATTTTCATTATTTATTTTATGAGAGGGAAAACAAAAGAAGATTACTATTCTTTTGGATGCAATGTTTATTTATGATCTTTGCCTTTTTGTCTTGAAAGTTAAGGATAGTGTATTGGGATGTTCATGTGAAAGCATAATGTAATGGGGCGTTGTGTGATTTTTCAAGAGATCCTGAATTGAAGGTGCCATTGGTGACTTCCTTCTATCAGTGTTTCTTGTTTGCGTGTTTTGTTGACCCTTTGCCTCTGATACAGTGGCACTTGACCTTTTCAGCCTAGGTAGCCCCTTACAGTTAATTGTTGGACTCCTTGGGGAATTTTCAAAAAGTAGCAAGGGCCACATGCAATCAGTGCTGCTCGTAATGGAAAAATCTACGCTTACGGATCATTACGCGTAATTTTACGCTATTACGCATTACGCAATTACGGTTACGGCGTAGGAAATTATCTACGGTACATCACCGTAATTACGCGTAAACGTACGCAATTACGCGTAAGGATACCGTAATGAAGGCGCTTACACTACGATGTTACGCGTAGTGCCGTAATACCCATTAATGCGTATTTTTTGACGCATGCGGACGATATGTACGCAATAGCCGTCAATGTGACAGTTATTGCGTACATATCATTCGTATGCGTCAAAACGTACGCATATACTGAAGGGCGGGAGAAGATACTATTGGTTGCTTAGGATCTTGACTGATTGGCTACTCTTAGAAAATGGGAGATTTTACGTTAGTAATTACGCGTAAAATTACGCGTAAGTGTTCGTAAAATTACGCATGCCTAGCAATTACGGTAGACAGTGTAATTACGATACTACTTACGGTCTTACGCGTAAATAATTACGCGTAAGACCGTAAGTTACGCGTAACGCTTACGCGTAAATTTACATTGAATTACGATGCGTAATTACGTTCATGCGTAATTTCGGCCCAGCACTGCATGCAATAAATATAAGATGCTTAAAGAGACTCTGAAGCGAGAATAAATCTCGTTTCAGAGCTCATAGTTAGCAGGGGCATGTGTGCCCCTGCTAAAACGCCGCTATCCCGCGGCTAAACGGGGGTCCCTTCACCCCCAAACCGACCCCCGCAAACCTTGGTCATAGACTTGGTCATTCCTGGAGGCAGGGCTAACGGCTGCAGCCCTGCCTCCAGTTGCGCCTATCAGCGGCGCATCGCCGCCTCTCCCCCGCCCCTCTCAGTGAAGGAAGACTGAGAGGGGCGGGGGAGAGGCGGAGATACGCGCTGACAGACGCGCGTGGGGCAGGCCTGCGGCGGTTAGCCCTGCCCCAACCAGGAAGAGGGGATGCGCTGCACGGAGGGGGATTTGGGGGTGAAGGGACCCCCATTTAGCGGCACGATAGCGGCGGTTTAGCAGGGGCACACATGCCCCTGCTATCTATGAGGTCTGAAGCGAGATTTATTCTCGCTTCAGACTCTTTAAAGAGGAACTTCAGCTTAAACAAAGATACTGTCATTAAATTACATTAGTTATGTTAATTAAAATAGGTAATATAATCTCTTACTCACCCTGTTTTAAAAGAACAGGCAAATGTTTGTGATTTCATCGGGGCAGCCATCTTTTTGGTTGAAAGGAGGTGACAGAGAGCACGAGACACAGTTCCAACTGTCCTGTGTCCTGATCACCCCTCTCAGCTGCGCGCGCTAGGCAACGAGAACAAAATCAAAAATCCCATCATGCTTTGCACAGCATCAGGAGGGAAATGCCCGGGCAGATTTCTTTGATGTGGTGGAGCTTAGCTTCTGTGCAGCTAAAAATGAGGCTTGGGTTAGAAAAACAAAGTTCTGATGCTGTGAAACTGTTAAAAAAACACCAAGCCTTTTCAGTGCTGCGAAGTAGATTTTTAGTCTGGAGGATCACTTTAAGTCTCCTTGCAAACAGTAACTAGCGCCATCTGCTTGCAGATTACTGTCAAAAACTTTTACCACTGAAGAGTCAGGATGCGCCTGTGTGACTGCCCACAGTTATATTGAGATCACTTAGGTCTGCTGATTAGAGATTTTGGTGCTAGTGGGGGCTCTTACAACCATTGATGCCTACTGAGGAAAATTTTGACCCATTCTGGCAGAGATTTTGGCACCCAAAGTTGTTGTTGACAGAATTGGGGGCTCAAGCTACCTGCTGTCAGCAATATGGGTTCGATTTTGGCTACTGACAGAGGTAGGGGACCTTCTAGTGGGTGCTGACAAATAGAAGTCCTCGGATTGCCTGCTAACAGAGGTAGGGAATAGGGAGGCCAAGGTGGTGACTGACATAAACCAGGGGTTCATGCTAAATGGTGAAGGAGTTAGAGGACTGTGGTTGCTTCTGAAAGAAATAGGGGGGTCAAGCTGCATGCTGACTGGTGAAAGGGCCAATGATGGGCCCTTCTGATTCCTTCTGGTAAAGATCAGGGAACTAAGTTGCCTGCTGACAGAGATGGTGATTCCTGCCACCACAATACCACATCAGGCCCCCAGCTCTCAAACTAATCACCGCTTCCTCTCTGCCTCACCTATCCTTAGTGATTTGTCATATCCTTGGTGCAGGTGGGACCAGGGGACTGGCACCTGGAGCGGGGAGGGAGGATGCTGGTGAAGCAGACAAGGCATATGCAGTTGAGTATTTAAACCGGAATTCTAAACCTCCAGGTTCTAAATAATTGTCTAAAAGTCTACAATGAATTCCTTTGTGGCACTCCAAATGTGTCTGAAACAGGTTTGTAGACGTGAACATCAGCCAATTGCGACATAGCTCTGCTATTTGAACATGCCTAATTGGCCACTTGTTACATAGCACTGCCTTGCTGTGTTACATAGAACATGCCTTTGATTTTTCGTTTGTACTTGTTATTGGTGCTGACAATGTACTGGTATTCATTTATGGGATTTATTTCAGCTCAGTTTGCATTTTATGCTTATCTTAAATACTATGATGGTAAACACTGCAGCAGTATACCACAGTTACAGTATAATGTTTTAAAATACAAGCCTATAATCACAGCATAAACAAAAGATCTGTGTAACAGTTACATATTAAACTTCATAAAAATAAAAAAAAATGTAATCTGTGTGTTGCAGATAAACTGGTTTTTAGTTGTTACTTGTAATTCCCTCTTTCAGATGTCCTCAGATGCCCTCAGTTTGGGATCGTATAATGTATTATGAAATGTTGAACTTAAAGCAAACTCTGGTCACATGCAGAGTTGGTAAAGTTATGCTTCAAAAGCTCTGCTTGAGGAGAATTTACCAAAAATGATGTGAAGTGATCCATTTGATCAAGTGACTGACTTCTAATTGTCTGGCTCTTTACAATCGTGTAATCGTGTCTGTCTTCTGCTTCCTGTTTCAGTCTACATAGGAAGCAGAGGCTAGACATGATCATTTGATCATGTCCAACCTTTCAGAGATTTGCAGACTGGTCACTTGATCAAATCAATGACATGCTTCTCCTAAAGGAGAATTATTTTTAGAACAAATGTATCATCTCTACTTCTGTAACGTGAGTTCTACTGTAAGTGGAGCGGCTCCTTTTACATATTGTAAATGGACAGAAATGAGAATTTGTTTTACATTCCAGTGTTGTTAAAATTAATTTGAACTCAAACACTCAAACTAAACGGAGGGCTTGTTAAGCTAAATTACTGTTTAGTAAAAATGTAATTGTTTTAAAATTTAAAAAAAGTATTTATATAAAAGTACACATTTATATCAGTGCAGAAATATGATAAAGCTACAGACTTATATTACAAACTTCAGAAATATAGGTATCTACATCAGGCCTGAGTCACTGTATACAGCATGTATATATGTCCCTCAATGAAGCTACAGACAAAACAAATTACTGCTGGACTGGAATCAGACATGGATTTTTGTAATGTAAAACTGTTTGTTTAGAGCCCCCAAAAGGACAAATCATCCAAAAAGTATATAACACGGTTACTGTACTGCCAGCTGTACAGAATTTCAGTGGAAGGATCCTAAGGGCTTTCGTGGCTAATGTCTACTTCCTCAGAGACCCACAAATACATAGGAAGCATTGCCCATTTGCAAATTACTTCACTATCTCTCTTTTTTTTTTCAACTTTTTTAGTCAAAGAAAAGATTTTACATGACAGTAAATCTGAACATTGTAGATAGCAAGAAACAATTACAATAAAGCTGTTAGTTTACTATCTTTCAAGGCAAGGGTGCACAATCTTCAAGCACAAAATAGAGAAAGCCATAGTCCAGCAGCCTGGTATGTGCAGAATAGCCTGTATACTTGATTTTCGCATATATCTTAGATGTCACTTACTCAGCACATTCCAGGCCAAAGGACCATACTCTTGTATGTTATACATGTGGATTATGCTCACTCTCCTTTCCCTGCTGAGCTACTGATTTAGACTTTAGCCTGTTAGTGAATCTTTGATGCATTGGGCTGTTCATGAATAATCATCAGGATTTCTACTTTGAACATTTGGCTATACATAAGGTGTGTTAACCACTACCTGTGGATTAGCTGCCCTTAGGAGCGAAGGGGGGTAGTTATCTCTTATCCGTACCCGCACTTTAACTCCTTCCTAACTCTCAAAAGCAAATCATTTTAATCTGTCCAGTCCAGGTTATGGTATTTTCACTGAGGATAAATCGGGCTCAATTGGCATGATTCACAAAGCTTTTTCACCTGGTTTCCTCTGTTTTCACCTTATCTATGTTACATTTTTAAGCTCCCAAAGAGAAAAAATATAATATAATTAAGGCAAGAAAAGTGATATTGAAATGAAGTTAATCAGGAACAACTTACTTTGAGTGATTGTTTTGCTTGTTGTTTTTATCAATTAGGTGATAAGTCATTTATGAGAAGTTTTGTGAATAGAGCCCACTTTATTAAAGGCACGACCTTCGCATGTTACCTGGCAAAGTAGTATGTTTTATGTTTGCAATGGTAGGTTTCATATTTCGCTCAGTAAAGCTTACTCTAACAAATTAGAGGAGGTTGTATGAGGAGGATGCAGTAGAATGTTTACAGGGAACAGTTGGAAAATGTTGGTATATTGGTGGATATGGTTAAAGTGGTCTATGGGCAGTTTGTATTAGACGTATATCTGCAATAAAAAGGAAATGTATGTATAGCCTAGCGTTGGTAATGTAAACCTAAGCACAGGAGGCTGGCCACTGTTTGCTTTCATCGAGGTCTTGTAACAGTAGTTTTGGGAGCTACTAGCAGTATTTGACTTTTTGGTGGTTTTAGGTGGTGGAGATTATTGTTGCCTATGTGGGAAACGAGCACCACATGATTGTGACCTTACAATTCTTGATCAAACTTACTACATAGTTCTCTGTAAGTTATTCTTCACACAAGCAAGGTATAAGTGTGATATATAACACTGACCTTACTACAGCTCCAGGTGTTAGGCTACATTCACAGTGAGCATTGTGTTCCGGAGCATTCAGGAGCACAACGGATCGAGAAAGTGGTGCCGCATACGTATTGTGCATTGTCATAATGTCATAGTGTGCTCAAAAAACATGTACTGAAGACCTGAATTGATGAATTAGTCCGTCCATCTACCGTATGTTGTCTGTCTGTATAAATTATTTGTTAGACATCAGGCCTCCTTTTCTATGGCATCTCCATGATAGAAATTGTCAACAAGAAGATGCAAATAATTCCAAGTTGATGCAAATGTATGTAGCTTGAAAATAGATCAGTTGTATGCAGTAGCTGCTGTATTAGCATCTCTTAACTGTTCCTCTCTAATAAGGATGTCCATGTATTCCTGCAAACCTGGAATAGATTGATTGTGAACTGATTCTACCATAGTAGGTTTAGGATTCACCCTCACCCAGGCCATATCATGTGGTTGTCAGGGTTGCTGAGACATTTGTGAATTGGTGGGTGCATGACTGCAGCTGCACATAATATCCAAGGCAAGATTGTTTCAGCAGAATAAGAAATGCTAGAAGGAGGTCCCTGGCGAGCATACAATCTAGACGGAAGGTGGGTTGGAAACCATAGGGAAGGAGACACGGAGTTAGCGGAGACAGTAAATGCTACCTATAACAAATTATAGGCTTGTCTGAAAAGGTGTGTTTTTAGAGTAGGTTTGAAGGTTTCCAAGCTCAGAGCATGATGAACAGGTTGTGGGAGAGAGTTCCAAAGAAGAGGGGATGCTCATGAGAAGTCCTGGATTCAGGAGAAAGAACTTTGTATGATAGGGCGAGGAGTTTAGACTGGATCCTTTGTGTAGTAGGTGCCCAATGGAGAGATTTGCAGAAAAAAGGTCTACCTCAGAGGAACTGGGGGAGGGTGGATGAAGAAGGCAGCAGAGTTCAGTGGGAACTGTAGAAGAGCCAGTCTGGTAGACCGCAGAGTAGGGTGTTGCAGCAGTCAAGGAAAATGGGTTTTTGTTGTTATTTTAAATCCAGTAGGGTACTTGCATGAAGACTGTACAGTATTGTACCATGTTAGTCATCAGTAAAAGCAAGAAGATTTGAATCAGAATGATACCATTATTTGGCTATTCAGAACAGGAACAGAGTCTGAAGAAGGCTTATTAGCCCAAAGCTTACTCTTTTATTTCTTTTAAGTTGGCCAATAAATGGTATTCTCCTGATTCAAAACTTCCTGTACGAGACTGTAGTCACACCGCTTCTAGTTCACTAACTTTTCAGCAACTCCCACTGTACTTCATTGTGAGCCAAGCGAGTGCTGCAATCCTTTACCACTTAAAAACAGAAAATTATTAAAAAGTCCAGTGCAGCATTGCTGGCTCACTTCTAACATTCCCAATGTAGATGCCTGGAAATCTCTAGAGATGTCTCAGTAAATCAGGCCCATTGCCTTCTTTGAAGATTACACATTCTTTACAGAAAATACAAATAAGGGGCTCTGTTATAACCATTCCAGACAGAGGAGCAATTAAGTGCATTCGTCCTCCTACTCCTGGGATTCAAAGCAAAGGTTACACATGGATTTTGCCAAACCTAGCTGGTTTAATTTGAAACAGCAGTTTAGCATTTCTCTTAACATTTGCAAATGTAGAAGAATAAGGCAGCCTTGTGAGGGCACAGAGGCAGAAATCTGAACCTATCTACCGAAAAGGGACGTAGTCCTACTTGAAATTTGTTGCATTGCAAAGAGTCATACAGTGATTTTTTTAAAAAAATTTACTAATCTTTTAGATAAAGGCAGGCTTTGGTTTGCAGTGGCGGCTCCAGGAAATTTTTTTAGGGGGTGCTATGCAGGTGCTGGACCAATTTCCGGGGGAGCTGACGACCTGCGGCGCGCGAAGCGCGCCGCGGCAAAAAATGGGTGTGGCTACAACCTGCGGCGCGCGAAGTGCGCCGCGGCGAAAAAATGGGCGTGGTCATGACCGGATGAGGGCGGGGCTAACTGTAATTTAAAGTGAACCCAGGGTGAGAGTGATATGGTGGCTGCCATATTTATTTCCTTTTAAACAATACTAGTTGCCTGGCAGCCCTGCTGATCTATTTGGCTGTAGTAGTGAACTGAATTACACCAGAAACAAGCCATGCAGCTAATCTTGTCAGTTCTGACAATATTGTCAGAAACCCCTGACCTGCTGCATGCTTGTTCAGGGTCTATGGTTGAAAGAATAAGAGGCAGAGGACCAGCACGGCAGCCAGGCAACTGGTATTGCTTAAAGGGAGATAAATATGGCAGCCTCAATATTATTCTCACCTCGGGTTCCCTTTAAAAGTGCAACGCAAAGACAGAGGGCCCAAGTTTTGGTGACCCTTTTCCCAGAAAATTCACATAATTGTGCAGGTTTTCTCAAGAAAATACACGTAATGTGAGCAGATTTTAACAAAAAACACGTCCAATGACCCCAATATGCACAATCGTTATCAGATATGGCTCCAATATGCACAATCGGTAGCAGATATGGTCCCAATATGCACAATCGGTGGCAGATATGGTCCCAATATGCACAATCGGTGGCAGATATGGTCCCAATATGCACAATCGGTGGCAGATATGGTCCCAATATGCACAATCGGTGGCAGATATGGTCCCAATATGCACAATCGGTGGCAGATATGGTCCCAAACTGGCAACATTCGGTGGCAGATATGGTCCCAATATGCACAATCGGTGGCAGATATGGTCCCAATATGCACAATCGGTGGCAGATATGGTCCCAATATGCACAATCGGTGGCAGATATGGTCCCAAACTGGCAACATTCGGTGGCAGATATGGTCCCAATATGCACAATCGGTGGCAGATATGGTCCCAATATGCACAATCGGTGGCAGATATGGTCCCAATATGCACAATCGGTGGCAGATATGGTCCCAAACTGGCAACATTCGGTGGCAGATATGGTCCCAATATGCACAATCGGTGGCAGATATGGTCCCAATATGCACAATCGGTGGCAGATATGGTCCCAATATGCACAATCGGTGGCAGATATGGTCCCAATATGCACAATCGGTGGCAGATATGGCCCCAATATGCACAATCGGTAGCAGATATGACCCCAATATGCACAATCGGTAGCAGATATGACCCCAATATGCACAATCGGTAGCAGATATGACCCCAATATGCACAATCGGTAGCAGATATGACCCCAATATGCACAATCGGTAGCAGAAATGACCCCAATATGCACAATCGGTAGCAGAAATGACCCCAATATGCACAATCGGTAGCAGAAATGACCCCAATATGCACAATCGGTAGCAGAAATGACCCCAATATGCACAATCGGTAGCAGAAATGACCCCAATATGCACAATCCGTAGCAGATATGGTCCCAATATGCACAATCCGTAGCAGATATGACCCCAATATGCACAATCCGTAGCAGATATGACCCCAATATGCACAATCCGTAGCAGATATGACCCCAATATGCACAATCAGCATCACCTGAAAAAGAAAAGAAAAACCCATTTACTCACCTACAGCCAGAAGACCTTCTTTCCCGACCTCCTGTCCCGAGTCCCGACCTCATTGTGGCGCGCAGCGCCCGCGCGCCCACGATCCTCTTCCTTCCCGACGTCACGACGAGACTTCCTGCCTGCATGCAGAGAGCAGGGCTACGGGAAAATGGCCGCCCGAAGCCAGGCACTGCAGACTCGAAGTCTGCAGAACAGGGCTCCGGGCGGCCATCTTACCGTAGCCCTGCCTGCTGCTCCGTGCTGCCGCTGTGTGAACTGACTTGGCGTCTTTTAGACGCCTGAAGTCAGTTCACTCCAGGGGGTGCTTTGGGGGTGCTTGGACAATTCTAGGGGGTGCTCGAGCACCCCCTTGCACCCCCCTGGCGCCGCCCCTGTTGGTTTGTTTGCAGAAACCAATGGGAAACATGAAACGCCAATCAAACATTTACTTTAGTGGAGGCTAGACACACAGCCGTATGCGTCTGCACTTGGGACACAGATCAGCTCCAGTTAAAAGTAAGACTGGACAGGAAATTAAAAGTATAAATACTCTACAACCTTAGAATTTGTTTATTTTTTTATGTTTGCAGGATTACCGTTTTCTAAAAATACCAAAAAAGCCGAAAGCCAAAAACGTTGCCCTGTATGCAATTTTCCATTACCAAGAAAAACGGCAGGGGCTAATAAGAATTTTTATAGTTATATTTACAGTTGCCAGTTAATTAGTCAGCAGTGTAGGGGTCTTGATTCGCCTTTGCACTCTGTATGGTGACTGAGCAGGAATTTGCATACAGGGTGATTTCACAGTGAGTTTGTTTTCCTAGTGAACCGTTTTACACCATCTTTTGTTTACATTAGTGCCCATTGCAGGACAAAAATTTACACAAAGTCCTGTGACCTAACTGACCATTTTTTATAAAGAGTGCAATTAGAAGAAGCTCATGCACCTATTCAGATACTTTATACCTATCTGAAAAATCTAGACTAGTGCTGGTGTACACTACATAGGTGCTATTTGTAAGCTGCCTACATTAAATATGTTACCACACCCACTTATTTCTCCCTATCAATAGTGTAACTGTAATGCTTTAGGGCCGGTTGACAAGGACGCTTGGCGACGTTTACCGCCAAGCATCTGGGACTCGTCTGTAAACGCTCCCATTCAAGTGAATGGGAGCATTTACATCGCACGATTACCGTCGATTACACAAATGCAGTGTTCCAATCCCGATACTGCGCCGTTTAAGCTGACCCTAGAAGCCTTATGCAGCATCTAGGGTCGATTCACCACCGTGTCTTCATCTCCCCTTGCGGGGATGAAACCCACTGATCATGGCGGAACACCAATGATTGCTGCAGAAAGCCCCCGAACGAGACACTGTGAGAGTAGACGAAACGCCGGAAGCCGCCCATCTGAACCGGCCCTTAGGAGTGTTGTCCTTCAAATAAATCTCAGCAATCACAAGCTGAATAGAAGGTGCATGTGCTTTAATTTTACCACTCTTTATCAGTGGTATTTGCACAAATGGATTCGGATAAATGTGGAGGACACTAGTCAGTACCGACTTTGTGCAGATTAGGGATGCGCTTATGACTGTGGGCCGTTAACGCCCTTGTTGCAGCTTCTAGCCGTTGCGTTCCACATTGTGTTTTACCGCTCCAATACTTCCTCCTCCAAAACCGGAAGGAGGCAGCATCAGCGTGACGTGGAGCACGATGTGGAATGCTGCCCACAGGTTTAAAGCTTCCGAAAATCAGAACTCAACACGAGTGCAGATAATGAATCAAAAATGTGTAATGCTGGTACTCCAGGAATGAGCAGGCATGTTGAGTTTTTGCAGGGAGAAGCACAGACAGCTTATCAGACAAGCAGGCAGAAGTCACATTAGTTTTAGTACTGACCTGCTGATACAGGTAAACAATGGGCAACCTGTTGAGACCAAATCGCTTATGTAGTCTTAACTGTATGATTAATCAAATGGCAGTTTTGGGATTCAGAATGTTATACATTGTATTATTAGTTCATTTATCCTTTAAGGCACGTGTCGAACTCCAGGCCTGGAGGGCCAGATCCATGCCAGCGTTTAGGATCGACTGAGAAAGAAAGGAATGTGTTCTACAGGTACCTGATCAGGGGCGTAGCAATAGGGGTTGCAGCGGTAGCGACCGCATCGGGGCCCTTGGGCCAGAGGGGCCCCAAAGGGCCCTCCCTCAAATGCAGTATTAGCTCTCTATTGGTCCTGTGCTCATAATAATCACTTCTATAGATACTTTGAATAGTGGTAATCATTAACACACTGTTCCCATCCCCTTCTTGCACCCCTGACACCGTAGTTGCCATTGGCAGGTTTTGGTGCGTCGTATCAATTGTTATGTATAGAGTGCTTGGGGGGCCCCAATGTAAAACTTGCATCGGGGCCCACAGCTCCAAAGCTACGCCACTGTACCTGATGGACCACACCTTTCCTGATTCAGACCCTCAATTCATTTGAGCTATATCAAAAATGTGTGAGGATCTCGGCCCTCGTAGAACCAGTTTGACATACCTGCTTTAAGGTGTGAAATGAGGTCCATCCCAACTGCCACCACATTACAGCTAGATACAGATGGGCCTCTGTCACTGTTCATACAGCCATGTGAATACCCTTCTAAAACAATGCTATCTGCTCATACAATGAACAATGCACTTCCCCTCCTCATGAGCTTCATTTCCTGTCAGACTGCTTAGCTAGAAAGTGAGACAGAAAAGTTAGCATTTTGTCTGCTGGTATGATCAGGTTTTCCAGAAGGAACCACCACGTGTTGTCATTTTTTTTTTTATTTGAAAGTGTTACAAAAGCAGCCTTTCATTTACAGATCATTTCTATTTTAGCTTTTTTTCAGAATAACTTGTAGCACTTAGACAAATGTGAGCCTGTTTTTGTCCTTTTTGGAAAAACAAAGTTTTGATCTAATGTTCATATTGTAAGCAAGAAGTTCAATAAAAGTATTGCTTTGTTTTTACCTTCTTGGGCTTTTGTATATTTATCTTGTAGGTCATGGTGTGTTTACTGTACAGTCACCATAGAGTATCCATTGCCAGGTGAATTGCGTTGCTTGGCTTGTGCAGTGTCTGAGCACTACAGTTCTCTATTGTGGTCCTGACTTTAAAACACATCAGCTGCAAACTCTTGGCCTTTGATGAAAGAAAATCTATCTTAAATAAACAAGCCCCGTCTTACACATGTGACTGGAGCAGCATCCCAACTACTTTCTCCAAATCACTTCCAGATGTGTTTTTCTTGTTTTCCTTCTGTAGCATTACTGGGTTGCTCCTATATAATGCTAGGCTAAAAATACAGTTCAAATTTAGTATACAGGAGGAATAGAATCCGCACACCCGCAGGTAGAATCCAAGGGTTTTTATTTAATCTAATTCACAAAGGCAGTAAAATGGCTGACATGTTTCGGATCATATCCTTACTCATAGCCTGAACATACTGACAAATAGGTGGTCCATATATACTACCAAGGCTCCGCCCCTAGGTGTATACACACATGGGGCCAGGAGAGCTTAAAGGCACAGGACTAAGAACCTGCAAGGATGTATATATATATATGGAGACACCACCATCACAAAGATCCTATATGCACAGAATACAGTAATAAAAATACAGTAATAGGAATATGAAGTACAAAGTACAAAAAATACAAAAATACAAGATGCAAATACACAAGAATCAGAGTTTAAGAGTTTAAAACGATATCAGTATATAAAATTAATATCCCACCTAGCATTAAGACCGTTCGGTTCCCTGGTACCCATCTGCAGGATCCAAAATGCCTCCTGTGTACGTAATTTCTTGTAAAGATCACATCGTCTAAGGGCCCTTTCACACCAGAGGGCTTTTTCGGCGTTTTAACGCCACGGCCGAAGTTGGCGTTTTCCTAGGTAAAAGAAAGTCCATAGACTTTCATTTTACCATTCACACTAAACGGCGCGTTTTGGAGCGTTGCGTTTCAACGCTCCCAGGCGCTTTTTCTGGGCCTACCGCGGCGTTTCTCATTACAATTGATTGTAATGTATAGGCGTTAAAACGCCTTCAAAACGCCTTGAAAACGCCTGCAGCCAAAACGCCGCGTTTTAGCCTTTCACCGCTGCCTGTAGTGTGAAAGAGCCCTAAAGGGGGCAGTGACCCTCTCAATCCCCTGAAACGAAAAGCCCTCCATATTGCAACCATGTTTCTCCCTGTAGTGTCTCGCAACATTGCTAATGTTATCTGTCTTCCAGGAGGCCGCATTAAAATGCTCAGAGATCCTTTGTCTCAAGCAACGCGTAGTGCAGCCCACATATTGTAGGCTGCAAATAGTACATGTGACCACATAGACAACAGATTTTGTACTGCAATTAATAAACTGTCGTATAGGGAAAGTTTTTTGATTAGCAACCGAGGAAACACCATGTGAAGAATGATGGTGAATGCAAAAATTACAAGAGGAGAGTCCACATCTGTGCGACCCCAAAAGAGACAGCCATGTAGACCGCTGGGGTGCAGCATTGGATTGAAACAAACTGGGAGAAAGGGTGGACGACAAGGAGGGAGCCCTTTTATAGGCAAATCTGCACCCTGGCTCTAGTATTTCCTGTAACTTGTCATCAGCATATAGTACAGGGATATGTTTCTTAATCACCCCTATAACTTGATTATATTGTTGACTATAAGTGGTTGTAAAATTTAAGGGGGCAGCATTGGAATTCTGTATAATCTCAGGGCTACTTCTCAAAAGCCTATCCCTGTCTCTGGAGATAGCAATTCTTTGGGCCCTATCTAAATCGGAATCAGAGTAGCCCCTAGATCTAAACCGTGATCTAAGGACAGAGAATTCCTGAACAGTAAATTCATCTGTGGAGCAATTCCTTCTTGCCCTGATATATTCGCCAACAGGGACCCCTCTAAGGGTGTGTCTCGGGTGGCAGCTGGTGGCGTGTAATAGAGTTCCCAGCACAAGGCTTCCTATATGTTCTGGTTTCTATTCTGCCGGATTCACCGGAGCCAAAAAGGGTAATGTCAAGAAAATCTATTTGCGTTTCATTGGACATACAGGTAAAGGAAAGATTAAACCGATTTGAATTGAGGTATGACAGAAACTGTTGTAAATTTTCCTCCGTGCCCTGCCAAATTAACAAAAGGTCGTCAATAAAATGACCATACCAAATGATGGAATCCAAAAAGGGGTTCGAATCTCCAAAAATGCGGAGCTCCTCCCACCACCCCATATAAAGGTTAGCGAGAGAGGGCGAAAATTTCAGTATGTTCAGGCTATGAGTAAGGATATGATCCGAAACATGTCAGCCATTTTACTGCCTTTGTGAATTAGATTAAATAAAAACCCTTGGATTCTACCTGCGGGTGTGCGGATTCTATTCCTCCTGTATCCTGATTTTGCCGCATTGGCTTCCAGCACCTTGTCTTGGGTAACAGAGGTTGAGCGACCTTATCTACTACATTCAAATTTAGTATACTGTAACTGGATGAAAGTGGTGACAAAATATAGTTTAACATAATAAATGCATAATAATGTAAAATGAAAAAAAAAATGGTTATGTAATATAACAAATTCGGAATACTAACTGAGAAAAATAATTTTCTGGGTTGTTGTTTTACATGTTGTTATCTTCAATGTCAATATCACCTACGTTAAGGGGAAGTTTATTTTTAAAGTGCACTTTCCACTTTCTCGCATATAAGGAAGCAAAATCCGATTTACAGTGTATGCATCATGGTGGCGTAGTGGTTGAGGCAGCATGGTGGCGTAGTGGTTAACGCTCTTGCCTTGCAGCGCTGGGTACCCGGTTCAAATCCCAGCCAGGTCAACACCTGCAAGGAGTTTGTATGTTCTCCCCGTGTCTGCCGCGACGAACGATTCTGGGGGGACACGCATGTCCCCGGCTGCCAGTATTGTATAGGAGAGAGGCAAGGGGAAGGAGAGAGATCTGAAGCCGGTGGCTTCATCTGTTACATTGCCGCCGGCTTAATTTAATTAAATTAACTCACTTTTATACATTTGGCCGCAGCAAGACGGCCAGAAACTACATGAATGTTACAGGAATCATTTCATTTCTAACACTGGCCGCAGGGGCACGGCCACGTCGCGTTTTGGCCGGCCAGATCCCGAAGTGGCCAACTTCGGGTTCTCGATATACATTGATACTTTTAAGGTCAAATAAATTTTATTTCGCATAGAAGTTGGGGATGGCTCACTAACTGATGCTAGACGTCAGTACTGATGATGAGAAGGTCTCACCGCGCTGCTGGGGCCAACCTATAGAACGCCAGTAAACCCAGGACGCAGGTGCAGGGAGAAACCTTGGAAAGTGCAGGGAGGAACTCGTGATTCTGATCCAGGCGGCTGTGGGTGGACCAAACCATCAGATAAAGAGGCTCTGGTAAAGTGCAACATACAAAGATATCTGTTTTTCCAACTTGTGTATAATGTGCACTACTAACACATGTCTCCCCCAACACACACACTCACAAAACCTTAAAATAACTCTAAAGTGATTTAATTTAAAAACGAGCTACTAGGTTTCTTCAATGAATGAACAAGTAAGCTCCGTGCATGCCCAGTATAACAAAGGTGCTCATGCACAGCTTTTTTTCCCCCTCCATGTCCTCTATGCGTGGGGAATCTTCATACTATTGGGCATGCGCGCACCTTGCTTTTGCAAGGCCAGGGTGGACCTGCTCATCCATGGCAGCGCTTACTGAAGAAGCTGAGTGACCCAGAGTCGGAACCAGGGCCAGTGCTACCATATAGGCATAGGGGCAATTGCCCCAGGACCCCTGAGCGTTTCTGGGCCCCCCTGATCTCCCCCTGATTTGTACTCTCCAGGACCCCTGCATTTTTACAGCATAGCAACTCACCTGTCCTAGCATTCTGCCCCATCTGTGCTCCCTATCTTCATCCCTGAAAGTTACAGAGTGCCAGGTAAGGTGCGTGTAGGGATAGAGAGCATTTGTGCGTTTTAACCCTGCACCCACCGCACTGTAACATTCTGGTATGTGAACTTTTTATTCAATTGTATCACTGTATGCAGCAACCGCATGTATATGCACATGTCTATTAAAGGTTATTTATAGCAGTGTCAGCATTCTCCTCTCTCTTTTGAAATACAGATGACTCTGCAGCCTGAGCACGCTATTTGTATCCGCAGTTGCACCGGATGTTTGAGTTTTGACACCCATCTCCCCCACCCTTACTGTTGAACTGCAGTGCCAGTGCTTTAGCCTTCGTCTACTCACTCCATGTCTATCTTCATCCCTGTCTTCAGGACCCATCGGCATGTCATTATGTAATAACGTGTGCTAGGTAATGGAGAAGAGGCACCCCTGTGAGGATGAAGATGAGAGCATACAAAGAAATGGAGCAGCACGATAGGACAAGTGAGTTGCTGTTTCTGTAAAAATAGTGCAGGGGCCCCAGGAAGAACAGTAAAGATGAAGGGGGAGATCATGGGTGGGGGGGAGGTCCAGCAGCCACCTTGGCGAGTGCCCTGGGGGGGGGATGAGTTCAAGGATGGGGTGTTGTTTACACTTGGCCTGGGGCCCCATTGTTGCTGGAACGGTGCGTTGGAAGAGGACCTGGGAAGCTTCTGGACCAGTTAGAGGCTACCTTCTGAAAGAATTTTTTTTTTGTGGTTCAGGATTGCCTTAAATAGTATATTAAGATACATATTAGTATGAATTTGGAATCATTACATTAGATTAATTTTTAATTAAAAATTATTACCATTGGGAACTTTAGTTCCCAACAGTTTTTTGGGAGAGTACATTATCCCACAGTAAAATATGATGCCCCTGGGAGGCTGTGGAAGTCATCTTGGATCATTCTAACAAGTTCCACTTTTCCCACAGGAGCAGTAGAGGAAGCGGCACCCATTGCTGTTCGCTATTATTAGATTATTTATATAGTGCTTACAACTTCTGCAGCGCTGTATGGGGTATATTGTGTGATCACCTAACTGTCCCTCAGAAGGGCTCACAATCTAATCCTTACCATAGCCCTATGTCTTTGTATGTATCGTGTAGTGTCTATCTTAGTCTAGGGCCAATTTTAGGGGGAAGCCGATTAACTTAACTGTATATTTTTGGGATGTGCGAAGAAAACCTAACTGCCTGGAGGAAGCCCATGCAGTTGCCGAGAGAACATATAAACTCAGAGCAGATAGTGCCCTGGCTGGGATTCGATCCAGGGACCCAGCGCTGCAAGGCGAGAGAGCTAATGAAGCCACCTTGCTGTCTGTTTGCTATGCAGCTTTTAAAACAGTGGAACATTTCAAGTTCTTTACAGACAACTCAGCTCTGGCAAAGTTTTCCTTTCTACACTGTGTAATGTGCATGTGCCCACTATTGTCGGCAATACAGGTTGCATGGCAGCAGCAGTTCCTATAAGCTCCTTATGGGTTAAATAGAGGGCTATGCTGCTCTACAGGTAGCATAAGTTAACTCACTCATCTAGTGCACACGTGGGAGAAGTGGAAGTTGTTGGAATTAACCAATGTTACCTCCATACCCTCCCAGGGGGTATTATATTTCATTTCACTCAAAAAATGGTTGGTTTTACTGTGGGAGAATGTGTTTGGTGGGCAGAGTTGGCGAAGATTGTCGTTAGTTTGGGAGGGGGAAGACAGTGGCAGTCAGTAACAGTGGATTTTGTGCTGCAAAAAGTACAAATCTGGCCCTGCCAATCAGCAAACTGCAAAGTCTAATGAGTGCACTAGTCCAGTGTCCCACATAAGTAGATACAGTACATGCCCAAGAGCAACATTGATGTCTCAGAGAACAAAATTACAGCCATCAACATAGCACACAGTTATTTTTACCAGCAAATATCTCACCCATAAATACATCCAGTAAGTTCCAGACAACTACTCCTCAGCTTCCCCAAGAAAAAATTGTGTATTTCTCAATACAGTCCAGTAAATGTTAGCATAAGATAGTCAAGAGACAGAATTTCTACACAAGTAGAACACAGAGAAGCACGTGATTTGTTTTTAATAAGTAACTGATTATAGGTGCCTGATTGGCTCATCCTGATTGCCACATTTCTAGCTTTTTATGTAGACTGAAGCAAGAAGCAGAAAGGAGGCATGTACATGACTGCAGCCAGCCAATAAGAGATTTAAGACGTGTACACATGTACAAGGGCTGTCACCAAGCAGGGAACGGGACTCAACCCCTCTGGCGACAGTGCAGGGCTGAAGTTGTACAGATACGCTTCTAGTCTCCAGCCTAGCAACTTGTTCTGTTGCTATTGAGAGGGGAGGAGGACTGCTAGAGCAGGCAGGGAGAAGAGTTCCCTTGGTAATGCCAGGCAGAATGCTCATTGATGTGTCGAGTGGGATTGGAGGCTGATGTACACTTGTTAGATTCTTAACAGAGGTCTTGGCTGAGTATAAAGCACACCTGAATCTGGAAAAGAAGTGGATCTTATTTATCTTGGGATACTTTCTGCCTCCAGTAATCTTTCAGGTCCCTCGGTGTCCTCCATTTGCCTTCCATTGTGCCGCTGCCCCTTCAGAAAGATCTGTGACTGGAGCTCCAGTCGTGGGCAACAGTGCATGTGCAATCCTGTCTGTGCACCTCCTCAAACGCGCTCCAGTCGCTGAGAGTGTTCGTGTGTTTCTCAAAAGCTGGTGGACACAGAGGAACCTGAGAGGCTACGGGGGCTGCAAGAAGCCCCAGGTAACTAAAAATCAACTTTTTTTCCCCAGTTCATGAGGTGATGATGTCTATCTCCAAGAACTTTCAACTAATCATGTCATCCTTTCACAGTTACATAGCTATTTTGGTTGAAAAAATACATACGTCCATGGAGTTCAACCAGAAAATAAAGTACAACACTAACCTGCACCCTCACATATCCCTGTTGATTCAGAGAAAAGCAAAAAATCCTTACAGAGCATGGTCCAATTAGCCCAAAAAGGGAAAAAAATCCTTCCCGACTCCAGATGGCAATCAGATAAAATCCCTGGATCAACATCACTGGGCATTACCTAGTAATTTTAGCCATAGATGTCTTTCAACGCAAGGAAAGATGATGCGTACGAGGGTACGTGTCATCATGTAGATGACGCGTACCCTCGTTCGTGTCATCACGGTACTTCTGCGCTCTCTTGACGCGACTTCAAATGTAAACAGGAAGTGTGTCAAGAGAGGGCGGAAGTACCAGATGGTACTAGCGCCTAGGATCTCCGGCTGCCCGCTTCCTGCCCTCCTCCTCAGGTACTTTTGGGGGGCTTAAATTTAACATTATAGGGTACCGGCAAAAGGGAGAGCTTAGCGGTGAGGGGTGGGGGGCATTTCCGACACTCCCCCCGCGCTCGGGGCATGCTCTCCCTTTATGCTGGGACCCTATAGGGGCCCCAAAGGGACGGGTTCGGGGTTCGGCCCGAACATGCCGAACATCGGGGGCATGTTCGGCCGAACCACCCCGAACCCGAACATCTGGATGTTCGCCCATCACTGATCATGTCCTCTAGTCTTTTGTGAAATCCTAGGGACAAAAAGCTCATCCGCCAAGCTTTTATATTGCCTTCTGATGTATTTATACATGTTAATTAGATCCCCTCTAAGGCGTTTTTTCTCTACACTAAATAAACCCAGTTTATCTAACCTTTCTTGGTAAGTGAGACCTTCCATCCCACGTATCAATTTTGTTGTTTACTTAATTTAATATTACAAAACAATATTTTGGTGCATAGAGCATAATGTGCAGTATAGATTTTTATATTTAATGAAACTGTAGAAAATGCATGGACTATAGGATTTCATGTAGACGAGCCATAAAAGTGAAATGTGATGTAATGGGATCGCAAGAAACATTTGTAATGAGTGATTTATTTAGCATTCGTGCTGCTGACTTAGGAAACCTCGTACTTCTGCTTCCTTTCCATTCACTAATCTGACTGTTCAAAACCGTGAATGCTGTTTAAGCCTTTTTTATTTCAGGTTGCTCAGATGTACTATATGAATGCTCTTTTGTGATATTGTTCTGGTATAAACCTACATCTCCCCCAGTGGTTCTCTTAGCGTACAATGGAAATGTGTCAATCAAAACACAATTTGAGAAGTGAATCTAGCAGAGCTTTTTACTGTGGCTGCCCTTGTGGTGCAGACAGCCAGCCAGGATTAGTCATACACACAGTCTATAGCAGCAGACTGCCTCTGGCATGTGGACATAGGCAGTGAAACCTGGCAGGCCTAGACTATGGTGGTCCTGGTGGATGCATTGTGAATGTCGCTACTGGTACTACTACTACTACAGATAAGAAGACCAATTATGGCATCCCTAGGATGGGGATTATAAGTGAGCCTCCAAAACTAGCAAAAAAACAACTGTCAACCATCTGCAGCAATTGATTGGGTCATATCAGATGATAGCAAATCTACAAGCTCAGGTTTTAGTATGTGCAGAATCTGCACCTCATGGAGCTGCGTGTATGTGTCATCCGATGAACTCCACCTTTAACCACCTTAGCGGTATGGAGGAGCTCAGCTCGTCCATTACCGCCAGAGGGTGCCGCTCAGGCCCTGCTGGGCCGATTCTCTCCAAATAAAAAGCAGCACACGCAGCCGGCACTTTGCCAGCCGCGTGTGCTACCTGATCGCCGCAGCAGCGCGGCGATCCGCCGCGAGCAGCGGCGAAAGAGGGTCCCCCCAGCCGCTTTGAGCCCTGCGCAGCCGGAACAAATAGTTCCGGCCAGCGCTAAGGGCTGGATCGGAGGCGGCTGACGTCAGGACGTCGGCTGACGTCCATGACGTCACTCCGCTCGTCGCCATGGCGACGAGGAAAGCCAAACAAGGAAGGCTGCTCAGCGCAGCCTTCCTTGTTAATTCTGATTGCCGGAGGCGATCGGAATTATGCTTCTGGAGCGCCCTCTAGTGGGCATTCATGCAGCCAACTTTCAGTTGGCTGCATGAAATAGTTATTTTTTAATTTAAAAAAAAAACCTTCGCAGCCGCCCTGGCGATCTCAATAGAACGCCAGGGTGGTTAAATGGTATTTTGATTATAATTTAAAAAAGGAAAATCTATTTTTTTTCTATTGCTTGTACTTTTTTACTCAGAGATATTGTTACTAATGCTGCCAAGTGTTTGAGTCTACCAGTGATCTGCAAACTTGGCTCTCCAGCTGTTAAGGAACTACAAGTCCCTCAATGCATTTGCCTTTCTGAATCATGACTGTGGCTGTCAGACTCCCGCAATGATGCATTGTGGGACTTGTAGTTTCCTTAAAGGGAACCTAAACTGAGAAGGATATGGATTTTTCCTTTTAAAATAATACCAGTTGCCTGACTCTCCTGCTCTGTCTGTGTCTCTAATACTTTCAGCCACAGCCCCACAACAAGCATGTAGATAAGGTGCTCTGACTGAGGTCAGACTGGATTAGCTGCATGCTTGTTACAAGTGTGTGATCCGGCCACTACTGCAGCAAATGAGATCAGCAGGACTGACAAGCAACTGGTATTAAAAGGAAACATCCATACCCCTCTCAGTTACGGTTCCCTTTAACAGCTGGAGAGCCACGTTTGCAGATAACTGGGTCCTAAGGATAACCTGCACATGGCTCGTGGGGACACAACATATGCTTATTACTCTGCCATAATACAATACATACACTATAAGAGCATGCTTACTCACAATTGTTGGTATAGCCTGCCATTGGAATTGCATTGGCTGGCCATGTGCCTAAAGCCTGGTACACACTAAAGGCCATTGTCTTCTAAAACCATCTTTTGTAATCTTTATGAGCAAAAGTTTAGCAGCAATTCCTGTAGAGACAAGCTTGCATGTATTCTAATATATAAATTGGAGGGTGAGGACAAGGAGGAAGCGTCCAAACCCTCAAAAGGAATAACATTACTCAGCCAGAGATTTTCAAACACATCATATTGTCACCTGAAGTGACCATGAAAAGACATTTCACATAACAAAACTTTCCCATGAGCATGTAGCTTTAGTGATACAAGGTGCTTAAAGCACTCATAAAGGGAGTGGGATATGGAGGCTGCCATGTTTATTTGCATTTAAACAATACTAGTTGCCTGGCTGTCCTGCTGATCATCTGCCTTTAATGCTAGGTACACACGACACAATTTTCTATTAGATTTACCTGCCAGATCGATTTTTTTCAACATGTCCGATGTTAATTTCGATTGATTTTCCGATCGATTTCTGTTCACTTCATTGGAAATAGATCGGAATATCGCACGAAATTAAGATCAGACATGTTAAAAAAATCGATCTGGCAGGTAAATCTAACAGAAAATTGTATCGTGTGTACCTAGCATTAGCCATGGACCCAGCACAAGCATGCAGATCAGATGTTTGACTGAATTTGCCACATGCTTGTTTCACTACTGATGTCAGAAAGATACAGTAAGCCAGATGCCAGGCAACTGGTATTGTATAAAAGGAAATACATTTGGCAGCCTTTGTTTTTCCCCTCTCAGTTCAGGTATACTTTAGGTAAACATTAGGCCTGGAACCCACTAGGAAGCGCAAAACTCTATTACAATCGCAAGTGTTTTGCAAATGATTTTGGGAGCGATTTCCCTGCTCCTATACAATTAGAATGGAATCGCTCCCAAAATCCTGCATTTCCTGCAATTGCGATTTCCTTAAGCTGTCCCATCCATTTACATTGGCAGAGCGTTTAGGGGAATCGCTAGTGATTGAAAGCGCTCCCTATACGCTAAAAAAAAAACAAAATAATGAACATATTTATTTGCTCATGTGGTTATCAATATGTTATCTATGACATGTCCATATCCCGGGCAGTGTCCTGAAAAGTCATGCAGTGTCAGAACTTTGCTCTCTGCTGCCAAAACAGACATGTGAATGTATCTTATTGAAAACCTAGGATCCGTCAACATGGCTGTCTTTCCATTGCTGTCTATGATGGAAGATCGTTGTCAGGCGTAGTATAGTATAAACCTACCCTTCATGTTTATTGACATTTGTGTTTTAACATTTATGAGTATACAGTGGCTTGCAAAAGTATTCGGCCCCCTTGAAGTTTTCCACATTTTGTCACATTACTGCCACAAACATGAAACAATTTTATTGGAATTTCCCGTGAAAGACCAATACAAAGTGGTGTACACGTGAGAAGTGGAACGAAAATCATACATGATTCCAAACATTTTTTACAAATCAATAACTGCAAAGTGGGGTGTGCGTAATTATTCAGCCCCCTTTGGTCTGAGTGCAGTCAGTTGCCCATAGACATTGCCTGATGAGTGCTAATGACTAAATAGAGTGCACCTGTGTGCAATCTAATGTCAGTACAAATACAGCTGCTATGTGACGGCCTCAGAGGTTGTCTAAGAGAATATTGGGAGCAACAACACCATGAAGTCCAAAGAACACACCAGACAGGTCAGGGATAAAGATATTAAGAAATTTAAAGCAGGCTTAGGCTACAAAAAGATTTCCAAAGCCTTGAACTGAGCACTGTTCAAGCAATCATTCAGAAATGGAAGGAGTATGACACAACTGTAAACCTACCAAGGCAAGGCCGTCCACCTAAACTCACAGGCCGAACAAGATGAGCGCTAATCAGAAATGCAGTCAAGAGGCCCATGGTGACTCTGGACGAGCTGCAGAAATCTACAGCTCAGGTGGGGAAATCTGTCCATAAAACAACTATTAGTTGTGCACTCTAAGTTGGCTCTTATGGAAGAGTGACAAGAAGAAAGCCATTGTTAAAGGACTTACGAGCCCAAATATCAAAAAAAAAGACAAGTACCTTAAACACTTTTAAAGGGAAGGTTCAGGGACGCCTTGAAAAAAATAAAGATCCATATCCACTTACCTGGGGCTTCCTCCAGTCCGTGGCAGGCAGGAGGTGCCCTCGCCGCCACTCCAGAGGCTCCCGGTCGTCTTCGGTGGCCGACCCGACCTGGCTGCCAGGTCGGGCTCTTCTGCGCTCCAAGGATGGGCTCTTCTGCGTCCTACGCGGGCGCGCTGACGTCATTGTACATCCGCCGGGCTGTACTGCGCAGGCGCAGAACTACTGCACCTGCGCAGTACAGCCCGGAGGACGTCCGATGACGTCAGCGCGCCCGCGTGGGACGCAGAAGAGCCTGTCCTTGGAGCACAGAAGAGCCCGACCTGGCAGCCGGCCTGGCCAGGTCGGGTCGGCCACCGAAGACGACCGGGAGCCTCTGGAGCGGCGGCGAGGGCACCTCCTGCCTGCCACGGGCTGGAGGAAGCCCCAGGTAAGTGGATATGGATTTTTATTTTTTTCAAGGCGTCCCTGAACCTTCCCTTTAAATGCACGGAGGACGCCGTCCGCGTCCTCCGTGCGGTTCCGCCGGGTCCCCGCAGTCTGATCGCCCCCCGTGCCGCTCCCGTCCCCACAGACGGGGTCGGGCTCCCCTTCCTCTAATAAGATGGCCGCCGGAGCTGGCCGCGGCTGCGCAGTCCGCATACACGTTAGTGCGGCTGCGCAGCTCTAGGGCCTCTCCCCTCGATCCACGCTACTGTGCGTAGATCGGGGGGAGGGCCCTAGAGCTGCGCAGCCGCACTAACGTGTATGCGGACTGCGCAGCCGCGGCCAGCTCCGGCGGCCATCTTATGAGAGGAAGGGGAGCCCGACCCCGTCTGTGGGGTCGGGAGCGGCACGGGGGGCGATCAGACTGCGGGGACCCAGCGGAACTGCACGGAGGACGCGGACGGGGTCCTCCGTGCATTTAAAAGTGTTTAAGGTACTTGTCTTTTTTTTTATATTTGGGCTCGTAAGTCCTTTAACAGAAAAGCATAATAAGTCTCATTTGCAGTTTGCCACAAGCCATGTGGGGGACACAGCAAACATGTGGAAGAAGCTGCTCTGGTCGGATGAGACCAAAATGGAACTTTTTGGCCAAAATGCAAAACGTTATGTGTGGCGGAAAACTAACACTGCTCATCACTCTGAACACACTATCCCCACTGTCAAATATGGTGGTGGCAGCATCATGCTCTGGGGTGCCTCTCTTCAGCAGGGGCAGGGAAGCTGGTCAGAGTTGATGGGAAGATGGATGGAGCCAAATGCAGGGAAATATTGGAAGAAAACCTCTTGGAGTCTGCAAAAGACTTGAGACTGGGGCAGAGGTTCACCTTCCAGCAGGACAACCAGACTAAACATAAAACCAGGGCAACAATGGAATGGTTTAAAACAAAACATATCCATGTGTTAGAATGGCCCAGTCAAAGTCCAGATCTAAATCCAATCGAGGATCTGTGGCAAGATCTGAAAACTGCTGTTCACAAACGCTGTTCATCTAATGTGACTGAGCTGGAGCTGTTTTGCAAAGAAGAATGGGCAAGGATTTCAGTCTCTAGATGTGCAAAGCTGGTAGAGACATACCCTAAAAGACTGGCATCTGTAATTGCAGCAAAAGGTGGTTCTACAAAGTGTTGACTCAGGGGGCTGAATAATTATGCACACCCCTCTTTGCAGTTATTGATGTGTAAAAAATGTTTGGAATCATGTATGATTTTCGTTCCACTTCTCACGTGTACACTAGTGTTGGGCGAACAGTGTTCGCCACTGTTCGGGTTCTGCAGAACATCACCCTGTTCGGGTGATGTTCGAGTTCGGCCGAACACCTGACGGTGCTCGGCCAAACCGTTCGGCCATATGGCCGAACTAAGAGCGCATGGCCGAACGTTCCCCGAACGTTCGGCTAGCGCTGTGATTGGCCGAACGGGTCACGTGGTTCGGACCCGAACGCGCTCTGATTGGCCGAACTGTCACGTGGTTCGGGTAAATAAATACCCGAACCACGTCATATCTCCGCCATTTGTCTGTGGGTTTAGCTTTGGGTAGGCAGGCAGGGTAGTTCGCGCTCCAGCCACGCTAGCCAGGGTCCCCCCTGTCATTGTGTCACTGCTGGGAACAGTAGTACACCGCTTGCTCAGCCACACTATATAGCATTCTGTTTACTGCCACTCTGTGTACCTCGCTCAGCCACACTATATAGCATTCTGTTTACTGCCACTCTGTGTCTGCTGGGAATAGTAGTACACCGCTTGCTCAGCCACACTATATAGCATTCTGTTTACTGCCACTCTGTGTACCTCGCTCAGCCACACTATATAGCATTCTGTTTACTGCCACTCTGTGTCTGCTGGGAATAGTGGTACACCGCTCGCTCAGCCACACTATATAGCATTCTGTTCACTGTTCTGTGTCTGCTGGGAATAGTGGTACACCGCTCGCTCAGCCACACTATATAGCATTCTGTTTACTGTTCTGTGTCTGCTGGGAATAGTGGTACACCGCTCGCTCATCCACACTATATAGCATTCTGTTCACTGTTCTGTGTCTGCTGGGAATAGTGGTACACCGCTCGCTCAGCCACACTATATAGCATTCTGTTCACTGTTCTGTGTCTGCTGGGAATAGTGGTACACCGCTCGCTCAGCCACACTATATAGCATTCTGTTCACTGTTCTGTGTCTGCTGGGAATAGTGGTACACCGCTCGCTCAGCCACACTATATAGCATTCTGTTTACTGTTCTGTGTCTGCTGGGAATAGTGGTACACCGCTCGCTCAGCCACACTATATAGCATTCTGTTTACTGTTCTGTGTCTGCTGGGAATAGTGGTACACCGCTCGCTCAGCCACACTATATAGCATTCTGTTTACTGTTCTGTGTCTGCTGGGAACAGTAGTACACCGCTCGCTCAGCCAGAGTATATAGCATTGTGTTTACTGCCACTCTGTGTACACCGCTCAGCCAGACTATATACCATTGTTTACTGACACTCTGTGTACACCGCTCAGCCAGACTATATACCATTGTTTACTGACACTCTGTGTACACCGCTCAGCCAGACTATATACCATTGTTTACTGACACTCTGTGTACACCGCTCAGCCAGACTATATACCATTGTTTACTGCCACTCTGATTCTGCTGGGAACAGTAGTACACCGCTCGCTCAGCCAGACTATATACCATTGTTTACTGACACTATATAGCAGACTATATAGCATTGTGTGTACACCGCTCAGCCAGACTATATACCATTGTTTACTGACACTCTGTGTACACCGCTCAGCCAGACTATATACCATTGTTTACTGCCACTCTGATTCTGCTGGGAACAGTAGTACACCGCTCGCTCAGCCAGACTATATACCATTGTTTACTGACACTCTGTGTACACCGCTCAGCCAGACTATATACCATTGTTTACTGCCACTCTGATTCTGCTGGGAACAGTAGTACACCGCTCGCTCAGCCAGACTATATAGCATTGTGTTTACTGCCACTCTGTGTACACCGCTCAGCCACACTATATAGCATTGCGTACTCTGCCAGTCAGTGTGTATATTGCTGGGATCAGTAATACTCCACTCACCGTCAACCACTATATGAGCTCAACATGAGTTCCCCAGAGAACTCCGCTGTGAGCAGCACTCCCAACAACAGTAACAGCCAACGCCCCACGCAAGCTATAACATCCACCCCAGCAGCCAGTGGTCAGCAGCAGCCCTCCCCGGAGGAGAACGTTGTGTCCATCAGTCCGTCGCCAGAGCGATTAATGAGGGCTGCCATTGAGGAGATGATGGGGCCTGATGTGGAGGAGGAGGTCTGGCTCAGGCCAGCATCCCAAGTTAATGTTGAGGACGATGAGGGGTCTGTGTCTGGGGATGTTGGGGTGGCAGAGGTGGTGGGTGGGTCAGACTCAGGAGAAGAGTTGTATGATGAGGATGATGATCGGGACCATCTGTATGTGCCTCAGAGTCCGACCCCGGAAAACATGTTGTATCGTGTGTTTAGGTACTAAAATCTGCGTTCCTTCCCAGTAGTGTTGGGCGAACAGTGTTTGCCACTGTTCGGGTTCTGCAGAACATCACCCTGTTCGGGGTGACTATATAGCAGACTATATAGCATTGTGTTTAATGCCACTCTGTGTACACGGCTCAGCCACACTATATAGCATTGTGTTTACTTCCACTCTGTGTCTGCTGGGAACAGTAGTACACCGCTCACCCGCCACTGTATAGCATTGTGCTCTGTGTCACTGCTGACAATAGTGGTACACCGCTCACCCACCACTGTATAGCATTTCTGTACTGCCACTGTACTGCTGCCAGTCAGCGTGTACTTTAAGGATAAGTGAAATGAGGAAGAAATCCGGTGAAAGAGGGAGGGGCAAGGGAAGAGGTGTTTCCCCTGACGGTTCACGTACAGGCCACAGGGGAGCACCCAAGAAAACCCACTCAATACTGCCCATGTTGTCCAGGACAACAACCCTCACAGATCCAAAAGAACAGGACCAGATAATTACTTGGATGACCTCTCAAGCGTCCAGCAGTGGGTTAAGCAGCACCAGCACATCACGCACGAGGTCCGAGTCCTCAGCCAGTTAAAGTCTGGGCTTTCTTTGAAGACTGCACTGAGGATGTTACCATGGCGATTTGCAAGGTGTGCAAGACCCGCCTGAGCAGGGGGAAAAGTATTAACAACCTCTCCACCACCAGCATGAGCCGCCACATTCTATCCAAACATCCCACTCTGTGGGCAAACGCGGCAGGACAGGGTACCACCAGCAACACTGCCTCCCTTGGGTTCACCAGACTCACCACCAGACCCGCCTCAGCAGCAGCAGTAGCCCAGCCATTGCGTGGTTCACAACATTCACAAACATCAGACGATGCTGACACTGTCACTTTCCGGACTAGTGCTCTTGAGGTCTCCCAGTGTTCATCAAACACAACAACCAACAGCCCTTCGGTGTGCAGCGCTACGGTTGAGTTGTCTGTCTCTGAGATGTTTGAGCACAAGAGGAAATTGCCAGCAAATGACCCCCGGGCCGTGGCAGTAACAGCCAGCCAGCATAGCCAAGCTTCTGGCCTGCGAAATGCTGCCATATCGAGTGGTGGAGACAAACAGCTTCAAGGGCATGATGTCAGTGGCCATCCCACGTTACGTGGTTCCCAGCCGCTACCACTTTGCGCGCTCTGCAGTGCCTGAGTTGCATGAGCACGTGGTCAGCTAAATAACCCGAAGCTTGAAGAATGCCGTTGCCTGCAAGGTTCACCTCACCACTGACACCTGGACGAGTGCGTTCGGCCAGGGTCGATACATCTCCCTTACCGCGCACTGGGTGAACCTTGTGGAGCCTGGCAGCGATTCCTCACCTGCTACGGCGCGGGTGTTGCCCACGCCGCAAACAGCTGGATAACAACAGCAGCACCTACCTCTCTGACTCCTTCTCCTCCAACGCATCTCAAAGCTGTACCTCATCCGGAAATGCTAACCCAGCACCAGCAGCAGTAGGATCGTGGAAGCAGTGCAGCACAGCTGTTGGCATGCGTCAGCAAGCGTTGCTGAAGCTGATCTGCCTTGGGGATAAGCAGCACACAGGGGAGGAAATTTGGAGGGGAATAAAGGAACAGACGGATTTGTGGCTGGCACCGCTGGACCTGAAACCGGGCATGAAGCTAGACACCTGGCACGAACTGGCAATGTACGCAATAGAGGTGCTGGCTTGCCCGGCAGCCAGCGTTATGTCGGAACGCTGTTTCAGTGCTGCCGGAGGCATCATCACAGATCGGCGTATCCGCCTCTCCACAGAAAATGCAGACCGTCTGACTCAAATTAAAATGAATCAATCCTGGATTGGAAACGACTACGCAACACTCCTGGACCCCAACCAAGTAACATGACCGATGAACATCTGGGATGGTTTAGCGTTTCCGGTCCCTGTTTATTGAACCTCTCATCTGTATTACATTTATGACTGCATGGCGGCAAAAAGCATTGCTGCTATATCCGCACGCTTTTTGTCCTCATGCAAGGCCTGGGTTGTTGTGTCTCACAAAGCGTGGCCTTCTCCTCCTGCGCCTCCTCCTGTTCCATCACGTGTGCTGCTGCTGCTGCTG
The DNA here is from genome assembly GCF_040937935.1 of Hyperolius riggenbachi. Lineage (NCBI taxonomy): Eukaryota > Metazoa > Chordata > Amphibia > Anura > Hyperoliidae > Hyperolius > Hyperolius riggenbachi. The sequence goes on from NC_090646.1 coordinate 374,496,521, forward strand.
CTGCTGCTGGGTTACCGTTGCCGGTCCCTGTTTATGGAACCTCTTATCTTTATTACATTTATGACTACATGGCGGTACAAAGCATGCTATCCGCACGCTTTTTGTCCTCATGCAAGGCCTGGGTTGTTGTGTCTCACAAAGCGTGGCCTTCTCCTCCTGCGCCTCCTCCTGTTCCATCACGTGTGCTGCTGCTGCTGCTGCTGCTGGGTTAGCGTTGCCGCGTGGTCCCTGTTTATTGAACCTCTTATCTTTATTACATTTATGACTACATGGCGGTACAAAGCATGCTATCCGCACGCTTTTTGTCCTCATGCAAGGCCTGGGTTGTTGTGTCTCACAAAGCGTGGCCTTCTCCTCCTGCGCCTCCTCCTGTTCCATCACGTGTGCTGCTGCTGCTGCTGCTGCTGCTGGGTTAGCGTTGCCGCGTGGTCCCTGTTTATTGAACCTCTTATCTTTATTACATTTATGACTACATGGCGGTACAAAGCATGCTATCCGCACGCTTTTTGTCCTCATGCAAGGCCTGGGTTGTTGTGTCTCACAAAGCGTGGCCTTCTCCTCCTGCGCCTCCTCCTGTTCCATCACGTGTGCTGCTGCTGCTGCTGCTGCTGGGTTAGCGTTGCCGCGTGGTCCCTGTTTATTGAACCTCTTATCTTTATTACATTTATGACTACATGGCGGTACAAAGCATGCTATCCGCACGCTTTTTGTCCTCATGCAAGGCCTGGGTTGTTGTGTCTCACAAAGCGTGGCCTTCTCCTCCTGCGCCTCCTCCTGTTCCATCACGTGTGCTGCTGCTGGGTTAGCGTTGCCGCGTGGTCCTTGTTTATTGAACCACTTATCTTTATTACATTTATGACTGCATGGTGGTACAAAGCATGCTATCCGCACGCTTCTTGTCCTCATGCAAGGCCTGGGTTGTTGTGTCTCAAAGCGTGGCCTTCTCCTCCTGCGCCACCCTCCTCCTGTTCCATCACGTGTGCTGCTGCTGGATTAGCATTACCGGTCCCTTTTCCTGGAACCTCTTATATGTATTACATTTATGACTGCATGCCGACAAAAAGCATGTTACCTGTGCAAAGAAAACAGACATTTCCCGCATTTAAAAGACAGTTTTCCCTTTGAAACTTTAAAATCGATTTTCTCAAAAACTATAAGCTCTTTTTGCTAAAAAATTTTTTCCTCTTGTACCCACTCCCAAGGTGCACATACCCTGTAAATTTGGGGTATGTAGCATGTAAGGAGGCTTTACAAACCACAAAAGTTTGGGTCCCCATTGACTTCCATTATGTTCGGAGTTCGGGTCGAACACCCGAACATCGCGGCCATGTTCGGCCTGTTCGGCCCGAACCCGAACATCTAGATGTTCGCCCAACACTAGTGTACACCACTTTGTAATGGTCTTTCATGTGGAATCCCAATAAAATTGATTCATGTTTGTGGCAGCAATGTGACAAAATGTAGAAAACTTCAAAGGGGCCTAATACTTTTGCAAGCCACTGTATATTTACACTTTACAAAGGTGAGACTATCCATGCCAGGCGGCATTTCATAGACCGAGCTGTACTTTGAATATTTCCTACTAGATGCAGTGGTAATGCATAAAAGTAGCCTATGAATGCTGGCTTGTACAATATAAACTTTCCCTGCTCTGCAGTACTATATCTGTCAAAAAAACCCGGAACTTTAAGGCCTCTTTCACACCAAGATGTTGCGCTTTAGGGGGCGTTAAAGAGTAACTGTTAGCCCCAAAAATGAAATTTAAATCTCTATGGCAATGTTTTATTAACTATTTAAGTGAGCCAAAAAGGCAAAGCAGAAGTTAAAAATCAATCTATTTTTTTTACTATGTAGCCTTTTCCCCAAGCTCCGGACGCAAAGCCGCATATCAGATACTGATGAGCATGCAGAGCATGCCTATGTCTGCCCGACCCCCCTCTCCCCCCCAGGACCAGGTGCCGATATATTCGCACCACAAACAGCTGACCGCTCTGACACGCAGAGAGAGCGGGAGCACTTCCAGCGCCGCCACCGCAGAGCAGCCGCCGCCGAGTCACATGTGAGAGAATCACATGTGAGAGAGATGCACGGCGGCGGCTGCTCTGCGGTGGCGGCGCTGGAAGTGCTCCCGCTCTCCGTGTCAGAGCGGTCAGCTGTTTGTGGTGCGAATATATCGGCACCTGGTCCTGGGGGGGAGAGGGGGGTCGGGCAGACATAGGCATGCTCTGCATGCTCATCAGTATCTGATATGCGGCTTTGCGTCCGGAGCTTGGGGAAAAGGCTACATAGTAAAAAAAAATAGATTGATTTTTAACTTCTGCATTGCCTTTTTGGCTCACTTAAATAGTAAATAAAACATTGCCATAGAGATTTAAATTTCATTTTTGGGGCTAACAGTTACTCTTTAAGGTCGCGTAACATGCCCCTAACGCAACGCCTGGTGGTGTTGAAGGAGGACGCCAGAGTGAGCCGCGTTATGCAGCTATTGGTGCGCAGTATAGACTGCGGAGACCACGTGATCGGAACACTCAGTGTCACGTGGTCCCGCCAGCCAATAAGCGGCTGCTCCAGGAAGAAAACACTGCAGTGCAATATTAATTAGCCATGTGGCTGCCAACAATAGCAAACTCTCCCCTCCTCCTCTCCTGCACAAAAATATATAAAAAAACCAAATTACTGAGCATGTGCAAACAGTCTAACGCGGCTAAAGCACAGCATGCTGCACTTTCCAATAACGTCCAGCGTTACACTGTAACGCAACGTGGGCACTGTGAACAGCCCATTGATTTTTCATTACTGTGAGTTGGGCTGCGTTACAGGCTGCTCTAACGTGCGCCTGTAACGTCCCACTCTGAAAGCAGCCTAAAGGATACCCGAAGTGACATGATGAGATAGACATGTGTATGTACAGTGCCTAGAACACAAATAACAAATAAATATGCTGTGTTCCTTTTTTTATTTCTCTGTCTGAAAGAGTTAAATATCAGGTATTTAAGTGGCTGATACAGTCCTGACTGATAATTCTGATAAGAAATTCCAACTATAAAACACTTTCCTAGCAGAAAATGGCTTCTGAGAGCAAGAAAGAGATAAAAAGGGGAATTTCTTATCAGTGAGGGTCACACTATAGTCACTTCCTGTCTGAGTCAGGACTGAGTCAGCCACTTACATACCTGATATTCAACTCTTTCAGGCAGAGAAAGAAAAAAAGGATCACAGCATAGTTATTTGTGTGCTAGGCACTGTACATACACATGTCTATCTCATCATGTCACATGTCACGTCGGGTTTCCTTTAAAGAGACACTGTAGTGACATATAAATGCAGTAAATTATTCCGGATACACACTTTTATGTAATTTTCTTGGTTGCAGCATCAGAAACACTTCCTGTACAAGGCCGGATTTATACTTTTTGTGCCCCTAGGCCAAGGATGTTGTGGCTCCCCTTTCATGTGCAGCAGAGCCCCTCCCATTCCATGCGCAGCTCCCTCTTCTATGCATTTCATCCATATATTGTAGGCCATCTCTATCATGAACAGCTCCCTTAGGCATCAGTTTCCTTTTTTTCATGTGTTGCTATCAATTTTCAGCCCCCTCTGTCATATGTAGTAACTCCTCTTTTATGTTCAGGTGCTCCCTAGGGCTGCATCCGCCCAAGGCCTGGGCCTTTGTGGCCTTTGCCGAAATCTTTGCTCCTCTAGCTATATATTGCTGTATATTGGTATTCAACCCCGCCCTCTCAGGGATGCTTGACCTAGGCCAGTGATCTGAAAACTTGGCTCTCCAGCTGTTCAGAAACTACAAGTCCCACAATGCATTGCTGGAGTCTGACAGCCATAGTCATGATTCATAAAGGCAAATGCATTGTGCATTGTTAACCTCCCTGGCGTTATGATTACTTCCAGAGTTAGGGTCTAAAAGCCAGCCGTGCAATTTTTTCATAAGCTTTTAGGCTACTTACACACTAAGACGTTGTGTTTTAGGGGACGTTATGGTTGCATAATGTGCCCCTAACGCAACGCATGGTGGTGCGAGAGAGGACGTTAGAGTGTGCCGCGTTAGGCGGCTCTATCCGCATAAGGTCTCCCAGAGTGGCGCTGATTGGCCGGCGGGACCACGTGATGCGGAGCGAGACACTCCGCATCACGTGGTCCCGCCGGCCAATCAGCGGCCGCCAGTGCAGTGCATATTAAGTAGCCATGTGCGCGGCTACTGTAGCGGCATCACCCCGCCTCCTCTCCGCCCCCCACTGAGCATGTGCAAACAGTCTAATGCGGCTAAAGCCGCGTAGAACGCACAGCATGCTGCACTTTCACTACAACGTGCAGCGTTACATGTAACGCAACGTGGGCACTGTGAACAGCCCACTTGTGTTACATTGCTGTGCGTTGGGGGAGCGTACAGGCTGCACTAACGTGCACCTGTAACGTCCCACTGTGAAAGCAGCCTAAGACCCTACAAACAAGAAGAAAAACATACCCCAGAGAGGTCTGCAGCAGCTCCTGCATAGAACTCACTCTGGCACGGGATTACCACCCTGCTCTGTGGCTTTCCGTCCCGTGCCTGACTCAGGATTACCGCTGAGGAGGTTAACAGCTGGAGAGCCAAGTTTGCAGATAACTGACCTAGGCTAACTAGATATGTGGACTGCACCCCAGGTATATTTTGTCCTGGCTTTGGAACTCTCAGTAAAAACAAACATTCCACAGAGATCACCTGACAGGACTAAAGTTGTCACCACCTGTGTTAAATTTCAGATTGTAAATCAGGTCGAAGAAAGATTTTACAATTTGCAAATTCTAAATAACTAATATTAATATTAATAAATAACTAATAATAACATTAGTTAATTTTAGTTAATAACTGATTAAATAATGTATGAATTATTATTGTACAAAAAAAAAAAAGCAATTTTATTCATTGAGTTATTTTCACTACAGTTCCTCTTTAAGTTGCTGCATAGCTGGAAAATAATGCATTGTGCCAAATGAATTAAGCGTAATATGATATTTTGTTACATTGTGTTTTTCTGTAACTATAACAATAAATGAATGGAGTCTGAATAGTTAGGAAACTGTGGCTTAAGTCGAGATGCTATCTGAGTTTTAAGAAACAAATAGTTACTGGCATCAGCGAATGTCACTTGTCCTCCCAGTCATTTTGAATTACAAAACTTGTATTCCATAAACACAAGAGGGAATTGAAAAGGCTGTGAGAATGATTGCAGAGTTACGTGGGAAAATTACACATCTGGAACTATTGTCTTGGTGGAAATAGAATATGCCTTGAAAGATGAGGTGAAACGGATCCATATTTTGCAAAAGAAGAATGCCGTCTGTAGGACAGAAAAAACACACATACACACATGCTACGGTAATGCGAAATGTCTACTATAGAAAAAGATGATGCAAAATGCACGAAATGGTCAAGTACCCACAGCTATGAAATGGTAACCCTACTAAATAATGAACTTAAAGTGACTCTGAGACGGCGATCCTCCAATAAAATATAAATACCTGGGGCTTCCTCCAGCTTCCTCCGGCCTGGTCGCTCCCACAGTGTCATCTTCTCCCTCTCCATTCCTCCGGTACTGGACCCGGAAAGTCCGTCAGTCAGGGCCAGTTGGTGAATGCGCAGTCCCACCAGGAGCGCTCCCCTGCCTCGCTCCTGTCTCCGGGAGCATTCTGTGCCTGTGCGCAGCACACTACAGGTGACGTGAACGCGGCGTGAGTGCGTTCACAGCCAGGCTGCGCATGCAAAGTTGGCCCCAGACCGGAGGACTTTCTGGGGCCAATTACAGGCGCACGGAGGGAGAAAGAGGACGCCGTGGAAGAGATCAGGCCAGAGGCCGCTGGAGGAAGCCCCAGGTATTTATATTTTATTGGAGGATCGCCGTCTCAGGGTCACATTACAGCGACACTGAAGCGGATAAAAAAAAAATGATATAATAAATTGTATGTGTAGTATGGATAATTCACAGAACATTAGTAGCAAAGAAAAAGAGTATTTTATTTTCCGTTATATAGCTTTTTTTTTATATAACATTGCATCATTTTCTAATATTTGCAGTTTGCACACTACAATCTGTATTTTAAACTATGAAACAGAGCAGAGCTAATTACCCTTTGAACTTTCCTGCAGTAAAACCTTAATGAGAACCTGAATTGAAAATAAAAAGTCAAAATAACCATACACAGGTCATACTTACCTCCAGTGTGGTCTACTACTCAATCTCTTTCTCCTCTCCTGCATCCCATGTGCCCACTGTGATCAATGGAATTCTCCATCCTCCATTTTAAAAATGGCCATTACCCCCATAACAGCTTCCTGCTTAGCACACTGTTAATCTGTAATATCACCCACTTGAGCCATAGGGAAACATGGACATTACCTTGCACAATCAGTTGTAACTAAAAGCTGCTGATATATAACTGACAGCATCTGGTATATTTCAGTTCTGACAAAATATTGTCAGAACTGGAAGGGATCACTGCAAGAAGAAAATGGTGAGTTTCTGAGAGGAACTGATGGTGAGGTTAGTATGGAATATTCATTTGCAGCTACGTCATGTGTTTATTATAAATAACTTTCCTTGCTTCAGGTCCCCTTTAAACAAACAAGATACAGTGAGAGACTGTAATAGATAGCGGAGAATGCTGCCGCAGCAGTGAGCGGCATGGTGGCTGTCTAAGCCGGCGGCCTCCGCCGCGCAATTTCATGGTGGAGTTTTGCCTGGTCCTTCAGTTGCACATAGACTGAGGGCTACGCGCGCGCGCCAGGCAGCAGGACCTTTATGCGAATAGAAGGGGAGTCAGCTGTTCGGCCGGTCAGCCGACTCCAACAGTGCTCCTGATTGGCTGAGTGACTGGGGCGGCGCTGTGGGGCGGTCTCAGTATAAATAGGACCTGCCTGTCAGTAGCTCCTCGTCTGCTGTTGCAAATGCTACGTGTTAGCACTCAGACCTTAGTCAGATCCCAAAGTGTGCTAGAACCAGCAGGAGCTGGGGATCCACACTTAGTCAGATTCTGTTGATAGCTAAAGTACTAAATGAATTGTATTATTTGTTATGACCTTCTGCTAGCCTTGACTACTCTTCGGCTTACTGATTCGGTGCTTCTGCCCATCTGATCCTGTTGCCGACTCAACCTGAACACTACTCTGATTTAGCCTTCTGTCTTTGTACCGTATCTGTCCGTTTGTTGCCGAATCTGCTTGTCTGACTCTCCTGCCCTCACCAGTGAGCCTAGTCCCTGGTGAGGGATTCTCTGTACAGCTTAATCACCTGCTCCTCAGGTGACCAGTAGCTGCAGTACAGTCTTAATCACCTGCTCCTCAGGTGACCAGTAGCTGCAGTACAGCCTTAATCACCTGCTCCTCAGGTGACTAGTAACCACGGTACTGTCCTCATCACCCGCTCCTCAGGTGATTAGGAGCTGCAGTACAGTCTTGATCTCCTGCCCCTCAGGTGATCACCTGCTGCAGTGCAGTCTGAATCACCCGCTCCACGGGTGATCAGTACACGTTGTCTTACTGTGCACCACCCGCTCCTCGGGTGAACTGATTACTAGTTCATCTGCATCTCCCGCTTGCTGGAGTGCTGATCCCTGTGTTCTATAGAGATATCTCCCTCTACTTGCTCCTCTGGGGAAGTTGGTATCTCTATCTGTATTACTGTTGCACCAAACACCTATCTTTACATCTGGTGGTCCTGTGTCTCGCTATACTCGCATTATTGGTGATTCTGCAGATCACTACATAATCAGGTATAGCATCTGTATTATTGGTGATACTGCAGATCACCAATAATCAGAATATTTGTTCTTGCTGACACCAATCGTTACAGAGACAGGTTGAGATAAGTGCTTCTCAGGGTTTTCTTTGTTTTTAACAGCATTTCCTGAACAACAGTTTAACTGCCAAAATAGCAAGATACCAGCCGGCCTCCCTAATCACTTGCACACTATTTTGTCAGTTAGATTTAGCAACTGCCATTCAGGAAATGCTGTTGAAAACAAAAGAAAACCCTGAGACCCCCCCATGAGGCGATGGACTGGCCAAAAAACCTGTCGGTTCTGTCAGATTTTAACAGCCTACTTTTTTCACGATAGTGGTCCTGTAGCCACCCTGGTGGTATGGACGAGCTGAGCTCGTCCAGAAAAAACTTTCAAAAAACGTTAATGACGAGCTGAGCTTGTCCATGCTGACAGGGAGATTTCCTGTTTCTCTGCCCCGCCGGCTGCATTTTTTTCTCATCAGAGGGATTCCCCAGGATGGCTGGATGCCTGTCTGCACGCTGTGGGTAGCGATCTGTGCTACCCCAGAGTGCAGAACAAGCATCTAGCCACCCTAGGGAATCCCTGGGCAGCCAGCGGGGCAGAGAATGTGCGGGGGTTCCCCCTTGTATGCAGAGTCTGTGCGGGTGGGGGGATCCCCCTTCTATGGTGGCTCTCAAACTATGGTGCAAAAAGTGCATTTCCCCAGTTTGAAGCATCTCTGACTTTTCTGAGCACCAGTCATGTTTCATGAGGTGCTAGAATTTCAGGATAGTATAAATATCCCCCAAATGACCCCATTTTGGAAAGAAGACATCCCAAAGTATTCACTAAGAGGCATGGTGAGTTCATAGAAGATTTTATTTTTGTCACAACTTAGCGGAAAATGACACTTTGTGACAAGAAAAACGAAAAAAAAGTTTCCATTTCTGCTAACTTGTGACAAAAAAAAAATGAAATCTGCCATGGACTCGCCATGCCCCTCTCTGAAAACTTTGAGTTGTCTACTTTCCAAAATGGGGTCATTTGTGGGGTGTGTTTACTGTCCTGGCATTTTGGGGGGTGCTAAATTGTAAGCACCACTGTAAAGCCTAAAGGTGCTCATAGGACTTTGGGCCCCTTAGCACACCTAGGCTGCAAAAAATTGTCACACATGTGGTATTGCCGTACTTAGGAGAAATAGTATAATGTGTTTTGGGGTGTATTTTTACACATACCCATGCTGGGTGGGAGAAATATCTCTGTAAATAAGAATTTTTTTATTTTTTTTTACACACAATTGTCCATTTACAGAGTTATTTCTCCCACCCAGCATGGGTATGTGAAAAAATACACCCCAAAACACATTATACTTCTTCTCCTGAGTACAGCGATACCACATGTGTGACACTTTTTTGCAGCCTAGATGTGCTAAGGGGCCCAAAGTCCTATGAGTACCTTTAGAATTTCACAGGTCATTTTGAGGCATTTGATTTCCAGACTACTCCTCACGGTTTAGGGCCCCTAAAATGCCAGGGCAGTATAGGAACCCCACAAGTGACCCTATTTTAGAAAGACGACACCCCAAGGTATTGGGTAGGAGTATGGTGAGTTCATAGAAGATTTTATTTTTTGTCACAAGTTAGTGGAAATTTATTTTTATTGGTTTTTTTTCCACAAAGTGTAATTTTCCACTAACCTGTGACAAAAAATAAAATCTTCTATGAACTCATCATACACCTAATGGAATACCTTGGGGTGTCTTCTAAAAATGGGGTCACTTTTGGGGTTCCTATACTGCCCTGGCATTTTAGAGACCTAAAACCTTGAGGAGTAGCCTGGAAACCGAATGCCTCAAAATGACTGTTCAGGGGTATAAGTATCTGCAAATTTTGATGACAGGTGGTCTATGAGGGACCGAATTTTGTGGAACCAGTCATAAGCAGGGTGGCCTCTTAGATGACAGATTGTATTGGCACTCAAGTGCAGGAAGCGCAGGATGTTCTCAAATCGTGACTTGTACAAGGCAGCAGAGAACATGGGCATGTGATGTATTGGGTGCGTAGACCAATAAGACCGCAAAACATTCTTTTTGACTAGACCCATGTTAAGGAGAAGGCCCCAAAAAATGTTACGTTCGGAAACTTGGAGTGGTTTCCACCGAAAAGGCTGGGCATGGTAGCTTCTTGGATTGGCAGTTGCGTATTGTGTGGCATAATGCTTGGTTTCAGCCACAATTGAGTTGTAGAGACCAGCAGTGATCAGAAAAAAAAAATTCTGTCACTGCGGTGGGGCAGGTGAGGGTTTGGCCAGGTAATCAGAAGCCCGCAGGGGGCAGATTAGGGCCTGATCTGATGGATAGGAGTGCTAGGGGGTGACAGGTGGTGACAGGAGGTGATTGATGGGTGTCTCAGGGGGTGATTAGAGGGGAGAATAGATGCCATCAATGCACTGGGGAGGTGATCAGGGGGGGTCTGAGGTCGATCTGAGGGTGTGGGCGGGTAATTGGGTGCCCGCAAGGGGCAGATTAGTGTCTGATCTGATGGGTGGCAGGGGGTGATTGATGGGTGATCAGTGGGTAATTAGAGGGGAGAACAGATGTAAATAATGCACTGGGGAGGTGATCATGGGGGAGTCTGAGGACAATCTGAGGGTGTGGGTGGGTGTTTGGGTGCCCGCAAGGGGCAGATTAGGGTCTGATCTGATGGGTAGTAGTGACAGGGGGTGATGGGGTGATTGATAGGTGATCAGGGTGTGATTAGAGGGGAGAATAGATGCAAGCAATGCACTGGCGAGGTGATCAGGGGGAGGTCTGAGGGCAATCTGAGGGTGTGGGCGGGTGTTTGGGTGCCTGCAAGGAGCAGATTAGGGTCTGATCTGATGGGTAGCAGTGATATCCGAAGTGACATGTGACATGATAAGATAGACATGTGTATGTACAGTGCCTAGCACACAAATAACAATGCTGTGTTTCTTTTTGAAAGAGTTAAATATCAGGTATGTAAGTGGCTGACTCAGTCCTGACTCAGACAGGAAGTGACTACAGTGTGACCCTCACTGATAAGAAATTCCCCTTTTTACCTCTTTCTTGCTCTCAGAAGCCAGTTTCTGCTAGGAAAGTGTTTTATAGTTGGAATTTCTTATCAGTGAGGGTCACACTGTAGTCACTTCCTGTCTGAGTCAGGACTGAGTCAGACACTTACATACCTGATATTTAACTCTTTCAGGCAGATAAAGGAAAAAGGAACACAGCATAGTTATTTGTGTGCTAGGCACTGTACATACACATGTCTATCTCATCATGTCACAAGTCACTTTGGGTATCCTCTAAAAAATGTTGTTGTTATTCAAAATTCATCCCATTAAAACCCCATAGTGTCCTTCCTCAACAAGCAACAAATGGAAGACATGTATACATGACAAAAAAAAATACTTAGAGAAACCAACCACCAAGAATCAAAATTTTCTTTCTGAACACATTAAACTGATCTATTTTTAATACTGAGTGCCACATACAAATACATTTATTTCACTGCTAATGCTCCTGATAATAATAAAAAGAAATCTCTAATGTGGGACCAGTGACCTTCAAATAGCAGCTCCACCCGTAAATCTTTGCTGCGAGTTTGCAGATGCCTTCACCCGAATAGCTGGAGTTCCAGCAAGAGGAGGCATATATGTATTTCTGTTGGATCTGTCAGGAAATACTTCACCTCTGGGGCCATGCCTTTGGAATCTCAGCGGGATCTGCTTACATCTATCACTGCTACTTGCCATATTGAAGCCATCATGCAGCCCTCTCACCTTACACAAAGTGTCAGCCTTACCATCATCAGAAGAAAGTTCATTAAATAAACACAGAACATCGTCCTTTCTCAGTGCCTCTTATATCAGAGCACCATGGAAATTAGCAAGTAAAACACTGGGAGAAGGAAAATCATATTATTCTATGATGCCTGATGATGAGCTCACTGGTAAAGATCCTAGAAGGACTCAGGCCTGCAGACAGTGTGAAGACTCAATGCTAGAGTTGAAGTTTGTATAACTTACATCTGGCTGTAAAACACATTGTGGTAAGATGCTATCATGATAACTGTGGTAGAAAAACAATACATAAAAGTTCCATAGTTAAATATAGGCTTGCTATGAGAACTCAAGGCGACAAAATTGTAACTACATTCATCTTGACTTCTTTGAAGTAAACCTTTCTATCTAAAGACCAGGTTTAGGTTTACTGCAATAGGTATACATTACACCAGCTGTGTAGCATATCAGTGGCAGCAGAAGGTGTGGTCAAGTTAAGTCGACATTTGAAATTCACTTATCCTTTAACACTTAACACTTAAAAATATGGTGGCATTTTATTTGAAATAGGGATGATCAGTGGATTTACACCCAACCAAGTAATCAGCAAAAGCATCATATAGTTCAGGGATGCATGTTGGTCATGATCCACTTGAATAAAAGTGAATAGAATTTTCGGTAAAATTAAGTTAACGTTTTGGCAGGAAAGCACAATGTGTTAAATGAAGCAAGGTGGGGTGTTAATTGTGGTGGGTTTCAGTTCATTGGTGCCAATAGGGAAGCTTGAAAGAATAGCAATAACAGTATACATTTAAACCCATTGTCCCCAAGCAGGCTGGTAGCCCCAGAAAAAGACCATGAGTGTGGGGTTCTGCCCCCCTCAAAAATTCCAGTCTTCATAATATCTTACCTTTGCAAAGCATCCTTGTACAAATGTAGAATTCATCCCCACCTTCATGAGATCCTGGATATCTGAAACACCCATCCAGATATCTACCCTCCCTTTGTGAAATAAGTATGCTGGTTTATTAGTTCCCCTTTACTCCTGTTCTAGAAGTGATTGGTTCTTCTGAAGACCAAATTTGGGCAGTAATGTGGTCTAAATATATAGAGGTGGTGCATTAGGTGACAGCAAAAGATACGGTGGTGTTTGCAAGTCTAAGAACACTTTAAAATTCTTACAGAGCTTCAGCTCTTGGATGTTGGTGGGTTTCATAACATGAACCGCTCACTTTAGGTCATTCCACAACATTTTAATTGAATTAAGGTCTGAACTAGCCACAATTCTGCATCTCACCAGATAGCAAGTAGTTTTTCTTCACAAAACATTGTAGAGTTCACTTTAAAACACCCTGCCTTTCCCCTATGCATGGCAATCTCATTAAATAAATTATATCTTTACTAATGTGGAAGTTCACAAAAGTTGTCAAAGCAAGGATACTGGTAAACATGAGAAGTGCTGAGAGCTTCATACGACGTATGTAATGCCAACTCTAGCCAACCAGTGTCATCTGCTGAAGACATTTAGGATGAAGCAGCAGGTAACATGGGAATGTAGATCGACTAGTAACTTGTGGCTATGTATAATTTGGGTGCTGGAGGAAGATGTATGCAGCTTAAAAATGGACCAGTGGAAACCTGCCATCGGATTCGACTGGGTCATTTTCAAGCTGAATGAATTTGCATGCAAAATTTGCATAACTATGGCTCAACTCATAATTATTTTAAACTTGTAGACCATCATTAGTCAGCAGTTGACTAGCTCCTTCTAGTGGTATTTAGCAAACTGAAATATAGAAGCTTTTATTTTTATGTTATGCCTTCATGAGCATCATGTACTGTAGCAAGTATTTTTGCCAGAATTCTACAGGAGAAAAAGTTGACTTTCTATTGACCCTTAAGGGCCACTTTATGAACCAGAGTAAAGGTTGAGCAATTGTCTAGAGTAACTAATCACATTTTAGCAAAGATACTAGTTATTTGCTTTGGGAATCTAATCCAGATTTCTTTGCACTCATGTGCATAAATCAGTCCATTATGGTTTCTCATTATAAGGCCCTGGAAACAGATTTCTGTCTCAAGGGGTCAGGCTGAAGCACTAGATACTCCATGGATATTGGAGAGTTTAGAAGAAGAATTGCAGAGCTCCCCTGAAGCTGTAGCCTAATGAAGAGAACCAAGAACACTTGAATCATAGGAGAGACCACAGCAGGGGCACCAAGTGGTATTTCTAATGGAAGCAACTTTACAGATGCACTGCTGAGACCATATGTATAATATTCTTGTAGCAGCTGTTCACCAGATGCAGCTATAAAACAAAGAAAAGCTTTTTTTTCCTGCATGCAAAAGTTGGGCAAGTGTCAATCTAAAGTGGTAACAGAGAGTTAGAGAGAAAAAAATGGTACCTGGGCTGATAGAAATATGAGGGCTGTCATTGTCATTTTATTTGAATGTTAATTTTTTTTCTGTTAGCAGTTCTGATCTTTTGAGTTCAGTAAATTCCAGTCCATGCAGTGATCAAGCGTAGTGCCAGTGGAGTCAAAACACAGTCTGATTCCTTATCAAGATACCTCATGTACATACACAATTCAATGGCTAATGTAAGTTCCAGCTCTATTCCTGTGAACTGACATGATGCTAGAACACATAGCCATCGTGCCACCCGATTTAATTTATTTCTGACTGTTCTGACCATGTAGAAGTAGAATAGAGAGGTCCTAGTAGTGCTAGATGTGTGGTTCTCAAACTGTTGTCCAGGAACCAGTGATGTTCCCTAACCATGAGTTGGGTAATCTCCAGCCATGGGCTGCAACATGCATCTTTAGTCAAATTACACGCTTTGCTTATTTTCTAAGTGAAGAGAGTTTATTATGACCATTGCAGAAATTAAGACTATTGAACACCCTTTATAAAAATATTAGTACTTTTCTTATGTTGTTTAGTATTAGGTATACCAGTATATAAATAAGACATCATTTTACAGGTCAAGTGAACATAAGTACTAAATGGACCATAGCAGTGACAAGACTATATACACTGTGAAGCAGAGATGTCAGTGTTTTATAAATACTACTGTTGTGCTAGTCCTTGCAGAGCCGCTTGTTGTTTGTGCACAAATGCTTGCCTAAAAAAATGATTCTAAATGAGTTCACTCAATAGGGATCTGATGCACAAAACTACGGTAAGCAGTGCAGTGCACTGCAATATTACTGGTGCAGCAGAGTATGTGCATTGGGCAATTAGTGTGATATGTGATACATGGGTTATATGTTGCTGTGGTAACACTGGATATCATAGTAACACTCTCATTACCCATGTACGACGGACATGTACGTTATTCTGCTGGCGTTAGTGCCAATAATATTTCTATGTGCTGCCTGTACATGGCAATATTACCGTAGGCTCACACATCAGGCCCCTGGTCCCCCACCAGTACCTCACAAATTTCTATGTTGATAAAGAGGAAATGTTTATTTACCTCAAACTAATTTAGGTCACAACCATACCATGGCCAATTCATTTTCTAATGATTCTGGTTTCCCCATTTAATACCTATTTTTAATACAATGCACAGTGCCACAAGGTAGAAGTTAAATATAACACTAGAACAAAGGTGACACTTCCTTTGACCTAATGCCTAGCATGATCTACATACAGTACCTAAATAACATTATCTTATTAATGCACAGTGTCAGCTAACATTGCAAAATATAGTGCTGCAGAGTGTGATTGTTTCTGATTCATGGTGATGTTATCTTGTTTTCTGCCAATTGTGGAAATAATATGTTCTGCAAAGCTCAAGATTCTACCAAACATTAGACTTTTGCGTTCAGACATTGGGCTTGATTCACTAAAGGGGCCCATACACTTACTGATTTTCCCGCCGATATACAGCCGATTCGATCACTGTGATCGAATCGGCTGTAAAATTGTCGCGCAAGCACAGTCCGAACGATCGATTTCCATCCAAAATCAATCGTTCCCGTCCATTTCCGTCGTTCCTGTCCGTGCAGAAGATTTCGCTTGATCGCCGGTGGGTCGGGAGTGCGTCGATAGCGACGTTCGAATGCCCGACGACTGACGCTAGCGGCAATACATTACCTGTTCTGCCGGCGCGAGTCCCCGCTCTCTCCGCTGCCTCTTCTCCGCTGGGCTCCGAGTTCGGCAGGCTTCACTTCTTCCTGCCCCGGCAGGAAGTTTAAACAGTAGAGCGCCCTCTACTGTTTGAATTTCCCTCGGCAGGAAGTAGAGTGAAGCTGGAGCTGAGCGCGGAGAAGAAGACAGCGGAGACCAGGGGACTCGCACCGGCTGGATCAAGTAATGTATGCGGGGGCCTGGGGGGTGGCGGCAGCTCCACAGATGGTGAATCGATTTCATGCTGAAATCAATTCACAATCTGTTTGCAGTAAAGGCAGCCATACGATCCCACTCTGATCAGATTCGATCAGAGAGGGATCTATCTGTTTGTCGATCTGATGGCAAATCAACCAGTGTATGGCCACCTTAAGACAAATAGCATGCCTTATCAGCAGGGGCGTTTCTAGGGTCCTTGGAGATCGGGGGCACCTGTGGGCACCAGGTGGGGAGGTGGCAAAAATGGGTGGGGCCATGTGGTGAGTGGGCGTGGCCATTGGTAGGGCCAAAAGTACATGAACTTAGCAGCGGTGTAAGCTACAGATAACGGGCCTGCCTATCGAAATATTGGATGGAACCCCCTGTCCTTTATTTAGATAATTTACAATCAGTATAGGCATAGATCAAAGATGTATACGCACATACAATTTTAATTGGTCAATCACTGACCAATTTTACCACCCCCGTGCAGTAAGTGGGCCAACAGACAATGAATTTGATGAACAAAGCTAAAATTGGCTAATCAAAATTGTATGTGTGTACCAGGCTTTACAGCTAATACTGTACATACTGAAAGTAGCAGGGAACAGCATACAATACAGCTGGTTTACAATCAGTAAAGGCACAGAGTAACACCTTATACTGTACACACTGGAGGTATATCAGCACACAGTGCAGGCACTAGAGAACAGCTTATACTGTACATACTGTAGGCAGCAGAGATCAGCACACTGCAGCTAGTGCGCCAAAAAAATATGAGGATCACGTTGTGTGGCGCACTTATCGCGCCGCACCGAAAAATGGGTGGTCCATGGACCAGAATGTAGGTGTGGTAACGGGTGGAGACAAATTTACATGAACCTAGCAATGGTGGGACATTAGATTAGGACAGTGGTGGCAAGCCTTTTGGAGGCCGAGTGCCCAAACTGCAACCCAAAAGTCACTTATCTATCGCAAAGTGGCAACAGCAATTTAAACTAAATACTGTACAAACGTTTTAACTCATACATTCAACATTATGGAAAATCCAATTTGAAAATAAACTGTGAAGATAAACAATTTCATCCTACTCCTGAAAAATGTATTCAATTTTTTAGATCCTACCAGTTTTATTTTCTGTTTTAAAAAGCTAAAAAAGTAGGTTTAATGCTATTGTCTCATATGATAAGGATTCAGCTTTTCCCATAGTCTCGCAGTTAGCAATCATGTGACCCCCAACAAGACAAATTCAGCAATCATGAGGCCCCCAACAAGACAAATTCAGCAATCGTAAGGCTCCCGACATGACAAATTCAGCAATCGTGAGGCCCCCCACATGACAAATTCAGCAATCATGAGGCCCCCAACATGACAAATTCAGCAATCGTGAGGCCCCCAACATGACAAATTCAGCAATCATGAAGCCCCCAACAAGACAAATTCAGCAATCATGAGGCCCCCAACAAATCATGAGGCCCCCAACAAGACAAATTAAGCAATCACGAGGCCTCCAACAAATCATGAGGCCCCCAACAAGACAAATTCAGCAATCTTGAGGCCCCCAACAAATCATAAGGCTCCCAACAAGACAAATTCAGCAGTCATGAGGCACATAAATAGACAGCATTTAACATAAATAGGCAGAATGCCCCCTTAATATGGTAGCCCCCCAAGTTAGGTAGTGAGTGACAGGGACCCCCAGGTTAGCTAGTGAGTGACAGGTGCCCCCAGATTAGGTAGTGAGTGACAGGCGCCCCCCAGGTTAGGTAGTGAGTGACAGGCGCCTCCAGTTAGGTACTGAGTGACAGGCGCCTCCAGTTAGGTAGTGAGTGACAGGGACCCCAGTTAGGTAGTGAGTGACAGGGACCCCAGTTAGGTACTGAGTGACAGGGACCCCAGTTAGGTAGTTAGTGACAGGGACCCCCATTAGATAGTGAGTGACAGGGACCCCCATTAGATAGTGAGTGACAGGCGCCTCCAGTTAGGTAGTGAGTGACAGGCACCTCCAGTTAGGTAGTGAGTGACAGGGACCCCCGTTAGATAGTGAGTGACAGGGACCCCTGTTAGATAGTGAGTGAAAGGGACCCCAGTTAGTGAGTGACAGGGACCCCAGTTAGTGAGTGACAGGGACTCCAGTTGGTGAGTGACAGGGACCCCAGTTAGTGAGTGACAGGGACACCAGTTAGTGAGTGACAGGGACCCCTGTTAGATAGTGAGTGACAGGGACCCCTGTTAGATAGTGAGTGACAGGGGCCCCCGTTAGATAGTGACAGGGAGCCCCGTTAGATAGTGACAGGGACCTCCTTTAGATAGTGAGTGACAGGCACCCCCCCCCCCCCCGTTAGGTAGTGAGTGACAGGGAACCCCTTTAGATAGTGAGTGACCGGGACCCCAGTTAGTGAGTGACAGGGACCCCAGTTAGTGAGTGACAGGCACCCCAGCTAGTGAGTGACAGGGACCCCAGTTAGTGAGTGACAGGGACCCCAGTTAGTGAGTGATAGGGACCCCAGTTAATGAGTGACAGGGACCCCAGTTAGATAGTGAGTGACAGGGACCCCCGTTAGTGACAGGGAGCCCCGTTAGATAGTGACAGGGACCCCCTTTAGATAGTGAGTGACAGGGACCCCCGTTAGATAGTGAGTGACAGGGACCCCTGTTAGATAGTGAATGACAGGGACCAATGTTAGATAATGAGTGACAGAGACCCCCGTTAGGTAGTGAGTGACAGGGACCTCCTTTAGATAGTGAGTGACAGGCACCCCTCCCCCCGTTAGGTAGTGAGTGACAGGGAACCCCCTGAGATAGTGAGTGACCGGGACCCCAGTTAGTGAGTGACAGGGACCCCAGTTAGTGAGTGACAGGCACCCCAGCTAGTGAGTGACAGGGACCCCAGTTAGTGAGTGACAGGGACCCCAGTTAGTGAGTGACAGGGACCCCAGTTAATGAGTGACAGGGACCCCAGTTAGATAGTGAGTGACAGGGACCCCCGTTAGATAGTGACAGGGAGCCCCGTTAGATAGTGACAGGGACCCCCTTTAGATAGTGAGTGACAGGGACCCCCGTTAGATAGTGAGTGACAGGGACCCCCGTTAGATTGTGAATGACAGGGACCATTGTTAGATAGTGAGTGACAGAGACCCCCGTTAGGTAGTGAGTGACAGGGACCCCCGTTAGATAGTGAGTGATAGGGACCCCTGTTAGATAGTGAGTGACAGGGACCCCCATTAGATAGTGAATGACAGGGACCAATGTTAGATAGTGAGTGACAGGGACCCCCGTTAGATAGTGAGTGACAGGCGCCACCAGTTAGGTAGTGAGTGACAGGCGCCTCCAGTTAGGTAGTGAGTGACAGGGACCCCCGTTAGATAGTGAGTGACAGGGACCCCTGATAGATAGTGAGTGACAGGGACCCCAGTTAGTGACAGGGACCCCAGTTAGTGAGTGACAGGGACTCCAGTTTGTGAGTGATAGGGACCCCAGTTAGTGAGTGACAGGGACACCAGTTAGTGAGTGACAGGGACCCCTGTTAGATAGTGAGTGACAGGCACCCCCGTTAGATAGTGAGTGACAGGGACCCCCGTTAGATAGTGACAGGGAGCCCCGTTAGATAGTGACAGGGACCTCCTTTAGATAGTGAGTGACAGGCACCCCCCCTCCCCGTTAGGTAGTGAGTAACAGGGAACCCTGTTAGATAGTGAGTGACCGGGACCCCAGTTAGTGAGTGACAGGGACCCCAGTTAGTGAGTGACAGGCACCCCAGCTAGTGAGTGACAGGGACCCCAGTTAGTGAGTGACAGAGACGCCAGTTAGTGAGTGACAGGGACCCCAGTTAATGAGTGACAGGGACCCCAGTTAGATAGTGAGTGACAGGGACCCCCATTAGATAGTGACAGGGAGCCCCGTTAGATAGTGACAGGGACCCCCTTTAGATAGTGAGTGACAGGGACCCCCGTTAGATAGTGAGTGACAGGGACCCCCGTTAGATAGTGAATGACAGGGACCAATGTTAGATAGTGAGTGACAGAGACCCCGTTAGGTAGTGAGTGACAGGGACCCCCGTTATATAGTGAGTGACAGGGACCCCCGTTAGATAGTGAGTGACAGGGACCCCCGTTAGATAGTGAATGACAGGGACCAATGTTAGATAGTGAGTGACAGAGACTCCAGTTAGATAGTGAGTGACAGGGACCCCAGTTAGTGAGTGACAGGGACCCCAGTTAGTGAGTGACAGGGACCCCCATTAGATAGTAAGTGACAGGGACCCCCGTTAGATAGTGAGTGACAGGGACCCCGTTAGATAGTGAGTGACAGGGACCCCAGTTAGTGAGTGACAGGGACCCCAGTTAGTGAGTGACAGGGACCCCAGTTAGTGAGTGACAGGGACCCCAGTTAGTGAGTGACATGGACCCCCGTTAGATAGTGAGTGACAGGGACCCCTGTTAGATAGTGAGTGACAGGGACCCCCATTAGATAGTGACGGGGAGCCCCGTTAGATAGTGACTGACAGGGACCCCAGTTAGTGAGTGACATGGACCCCAGTTAGTGAGTGACAGGGACCCCAGTTAGTGAGTGACAGAGACCCCCGTTAATGAGTGACAGGGACCCCCGTTAGACAGTGAGTGACAGGGACCCCCGTTAGATAGTGAGTGACAGGAACCCCCGTTAGATAGTGACAGGGAGCCCCGTTAGATAGTGACAGGGACCCCCTTTAGATAGTGAGTGACAAGCGCCCCCCCCCCCCCCGTTAGGTAGTGAGTGACAGGGACCCCCATTACCTCGCAGCCAGCAGACCTCAATCAGCGCCGCAGGCGACCCGACCAGATAGAGCGGGCGCCGGACGCACCACGCTGTATGTGCGGAAGTGATGTCACTTCCGCATATCAGCGCTGTACGCTAGGTCCTAGCGCCCGTTGTGTCTGGTCGCCCACTGATCGAGGTCTGAAGCTCTGGCCGCGGGGACAGCCAGGGGGGCAGCAGCGGCTAGGAGGGGACAGCGTGCAGTGCCATGCACCCATGGGGAAGAGATCTGGGGCACCCCAGGACAGATTGGGGGCACGTGCCCCCCAAAATAGGGCTAGCGACGCCCCTGCTTATCAGAGATAACATGCCTTATCAATGTTAACACGTCTTATCAGAGTAGCATAGCAAACTTATGCCTGATAATTGGCAATGATAAGAGCTTCACTCGTCCTGCCTCGGGCCCCTGTGGGTTCGTAGCACTCGCTATGCTACTCTGATAAGGTGTTAACTTTGATAAGGCATGCTATTTGTCTTAGTGAATCAAGCCCATTAACAGATTATTTCTCACTCTTATGATGTCCCTACACGTTACATTTTTTTTATTTTTTTCAATCAGAGAAATTCAATTGATTATTCTGGTGAAATAGTTTTTAAAATTATTTTCAAGGTACCATACACGAACAATCCAAGAAAATTAATTCACTATAAACAAATAGTTGGTTTATTACAACCTATCATACACTAAACAATTTAACAAACTATCATTCAGATTTTTCCAACATGTCCAATCAGATTTTTATAGAAAAAACTGAATAATCGTTCCTTTTTTTCTTGATCGAAAAAAATATTATTTTCGATGTTCACTGTATTTGATCATATTGGTTGAATAAACTGGAAAATCAAACTTTTTAATTGTAATGTGTATGGGCACCATTAGAAGAGCTTAGAACCACAGTGTGATGATCCGCTCAGCTGGCTGCACAGGCAGACAGCTGTTTGTCCATTCCTCTAGTCTGTGGGCTGCAGGTCTCTGGAACAGAGACCTGTCTTTCTATTGCAAGTTTCTGGTCTGTTCTCTTGCTGGGGAATTTGCATACATTCGTTATGCAAATCCCCTACCTGCCTTCTTTGATGACTGGCACTATAAGAGCTTTATGTTTCCCAGAAGGCTTTGCTGGTCATTTCCCTTCCATGGTCTGTTCCTGATGGACACTGTTGGAGTGTCAGCCATTGCTATCTAGTATAGTTAATTCCTGGGGGTTGCTTTAGGCTCCCCTTCTAGCCCAGTCAGGTTGTATTATCTGTATTGCCTGTTCTGTCTTGTCTTGCCTGTTGCCATTGTCCTGTCCCACGGTGGTCGACAGGAAATGGTTCTGATCTCCGTTCTTGGAGTATAGCTGGTGCAGCGGTTGCTACCAGCTATCTCTTCTGTTCTGTCTCCTGGGATCGCGCTAGCTACTTCTCGCTAGCGCAGGGGATCCTTCTGTTCTATCTTCTGGGATCGCGCTAGACACTTTTTGCTAGCGCTGGGGATCCTTCTGTTCTGCTACTCTGTACCTGGATCCTATCTCTCGCTTGTCCCTGTTTTCGTGTGTCTGTCTTGTCTGCTACGCTTGCTGGAGGCTCGGTGAGGTAACCGTTAAGCAAGCGCTCGCGTCCTCTGTTTCATGTTTGTCTGTCGATGGTTAGTTAGGCGTGCTTGTCTCTATTGTGCTTATCACGTGGAGACCGCGCATAACCGCGTGCACTGTTGCGAATGAGTGCGGTGTTCGCGGTTAGCTAGCGTTTGTTATTTTCCGCATCTTCTCATTGTATTAATTGCTGTGCCTTTGCTACCCTCGTATTCTATTCTGATCTGCCTTGTGTCACGTCTGGCGATCGCACCTCTCGCGATCGCGTTCCTATTTCATATCTGCTGTTGTGTGTGCGCGGTCGCGGGGTGGCGACTGGATTGGCGCACACACATACAACCTGTCCCTTTGCTCGCTCTCATTCGCAATCGCCTCTCTTGCGATTGCTTTCTGCGCTTCATACAATTCCTGTCTGGCACTTGTGGAGGTACAGAGGATTGGTTCCTCTGCACTCCCCAGCGCCATCTGCCGACAGGAATTTCCCTCTACAGGTGCGTAGCACCTTTTGCTGGGTGCCTGCGTTGTGCCCGCGTTGTGCGCTGATCATGGAGAAAGTTCCACAATCGTTACACACAGTATTCTGTTTCACACGCCAGTGTCATGCAAGTGAGTCAACAATGTACACATTCACTGCTCTTTAATTGTTAAATGAATACATGACAATGTGTGTATCATCTAGTGTTGGTCGAACACCAAAATGTTCGGGTTCGGTTCGGTTTGGTCGAACGTCGCGCGATATTCGGCATGTTCGGGCCAAATTCCGAACTCAATGCAAGTCAATGGGGACCCGAATATTTCTGCTTTGCAGGCCAGAAAAACCTTAAAAAATGAGGGAAACTTCTGCAAAATGGCTTGGAAATAGTTGGGGGGGGCAATTGAGATCCTTGAAAGCTGTCGTAGTACTACCAATGGGACCGGCAACGCTAACCTCGCAGCACACAGGATAGAAGAGGAGGTGCAGGAGGAGAAGGCCACGCTTTGAGACACAACCCAGGCCTTGCGTGAGGCCAAATTGGATACTGAAAGCAATGCACTTTGTCGCCATGCATTGAAAAATATAATAACATTGAAATATTCCTGAAAATGGCACCGGCAACGTGTTGCCGGTGCCATTTTCAGGAATATTTCAATGTTATTATATTTTTCAAAGCATGGTGACAAAGTGCATTCCTTTAACCACTTGCCGACCGCACGCTTATACCGTGCGTCGGCAAAGTGGCAGCTGCAGGACCAGCGACGCAGTTCTGCGTCGTCGGCTGCAGGCTAATTAATCAGGAAGCAGCCGCTTCCTGTCAATTCACGGCGGGGGGCTCCGTGAATAGCCTGCGGGCCGCCGATCGCGGCTCGCAGGCTAAATGTAAACACAAGCGGAAATAATCCGCTTTGTTTACATTGTACGGCGCGGCTGCGCAGCAGCGCCATAAGGCAGATCGGCGATCCCCGGCCAATCAGCGGCCGGGGATCGCCGCCATGTGACAGGGGACAGCCTGTCACTGGCTGCACAGGACGGATAGCATCCTGTGCAGCCCCGATCACCGGGGATGAGCAGGTAGGAGAGCGAGGGGGGAATTTCGCCGCGGAGGGGGGCTTTGAGGTGCCCCCCCCGCAACAAGCCTGCCCACCAGAGCGATCAGACCCCCCCTGCACACCATCCCCATAGGGGGAAAAAAAGGGGGGCGATCTGATCGCTCTGCATGAAACATGATCTGTGCTGGGGGCTGCAGAGCCCACCCAGCACAGATCACAAAAAATAACGCTGGTCCTTAAGGGGGGGGTAAAGGGTGGGTCCTCAAGTGGTTAAGCATGCAATTTGTCCTCATGCCAGGCCTGGATTTTGTCTCAAAGCGTGGCCTTGCTCTCCTGTGCCCGCTCTGCCATCCTGTGTGCTGGCTAAGCCAGCTCACAGGATGGAAGAGGAGGTACTACAGGAGAGCAAGGCCACGCTTTGTGACACAACCCAGGCCTGGCATGGCGACAAAATGCATGCGTACTGCAAAGCATTTTGTCGCCATGCAGTGATAAATATAATAGAATGACATATTCCTTAAAAAGAGAGTGGCAACGCTAACTCAGCACACAGGATGGAAGAGGAAGTACTACAGGAG
Source organism: Hyperolius riggenbachi (assembly GCF_040937935.1). Lineage (NCBI taxonomy): Eukaryota > Metazoa > Chordata > Amphibia > Anura > Hyperoliidae > Hyperolius > Hyperolius riggenbachi. Next base: position 374,520,885 of record NC_090646.1, read on the forward strand.
AGCAAGGCCACGCTTTGTGACACAACCCAGGCCTGGCATGGCGACAAAATGCATGCGTACTGCAAAGCATTTTGTCGCCACGCAGTGATAAATATAGTAGAATGAGATATTCCTTAAAAAGAGAGCGGCAACGCTAACCCAGCACACAGGATGGAAGAGAAGGTACTACAGGAGAGCAAGGCCATGCTTTGTGACACAACCCAGGCCTAGCATGGCAACAAAATGCAGGCGTAACTGAAGCGCTGCTGCAACTTGGTGAGTGCGGCCGAAGCGGCACTGGACTTTCAGAAATGTTTGGCCACTTGCCACACCTTCAGCAGAAGATCCGCCACGTTTGGGTATGTCCTCAGGAACCGCTGAACAACTAGGTTCAGAACGTGGGCCAGGCAAGGGATGTGTCTCAGCTTTGCCAACTGTAAGGCATGAATGAGATTGCTCCCATTATCACACACAACCATGCCTGGTTCCAGGTGCAGCGGTGCCAGCCACAACTGGGTCTGTTCCTTGATTGCCTTCCAAATTTCTGCACCTGTGTGCTGCTTATCTCCAATGCAGATCAGCTTCAGTAAGGCTTGAAGCTTGCTGACGCATGGCAACAGCTGTGCTACACTGCTTCCACGCTCCTGTTGCTGGGTTAGCGATGCCGGATGAGGTAGAGCTTGGAGAGGCGGTGGAGGAGGAGGAGCCAGAGAGGTCGCTGTTGTCATTGACTCGCAGGGAAGCAGGTCCGGCAATTTGCAGCATTGGCAACACCTGTGCCATAGCGGGTGAGAAGTCGCTGCCAGGCTCCACAAGGTTCTCCTAGTGCGCCGTAAGGGAGATGTACCGACCCTGGCCAAACGCACTCGTCCAGGTGTCAGTGGTGAGGTGAACCTTGCAGGCAACGGCATTTTTCAGACTTCGGGTGATTTTGCCGACCACGTGATCATGTAATGCTGGCACTGGACAAAGTGGACGGTCAGTGCGGCAGCACAGAAGGACCATGGCAGCTCACTGATAGTACCACAGTTTGATAGTGCTGCCCAAAAATTATATGCATCCGTGGACCCGGGCAGTGGGAACGCAGATTTTAGTACCTAAACACACGATACAACATGTTTTCTGGGGTCTGAGGCACATACAGATCGTCCCGATCATCATCATCATCATCATCATCATAGAACTTTTCTCCTTTCCCCCCACCACCTCTGCCACCCCAACATCCCCAGACACAGACCTCTCATCGTCCTCAACATTAACTTGGGATGCTGGCCTGAGCCCAACCTCCTCCTCCACATCAGGCCCCATGATCTCCTCAATGGCAGCCCTGAATAATCGCCCTGGCACCGGACCGAGGGACACAGCGCTCTCGTCTGGGGAGGGCTGCTGCTGATCACTGGCTGCTGGAGTGGATGTTATAACTTGTGTGGGGCGTTGGCTGTTGCTGTTGTTGGGAGTGCTGCTCACAGCGGAGGTCGGGTATTTATGCACCCGAACACGTGACCCGCTCGGCCAATCACACGAGAGACGCGCGTTCGACCAAACGTACGCCCACGTTCGGCCGAACGTTTGGCCAAGGACAAGTTCGAGCCACGTGGCCGAGCATCCATCACGGACACTGAGGTGTTCAGATGGTGTTTGCTGCAAACTCGAACACCACAAAATTTGCTGAATCCCGAACAGTGGCGAACACTGTTCGATCTACACTAGTATTATCCCTGCTTTGGATGGGTTCCATTCCATGGAAGTGGAATAGAATACAGAGGAGCAGTGCATGCTCTGTCCACTCTGTGCACCATTATACATACAATGTATCTGCTCTTCAAGAAGGACCAGGACAGTGTATTTGAGGTCAGCATCCTGCAACTTCTGGGGTCATTGTTTTTCCTGAATTTTATGGGCAAAGAATTTCTATGAGGTTACAAGATGGCATTGTCCAGCCCTAAAGTAGCTTTACCATGACCTTCAATCCTTCACAACCCGTTGAGGAAGCACCAAGAGTTTACAGAAGCCCCAGATGCTATCTTCATACCTTCCCTGTGGATAAATAATGGGCAACTAGAAGGGGAGGGGGGGGGGGGGGCACATGGCATCTCCTATAACTATTAGTAACCAGAAAAAAAAGGTGTTGTTTGGTTTCCTTTAAAGCAAACCTGTGAGATTTGCAACCTAACATTTTGATACTTACCATACATCCTCCTATGCCAGGCCGTTCCAGCGCTGAGATCCTGAAGATAGCAGGTGCGCAGCTGTATTGCACCTGCACAGTAGCACAGACCCGCTTGGGCTTCGGCAAAATATTTGATACACTTTTGAAAACAGGTTGAAATGTGAAAATAAAAGGTATGTATGGAATTATCTGTGTGATAAGACGTCACAGGTAGATTTGCTTATGCTTTAAGCCCACTATAAACACTTTTTTTTAGCACATATGTATATAAATTTGAATATGAGATCTAAAAGAGGGACAACAGAGAAGCAAAGCATGAGAGGGTGATTTTCTGCGCAAGTATATGTACGCCGTCGGTGAATGACGGCCCTCCCTGCTGCCGCTCAAATCCCTGGTGGCGTAAAATACTATTCCCCCTCCAAGTTGTCACAACTCAGAGAGAGATGTAATTAGGGATCTGCGAATCGATCACTGGAACGCAAATTATCCTTACACGCCGCGCGCAGTATAACATTACTGCTATGGCTGCATCTAGTTTCGGCGCTTGGAAACCACCTGTTTCAGATTTTCTTCCACTAGATGGACTGTACTCTTAAAATAGGGACAGTTTTTCCTTCGTCAAACCTAGAAACTCTTCCTAGGATTAATTTAACTGTACAAATCCTTACACTTCCATTACCTGTATGCCTATCACTAACCCACGCCTGATACAAATCATCACTCGGACTTTCCCACACACTCTCCGTAACCCTTTATCTTGAAGTCTAAAAATCATCCTTGTGTTGTTGAAAAGATATCCTGTTATTATGGTCATTGTAATTATGAAATTGGCAGAAATCTTACATTTTTATGAGATAACCATCATGTTTCTGAAATGCTGGTCTTCTTGAGTGACATTTTCCTAAGGGAACAGGACACAAAGGCTGCCTGTAGCAGAGGACACTTGGATATCAGGATTATCGTTTTTCCAGTCATCATTACAAATTTCAGAGAACAAAAAAATACTGTTCTTTTCCATTAAATTTGGTGGGACTTTGTAAGATAAAACCTGTAAGATGACAAAAAAAATGACCTTGTGGTTGTTCTAACTTTGATTGTGCCCTACTGATTACTGTATTTTGTAACTTTGGGCTAAATTATTCTCACAGAGGTGGCCACTAACAATACAATTTGGTGCACGATAGTTTCAAATTAAACGTATGATCATTGATCGGAAACAATCATTTGGGACCACTAACAGACAAAAATCTCCTAACCAATCCGATCAGATTGACAGGCTCGATCCAAAAATCGGATCGATTTCATTAAATGGAGCAGATTGGTTTATGAGAAAAAAAAAGAGAAAGGGAGGAAATGACAACAGGTTTGGCTTCAGTCAGAAGCTTAGGCTTCAGTCAGAAGAAAGCTTCCCCTACTCTGCTGTGAAGATTCAGTATAGGTTTTGCACACAGGGAATCCGTGGTAATGCTTTCAAATGTTCTTTTATGTAACTAAGAGTAGTTAGTGAGATTTAATTTTTGGGAGTATAATCCCACTTAAAGTTTTCTTTTATTCTCGACAGAGATGTTAGATGGCCAGCCTACTTGATCATGAGGAGATGGACTAGTCCAAAACCTGTCGGTAAGGGGTCAACCATCAGACTTACTGTAAGTGGCAGCTACATTGAAAGAAAGACATTTACAGTGCATGTTACGCTAGGAAAAATTGACATCTTATACACATGCGTAGACATGTATTTTAAAATGTACAGTTTTTCCACAAGTGACCCTTTAACAATAATTTAATTAGATGAACATTTGCAGGGTATACTATAATTGGATGATAACAGACTTTCTGAGAGAGTGAATTTGAAATTCCTCAGTTGTATTAGGAAACGTATTTTCCAAACTAACCAGGGCATTTTGTTTCTCACATTATACGTCAAAATGAAATCAAACAGTTCATTGATGGCAACACACTCAACTGCTCGTAATTTAAAAAATGTGAGCCGCATTACTTGCGCAGGAATTTGAAAGAAAAAAACCCCTGCTGTTCATGCATATATGGTCTTTGCGCAGCAATACCCCAGTGCCAAAATGAGTTGCCAACGACAGCGGTAGGCTGAAGGATGTGTGAAATGAGTTGCATTGAACGTAAGGCAGATGCAGATATGTAATGTAACTCATTTTGTCATAAGACAAAGAAAATCAGCAGTCTACATAGAGAGTGTTTTCTAGGAGTATCACTTAATTCAATGAATTCTTTCCATGTGCCATCATCAGAACTCTTTGTAGCACATCTGGAAAGTATGATACATGTGATACGTAACAGTTTTCTCCATTCATTGCAAGGGAAGTTCAAATCCTCAACAAGGATGTGTGAGAATGTTTCCATTAAGTCTGACCCTTCAGGGGGAACCCTTCTGGGAATCCTAATGTAAAAAACTGGAGCAAAAATACTGGCAGAAAAAGAAAAATAACACTTACCTTATGGTAAAGCCATAAGGTAAGTTCATTTAATAAGGCAATGCAAAGAGCAGAGGCTGCCTACACTGGGGACTACCTAATACTGAGCGCCATTTTAAATACCTATACTGGTGGCTTCTCTGAATATCTATACTGGGAGCTGCTTCTGGCTACCTATACTGGGGGAAGGGGGGGCTCCCACTGGCTACATACTGAAGGCTATCTAATACTGGTGGCCCAGCCGGCTATCAACTACTGGGAGGTATCGAATACTATAATACTTGGTTTGCAGCTCCAGCTACCTATACCGGAAACTTCTACCTAATACTGCAGCCCACTTTGGCTATCTGTACTAAAGTGCTGTTTCTGGCTACCTATATAAGGGGGCTCCCTCTTACTTCCTTTATTGGAGGATACCTAATATTGGGAGCTCCTCTAGCTACCAACTACTGTGGAGTACCTAATACTGGTATACTGATTTGCACATCAAGCTACCAATACTTGGGGATTCTACCTAATACTAGGGGCCTCTCTGCCTACCTATATTGTAAACCCTCTGGCTACCTATACTGTAAGTGCAACATTTGGCTACCTATGCTGCAAAATACTTAATCATGGGGGCTCTGGTTACCAACTACTGAGGGGTACCTAATATTGAAGGGGCTAACAGGAAATTCATAATACTGGGGTCTAACTCTAGCTACCTATACTAGAGGCTACCCAATCCTGGGGGCACCTCTGGCCATCCAATGTGGGCAGGGTCATTTATGGCTACCTAATACTGGGAGTACTTCTGGCAACAAAAACAAAGGCTACCTAAAACTGGTGTGTGTGTGTGTGTGTGTGTGTGTGTGTGTGTGTGTGTGTGTGTGTGTGTGTGTGTGTGTGTGTGTGTGTGTGTGTGTGTGTGTGTGTGTAGGGGGGGTGGGGGGTGGGACAAGGTTACTTTTTTGGGGAGCGGAGAAAACGAAATAAACTTTCCTATGGGGCCCCATGGTTTCCAGCTACACCCTTGGCAGTAACCATAGCAATATTTCACATTATCATTGCTGTGTTTTTTGATAGCGCAGCCCATTCAGAAGCCAGCAGCCAGACATATTGTTACTTGAGACTTGGTACAGTAAAAGTGGGTTTGAGATCAAACACTCCATATCAGGTAGACGGTTTGTATAAGTGACTTTAGATAGGGTTGTGAATGGGTTGGGTTAAAAGCTGAGTTCACATTACAACAGGCTTGTGTCATGGACAGTCACAGCGGATCTGATGTAACTATCCACAGCATGACCCGTTTGTTCTCATCATTTCCATTTTGTCTGTTGCAATGGACAAGTCATAGGTAGCAAACGATCTATGACAAGTCTGACTTCTGTCTGGTAGAGTTGTGCAGGATGGGTCTTTGAGTTCATTTTGATCCATTCCGTGAAATGGATTGATTTCATTTTGAATGTAGCAAACAAGAGCAACAAGAAATCCGGGCACCAGCCAGCAGGAGTTGCTGTTCAAAACACCTTTAATTCATCCCCAAGATCCCCGACAGATTAGTGCAAAAGCCTGACAGCCGTTTCACAGATAAGACTGCTTCTTCAGAGGCAACAATAACACACATAGTGGCAAAAAACAAAATTAAATACATTTACAGATAGAGGAGGGTAGGCTTACCGCACTTCCTGAACGCCCCACCGCCAAGCGCGCACCCAGTTACGAGCCCCGCCCCGAGCCGCTGGTTCGCAAGCAGGCAGTGACGTCACCCTTTCGGGAGCGTCTGACAGGCCATGCCTGATTGGTCTGCGGGGATTCCTGACGCCTCCCTTTCGGGAGCGTCTAGTAGACAGAGCCTCATTGGTCCCCAGAGGGTCAGGTGACTCCGCCTCTACTTCCCTGTTTACAACTTGCGTAGCGGTATCGATGGGGAGTATGGGCTGGCGTCTAGTTGTCTAGGCGACCAGTCCTGAAGCGCGGCGTGCCTACAAAAGATAAACATACAGAGCACCAATTTAAAAACATTATAAAAAACAGTATAGCGAAGCATACACATAACAGTCAAATGTACAAGCCATGAGGGATAAAAGACATTATTCATAAGGAGAGGCAGACAGCTGGACATCCAACTCAATACACGTCAACTGCCCTGATCTTAGCAGTTAAACAATAAGGAAATTAAGGAACCCCTCCAGACCATAGGTCCCAGCGAACAGAGGCAACCATCCCACCATGGGATACAAGGTAGCTAGGGGAGACCCCCACTCGTAACCAAATTAAGAAACTCTGAGTAAAGTTCCCAAAAAGGCCCCAACCTCAGGAAGGGAGCCCAACTCAGGACGTATACCTCTAATTCTGGGAACAAGGTCTGAAGGAGAGCAATGGAGGAGGGGGAGGAGAGAGGGAGAGAGAGAGAGAGAGAGAAAGAGAAAGAGAGGGGGGGGGGGGAAGAAAGAGGAAGAAAGGGAGGAGAGGAACATGCATTAATGCTTATCAAGAAAGCACCATAATTCATTGCGTTCATTAAGTCCCAGTCTTCCACAGGCCTCAGTGTTATGATCATGTCTGCAGCGTTTACTGCTGGCTGCAGTGGTATTGTAACCCAAGCAGTTCTGATGTCATTACATACATTTTCTTGCATAGTTTGGTTTGCACTTAGACTAGTTGCTGATTCCATCTGCAGTCGCTCTGAAGTTAATGACAGTTTAATGTGCTTTTGTGTAAACAGACATTGTCTGCTGCAGTGGAGGGGCGGTCCCTTTCCTGCAGGCTGCATATCATTGTCTGCCTTTTCCTGCTGTCAGCCTGTGATTAATTACCATTAACTTGTGTGGAAATCTGCAGGTCTGCTCCCATTGGATGACCTCAGTATAAAGAACTGCTTCCTGCAATGCTTGATGGGCTACCATAGTCTCAGATTCTGTCTGTTACTCTGCCCGTGCCCCACCTCGTTCCTAGTCCGTGTGGACTGCGCTGACTCCTGCGAAGGGGTCAGCGAGTCCTCCTAGTTCTGCTCTTGTTCTAGAAGTTGTTACTTTGCTTGTCTTGTGTCATATATTGGTTCATCGCCAATATATACGCATACTTGCGCATTTTGTTATTTTCTTTGTATTCGTGTTACGTTGATACATCAGTGTCGCTGATATATACGTACACGAACTGTTTATTTCCTGTGTTCAGTCAGTCAGCCTTCCAGCACGCTTTGGTAGTTTGCGCGTATCGTGAGCACCCGTGCTAAGGTAGTATCCTGTTCCTGGTCCTGTTTGTGGATTGCGTTCATCTCTGCGAAGAGATAGCGAATCCTTCTGAGTCCTGTTCCCTGTATTACTCCAGTCTTAGTCAGAGTTCCTGCTTATGTCATATATCGGTTCATTGCCGATATATACATATGTTAGTCAGACGTTACAAATAGTTTCATTGATAGCTGTAATTGTAATACGCTAGGAAATCATACTTATTGTATATTTATCTGTGTTACGTTCATCTATCTTGATCCTGCTATTTCCTGACTATCCTGTCCTGTCTTTGTGAGGCACGCCATTGCTGCTAACGCATTGGCTACCTCATTCCAGTCTGTTTTATTGTGGACGCTTGCTGTCACTAAGTAGTGGCTAGTTAAGCAAGCGTTCATTCTGTCTACCTGTCCTGATCTCCTCAGTCCTGGTTTATGCGCTCAGCGCTACTTTGCGCTGAGACGTTATTACGAAAGTGTTGTTTGTGGCTGTTCGGATCTGCACCGGCTCTGTGCACCACAATCTCCTATTGGAGTCAGTCCTTTCCTCCACTAAACTGGGGATATCCTGATTCCTTGTGCTGGTGTGTGTACCTCCTTCACGTCAGCTTATGTGTTGCATGCTGATTGTGGAGATTACACCTCCAAGCGTGACACTCAGTCTGCGAGATAAGCTTAGCTTCTTCTCTACGTAGACATAACTCCCGATCCCCCCCTCTATGTGGGGTATCCACAATTTTTAGACCACAAAAGCGTAGGCAATCAGCATTGCCCTCATGAACATCCTTCACATGAGATTTTAATCTGCCTGCCCCCTTCCCAGTTTCAATCGATTTAAAATGTTCCTGAAATCGTTGTTTAATGGGTCTAGTTGTTTCTCCTACATAGAATCTTCCACAGGGGCAGATTACCACATACACAGCAAATCTAGAGCCACAGTGTATAAAATCTTTAATTGGCACCGTATGTCCTCCCAGAGAAATTGATTTACCTGGGATGAACTGATGGCAGTGAGTGCAGTTCAGACAGCGGTAGTTACCCGCAGGCCTCATAGCAGTAAGCCAGTCTGGTTCCTTTTTAGTCAGGAACTCACTACTGACCACCCAATCACCAATCGTGCGTGCCCGTCGAAAGGTGACTAATGGTCGTTCACCCAGGGTCCCTCCCCAAGTGGGGTTAGACCTCAGGTCAGTCCAGTATTTATTGACCACCTCTCTAATCTTAGGGGCCATGGGTGAGTAGTTGAAGATAAAGGGGACCCTATTTTTCATTCCTCTGGATTGGTCCATACCCGGTGGATTCTTTTTAGTTTTCTTCATCTTTAAAAGGTCCTCCCTTCTTTTCACATTAGCCTTATTAAAGGCCTCTACCAACAACGAGAGGGGATACCCCTGACTTAAAAATCTTCTTGCCAGCTCCCTACTCTGTTCCAGAAAGTCATCTTGTTTACTGTTGTTACGTTTTAATCGTAGGAATTGGCTATAGGGTATCCCATCCAAGACATGTTTTGGGTGATAACTGGAATAGGAAAGTAAAGAATTTGTCGCTGTGGATTTGCGGTATCCTCTTGACAATACCCTATTCCCCTCCACATATAGGGTCAGATCCAAGAACTCCAATTTTTGACCTCCCCATACCCCTGTAAATTTCATGTTCAGCTCATTGATGTTTAGCCATTCTACAAATTTATAAAAAAGTCCCTCTCCTCCAGAAACGTGTCCAATCTGCAGAATCGTTATCTGTAGCGACTGCGCATCAGACCTGCAATGAGATTCTGCCATTAACAGATAATGAAATGCAATTGTCTTTCAGGGGAGTTAAATGGACTTATGAAACTACTAATGAACTTTCATCACTGGCTAGGGAAAATAAAGATTTTTGTTTAAAAGAATTATCTGAGTATGATTATGAGGATATATTACAGAGTATTGAACAGATCAATTTATTCGTGCAGCAAGGGAAATTTGCATACACTACAGTTCAACACTTGCTACAGGTATTGGAGATCCTTAGGAATAAGAAATCTGCCAATCGCCTGCTAAATAATCCAATGTATGTTTCTGCCAAAACCACATTAGCAAACTGTGATCTGCCTGTTAAGTATGCTTGGAATCCTCCATTTGAGAAAGGAGAGATGGAAGCTCTGGTCAATGAATGGAAGAATGATTCAAGTTCATTTTGTCAATTTTACAGTGCAAAAAGTGAATTAGTATTGAATGCATGCATTAAGTCTGCCTATAACCTAATAAAAACTGGTGTGTGTGGGTATGACCTTGTGGCTCCATTGATCGATGTGTGGAAAATGATTTTGGACGATTTTTATGCGATTCAATCAGTTGATACCAGGGAAGACACACTGTCAATTGGAGACTGTCCCACTTCTCCAGTTACTGAGTCCCTGCCATGTTTTGTGAATGTTCCTGTAACTCCACCCTGTACCATGGATAACTCAGTGTTACTTCCCAGTAAAACAGAAGCCACTGATACTTTCTTAACTTTGCCCTGCACAAATTTCTCAGCAGAGAATCCAGAGGTCCTGCTGACTTCTGAGTCCAGCCTAGCCAGTACTCATGAGTCTTTGTTCAGTGCAACAGACACCAGAAAAATCTTGCCTGTCTCTGCAAACACTTCTGCAGAAATTACCTGTGTTAATAAAGTTCAACTCCTGTCTGATCCAGCAGATGCCAATAGATGCACTACATCAGTTTCCGAGTCCCAGCAATCCTGTCCAGAAACCTCAGAACCCCAGCATCTGAATTTTCCAATTTCACAATTGAATGGTGATTCAGATGCGCAAACATTGTGTTTTGATCTTCCTGTTTCTACACCTCACTCTAGTTTCATGAATAACTCAGAGCGTCTGCTATGTGAATCCGAAATCGCAGAATTATTACCGTGTTCAGAAAATGTTCCAGTGAACTTGCCCTGTACCATGAATTGTGCAGTAGATCTCTCCAATGAAACTCAGGTCACAGAATCATTATGCTGTCCAGCAGGTGCTTCCATGGTTTTGCCCTGCAATATGGACTGTTCAGTGATCCTGTCCAGTGAAGCTGTGGTCACAGAGTCTTATGCTTCACCCAGTACTTTGGATACTTCAAACCCTCTAGCAGAGGAGTCTGAGGCACTGCTTACCTCAGTTGGTGTTGCAGTAATATTCACTTGTCTAGCAGCTGTTTTGGAATTACAGTCTGCTCTAATAAAGCTTGATGAATTCCTGCCCAGCGAAGCAGAAGCCATTGAAATATTGTCCTTGTCAGCAAGTGTGTTGGATACCTTGCCCTGTACACAGTCTGATTTAACCGATGTTGTTGAGTCCCTCTCCAGTGTTGTAACAGCCGAGGAACTCCAGCCCTGTCCTCTGAATGTTTCAAAAGTCTTGCCCTGTAACATGGATAATTCTGACTCGCTGGAAAAAATAATAGAAATCTCAGAATTTCAGTCCGGGTTAATGAGTGTTTCTGAAACCCAGCCCTGTATCCTGGAAAATTCTGGTTCTCTGGCCGGTGTGGCAGAAGTTCCAGAGTCCCCTTTCTGTCCAGTGAGTTACTCAGTTTTGCCTAGTTCAGTGGGGATTGCTGCACTACTGACTTGTTTTGCAGCCCTTCATGAGCTCCAATCCAGTGTATTTGATGAGTCTCTGTCTAGTCCAGAAGAAGTTATGGGAACCCTGTCTAGTTCGGTGCATACATCAGAAGATTTGTCCTGTCTTGTAAATGCCCCTGAACATGATTTGTTAATAACTTTGCTGGAATCAGAGACATCTAAGTCTGATCCTGCATTTTTTAGTGAGAATCCAGCAACTGTGAAGTCTAGTCATGATGATTTTTTTTTGCCCAGTCCTGGTTTCGGTCCTACCTTGACTGACTTTGAGGTTCGCAGTTCCTTGACATGCCCAGAAGTCTCTCTTGTGCCGGTGTGCCCAGATGTGCTTCGTATGCCAGAGTGCCCAAGTGTGTCTGTGTTGGCGTGCTCACACGCTTCCCTAGTGGAGACATGTTCTGATGTTGCCGGTTGGCCTGCATGCCCGGAGATGGTTCTGGTCCCTAAAAACCCTGATCTTGATGTTTGTCCTTGTGACCCTGACTCTAGAGTTGCCCTGGGTTCCATAGGGGTTCTTGATGGTTCTCCATGTGAGCCTAAGGGGCGTTCTGACCTGTGGGGATCTCTTTGGAGCTTCCAAGTGTTCTGGGAGATCTCTGAGGAAACTTGTCCTGGTACCTTGGACTGGTTCAACGGTGGGTTTTGTGTTGGTAGGGACAGTTCCGGTGGGCATTGCAAAGGCTTTGGCGTTTTTGGACAGTCCCGGGAAGGCGGTGGGTATCGCTCAGAGAGTTTCTGGGGGCTTTTTTCTGGAAGTCGTGGTTCTGATGGGTATCACACTGAGGCTTGTAGTGCTGACGGGCATGGTTCTGTAGGTTCTGGTTCTGATGGGTCCAGTCTTGTGGGGACTGATTCTGGAATTTGGTCTTGCCGGGCTGTCCCGGTCATCATGAATTATCAGTCAGATTGTTTTGTTGGGAATTACAGTTTTGAAAAGCGTCTGGTATCCGCTTTTAAGGGGGGGGGGGGTAATGTTATGATCATGTCTGCAGCGTTTACTGCTGGCTGCAGTGGTATTGTAACCCAAGCAGTTCTGATGTCATTATATACATTTTCTTGCATAGTTTGGTTTGCACTTAGACTAGTTGCTGATTCCATCTGCAGTCGCTCTGAAGTTAATGACAGTTTAATGTGCTTTTGTGTAAACAGACATTGTCTGCTGCAGTGGAGGGGCGGTCCCTTTCCTGCAGGCTGCATATCATTGTCTGCCTTTTCCTGCTGTCAGCCTGTGATTAATTACCATTCACTTGTGTGGGAATCTGCAGGTCTGCTCCCATTGGATGACCTCAGTATAAAGAACTGCTTCCTGCAATGCTTGATGGGCTACCATAGTCTCAGATTCTGTCTGTTACTCTGCCCGTGCCCCACCTCGTTCCTAGTCCGTGTGGACTGCGCTGACTCCTGCGAAGGGGTCAGCGAGTCCTTCTAGTTCTGCTCTTGTTCTAGAAGTTGTTACTTTGCTTGTCTTGTGTCATATATTGGTTCATCGCCAATATATACGCATACTTGCGCATTTTGTTATTTTCTTTGTATTCATGTTACGTTGATACATCAGTGTCGCTGATATATACGTACACGAACTGTTTATTTCCTGTGTTCAGTCAGTCAGCCTTCCAGCACGCTTTGGTAGTTTGCGCGTATCGTGAGCACCCGTGCTGAGGTAGTATCCTGTTCCTGGTCCTGTTTGTGGATTGCGTTCATCTCTGCGAAGAGATAGCGAATCCTTCTGAGTCCTGTTCCCTGTATTACTCCAGTCTTAGTCAGAGTTCCTGCTTATGTCATATATCGGTTCATTGCCGATATATACATATGTTAGTCAGACGTTACAAATAGTTTCATTGATAGCTGTAATTGTAATACGCTAGGAAATCATACTTATTGTATATTTATCTGTGTTACGTTCATCTATCTTGATCCTGCTATTTCCTGACTATCCTGTCCTGTCTTTGTGAGGCACGCCATTGCTGCTAACGCATTGGCTACCTCATTCCAGTCTGTTTTATTGTGGACGCTTGCTGTCACTAAGTAGTGGCTAGTTAAGCAAGCGTTCATTCTGTCTACCTGTCCTGATCTCCTCAGTCCTGGTTTATGCGCTCAGCGCTACTTTGCGCTGAGACGTTATTACGAAAGTGTTGTTTGTGGCTGTTCGGATCTGCACCGGCTCTGTGCACCACAATCTCCTATTGGAGTCAGTCCTTTCCTCCACTAAACTGGGGATATCCTGATTCCTTGTGCTGGTGTGTGTACCTCCTTCACGTCAGCTTATGTGTTGCATGCTGATTGTGGAGATTACACCTCCAAGCGTGACACTCAGTCTGCGAGATAAGCTTAGCTTCTTCTCTACGTAGACATAACTCCCGATTCCCCCCTCTATGTGGGGTATCCACAATTTTTAGACCACAAAAGCGTAGGCAATCAGCATTGCCCTCATGAACATCCTTCACATGAGATTTTATTCTGCCTGCCCCCTTCCCAGTTTCAATCGATTTAAAATGTTCCTGAAATCGTTGTTTAATGGGTCTAGTTGTTTCTCCTACATAGAATCTTCCACAGGGGCAGATTACCACATACACAGCAAATCTAGAGCCACAGTGTATAAAATCTTTAATTGGCACCGTATGTCCTCCCAGAGAAATTGATTTACCTGGGATGAACTGATGGCAGTGAGTGCAGTTCAGACAGCGGTAGTTACCCGCAGGCCTCATAGCAGTAAGCCAGTCTGGTTCCTTTTTAGTCAGGAACTCACTACTGACCACCCAATCACCAATCGTGCATGCCCGTCGAAAGGTGACTAATGGTCGTTCACCCAGGGTCCCTCCCCAAGTGGGGTTAGACCTCAGGTCAGTCCAGTATTTATTGACCACCTCTCTAATCTTAGGGGCCATGGGTGAGTAGTTGAAGATAAAGGGGACCCTATTTTTCATTCCTCTGGATTGGTCCATACCCGGTGGATTCTTTTTAGTTTTCTTCATCTTTAAAAGGTCCTCCCTTCTTTTCACATTAGCCTTATTAAAGGCCTCTACCAACAACGAGAGGGGATACCCCCGACTTAAAAATCTTCTTGCCAGCTCCCTACTCTGTTCCAGAAAGTCATCTTGTTTACTGTTGTTACGTTTTAATCGTAGGAATTGGCTATAGGGTATCCCATCCAAGACATGTTTTGGGTGATAACTGGAATAGGAAAGTAAAGAATTTGTCGCTGTGGATTTGCGGTATCCTCTTGACAATACCCTATTCCCCTCCACATATAGGGTCAGATCCAAGAACTCCAATTTTTGACCTCCCCATACCCCTGTAAATTTCATGTTCAGCTCATTGATGTTTAGCCATTCTACAAATTTATAAAAAAGTCCCTCTCCTCCAGTCCAGACCATAACCACATCATCCATGTATCGATGCCAAAGTCCGATGGCGTGGCGATAGGGATTCGCGGCCGAGTAAACATACTCAGCCTCGGAATTTACAAAGTGGCGATGGGGACATCAGTGGCCCCTACCTTTGCCAATCTCTTTTTGGCCCACTGGGAGGCTGAGTATGTTTACTCGGCCGCGAATCCCTATCGCCACGCCATCGGACTTTGGCATCGATACATGGATGATGTGGTTATGGTCTGGACTGGAGGAGAGGGACTTTTTTATAAATTTGTAGAATGGCTAAACATCAATGAGCTGAACATGAAATTTACAGGGGTATGGGGAGGTCAAAAATTGGAGTTCTTGGATCTGACCCTATATGTGGAGGGGAATAGGGTATTGTCAAGAGGATACCGCAAATCCACAGCGACAAATTCTTTACTTTCCTATTCCAGTTATCACCCAAAACATGTCTTGGATGGGATACCCTATAGCCAATTCCTACGATTAAAACGTAACAACAGTAAACAAGATGACTTTCTGGAACAGAGTAGGGAGCTGGCAAGAAGATTTTTAAGTCAGGGGTATCCCCTCTCGTTGTTGGTAGAGGCCTTTAATAAGGCTAATGTGAAAAGAAGGGAGGACCTTTTAAAGATGAAGAAAACTAAAAAGAATCCACCGGGTATGGACCAATCCAGAGGAATGAAAAATAGGGTCCCCATTATCTTCAACTACTCACCCATGGCCCCTAAGATTAGAGAGGTGGTCAATAAATACTGGACTGACCTGAGGTCTAACCCCACTTGGGGAGGGACCCTGGGTGAACGACCATTAGTCACCTTTCGACGGGCACGCACGATTGGTGATTGGGTGGTCAGTAGTGAGTTCCTGACTAAAAAGGAACCAGACTGGCTTACTGCTATGAGGCCTGCGGGTAACTACCGCTGTCTGAACTGCACTCACTGCCATCAGTTCATCCCAGGTAAATCAATTTCTCTGGGAGGACATACGGTGCCAATTAAAGATTTTATACACTGTGGCTCTAGATTTGCTGTGTATGTGGTAATCTGCCCCTGTGGAAGATTCTATGTAGGAGAAACAACTAGACCCATTAAACAACGATTTCAGGAACATTTTAAATCGATTGAAACTGGGAAGGGGGCAGGCAGATTAATATCTCATGTGAAGGATGTTCATGAGGGCAATGCTGATTGCCTACGCTTTTGTGGTCTAAAAATTGTGGATACCCCACATAGAGGGGGGAATCGGGAGTTATGTCTACGTAGAGAGGAAGCTAAGCTTATCTCGCAGACTGAGGCCTGTGGAAGACTGGGACTTAATGAACGCAATGAATTATGGTGCTTTCTTGATAAGCATTAATGCATGTTCCTCTCCTCCCTTTCTTCCTCTTTCTTCCCCCCCCCCCCTCTCTTTCTCTTTCTCTCTCTCTCTCTCCCTCTCTCCTCCCCCTCCTCCATTGCTCTCCTTCAGACCTTGTTCCCAGAATTAGAGGTATACGTCCTGAGTTGGGCTCCCTTCCTGAGGTTGGGGCCTTTTTGGGAACTTTACTCAGAGTTTCTTAATTTGGTTACGAGTGGGGGTCTCCCCTAGCTACCTTGTATCCCATGGTGGGATGGTTGCCTCTGTTCGCTAGGACCTATGGTCTGGAGGGGTTCCTTAATTTCCTTATTGTTTAACTGCTAAGATCAGGGCAGTTGACGTGTATTGAGTTGGATGTCCAGCTGTCTGCCTCTCCTTATGAATAATGTCTTTTATCCCCCATGGCTTGTACATTTGACTGTGATGTGTATGCTTCGCTATACTGTTTTTTATAATGTTTTTAAATTGGTGCTCTGTATGTTTATCTTTTGTAGGCACGCCGCGCTTCAGGACTGGTCGCCTAGACAACTAGACGCCAGCCCATACTCCCCATCGATACCGCTACGCAAGTTGTAAACAGGGAAGTAGAGGCGGAGTCACCTGACCCTCTGGGGACCAATGAGGCTCTGTCTACTAGACGCTCCCGAAAGGGAGGCGTCAGGAATCCCCGCAGACCAATCAGGCATGGCCTGTTAGACGCTCCCGAAAGGGTGACGTCACTGCCTGCTTGCGAACCAGCGGCTCGGGGCGGCGCTCGTAACTGGGTGCGCGCTCGGCGGTGGGGCGTTCAGGAAGTGCGGTAAGCCTACCCTCCTCTATCTGTAAATGTATTTAATTTTGTTTTTTGCCACTATGTGTGTTATTGTTGCCTCTGAAGAAGCAGTCTTATCTGTGAAACGGCTGTCAGGCTTTTGCACTAATCTGTCGGGGATCTTGGGGATGAATTAAAGGTGTTTTGAACAGCAACTCCTGCTGGCTGGTGCCCGGATTACTTGTTGCTCTTGTTTGCTACATTTTATGCTGCTCAATCCGGAGGCACAGCTCTTACCCCTGCTACCCCCTTGGGTCTGCCTGCCAGGACATCTGGTACCACCCCACGTGTCTGTCTTCCATCATTTTGAATGTAAACCTGGGCTCTTCATGTCAGGAACTGGCCCGCGGCACGCCTGCGTATACGGTTCCCGACCGTATTAGACCAGATTAAGCGGGGAGCAGCCTTATTCGAGTTAAAACAAGGCTGGGACCCCTCAGAACACCTCTCACTGCCACCACTAGCGGTTCGCTAGACACTTTCAATCTGCTGTCGAGTACTCAGCGCGCAATCCACGTTTTCGTATTCGGGTCAGCTTTGCGCTTAGGCTGAATACGGGAACGCCACGCACCCACACACACACACAGTTGCAATCTTACACTGTAGTGAAGCAAAAAAACCACTAACAGTCGTTCCGAACGATACTGTTAGCCACTCTGCTGTCGCTACTCGCACTGGCATTTTTCGTACGTTGGGTCAGCTGCGCGCTTTAGGCCAACGTATGACAAACGCCCCCACACACAATGCAATTACAATTTCATATGGTAGTGTTGCTCAAGCGTACAATTAGGCATGAAACTTATACACGGTTACACTTCCGTCTCTTCTAGGCTATGAGTGTTAGTTTAGTACCGCAGAAGTCAAGCTTATTAAATAATAATTTAATATTCCAGGGAAAAAGTAGAACAATGCAGAACAGAATATATACAAAAGATTACAAGCAAAAAATAAAAAGTTACAAAATTAAGAGTTACAAAGATACACACAAAAGCGATTTGCTTACCAAATACAGGGATCCAGATAAAGGAATCTTGGACTTTTGTGGACGGACACAGTTCTGGCTTTGACCAGGAGCCCCTTAGCTTGGGCCGGGAGTCCAGCTGCTGCTACCGTCAGAAGAGAACTGATTTGAGGTAGCTGTCCCCTGGTTTTTATAATGAAATATTCGCCTCAAGGCTATAAGCCTGTGTGGATGGGGGGGAGCTAGATTTAATTACATCCTCAGTCATAATCGGATTTCCAGAGATCTAACATCCACATACATGAAAAGATTTCCCTAGTCCAAGTTACAGGTGACAACCCCATTGTTGACCGTATTCCCTAGCTGATCAAAGATAAGGATATAGTTTGCACCTCCACCAATAATTTACTTTCCTCACAATGAAATAGTGTTTCTTCACCAAAAGTTGACATGTGTGTTAGACTCTTCCTGACTAGTCTTGCTTTGTGTATTGAGACAATGGGCCGTCTCCTCAGTTCAAAAAACCAGGCAGATAATGCCATTAGCAGGGAACCACTCTCAGTGGAACTGCCTACAGAAATTCAAAGTACTTCATATGGTCAAGGTAATCACCCATTGCCTTGCCCCAAGCAACTCAAAGCAACAGCTCCCTTCTGGCAGACCTACACGGAACACAGGCAGAAAAATGAAAGAATATGTTCCTTTATTCCTAACATCATCAGCACCCCAATATATTCCTGACACTTCAAAACAGAGGGTGGATCTGTGAAGGATGAAAGCCTATCCAGGAAGACAACAATACAGAGAGAATGGGAGCCCTATACAGTGTATTATCTAGTGGTGATGTGCTTGTAAAAAGAAACCCATGTAGTGAAATCCACTCTACCTCTGCTGCAAGGTCAGTGCAGGAACCAGGTGACTCCATCCCAGAATCAGTAGTGAAGAAAAAGATGGATTCCGCACAACGGAGTTGATTGAATTTTAGGTGCACACACGCTACGCATTGCGTCACTAAGGTGAGTATTTAGCTTTATACTGTTCTCCATTATAGTAGGGCTATTTTGTTTTTCTTATTATAGTTCCCCAATTATAGTGCTCCCCTATAACATTACTATTTATTATACTACCCCTTATGATAGTCTCCCTCATTGTACTGTCTTATATGTTCTTCCTATTCTAGTGTTTTTTTTAAATAATGTGCTCATTAATATTCTGAACCCCAATTGAGTGCTTATTACAGTACCCCCTAATATAGTGTGCTCTATTGTACTTCCCCACCCCCACAATGGGAAAATGCCAAGGCCCCCCCACAGAGTACTCAAGGAACCTTGGGGTAACAGGTTGGGAAAGCCTGCTTTAGAGTATATGGGCATAAGGTACCATATTTTCATGGGTAGTTGGGCTGGTGCAAGGAGTGTGTTTTCTTTAAAATAGGGCTAATTGAGTTGGACTGGTGTCTTGTTGTATTTGCTAGTGAGATTGAATTATTTTGTTTTTTCATTATTTTGTTTCTCCAAACTGTACTGCACAGTTTGTTCAGGAATCTGTTACTTACAAATGAGAGATTGAAACCCCCATGGATTATAATAAGATTACGCTTTGTTCATGATAATCGTTCAGCCATCTACTGGCCAAGCCAAAAGAGAGGTTAGATAAAAATTACTTCTCAATGAAGTCAACGTGGTTAAAGAAAGGTCCCTTTTTGTGATCCCTTGTATGTCCATTGCCAGTACTAGGTAAGTGTAGTGGAGAAATTCTTCCTTGTTCGCCAATGAGTCTGTGGTTTTTGTGAATGTAGAGAACTCTATATGGAGCATAGACATTCTCATTTTCCCCTCTGAATTCACTTAAAAGCTGTTTGACAGCAATTCCTCGCAAGCAAACTCAGACAGGGAATCAATAGGCCGCTTCCAACTTTGCATCTGGGGAAAAAATACAGAAGCACTGCAGAAAAATTTCAGACAAGGCATCCAAATCCCCATAGCCATACATGTTTAACCCTAAGCCAAGGGCTTAGTTTGAGGACAACCAGTGTGTATAACTAAATAAAACAACAGAACAAAATCTCCCCCCAGAGACATAAAGTCTTTCATGTGTGTGTGAGTGTGTGTGTCCTGTTAGACTCAGCCCGCCCATCCAGCTCTCTATACTCTGGGGTCTGTGACATCAGTGCAGTTCCAGGGTGCCTGAGTGTGGGTACACTGGACAGGGAAAGGAGGTTGAAGAGTCAGACTAGACTGGAATCAGAAAATGCCATGCAGTGTAGTTTGGCAGTCAACCCCTCTGTTGATCATTCAGAGGCATGGGGGTCCGCAAACCCACAAATCCAATTGTAAATGCTGGTCCACAAACCTATTTTCTCCAGAAAACTGCCATGCTTAGTAGGACATCTAAGTGAAATGCAGGAAGTGGTAGGTTAATAAGTGACAGGGTAGTGCAATGCAGACAAGGGAAAGTGTGCTTCAAATCAGTGTATTTACACCTGTAATTTGTGTTTTCACTGTGTCTCTGCTATAATCAGTGTTTTCTCACTTTGTAATTAATTCCATCTCTGTGACTCTCCCCTGTAAATAGTGCCCCCCCCCCCCCCCCATTGTCTTTTCCACTGTAAATAGAGCCCCCTTCCCATTTTATTCCAGTGCCCCATGCCCTGTTCACTGTATTTAGTGTCTTTCTCCTCTGTACTTGGTATTTCCCCTGTAGCCCCTACCCTGTGGTTACGGTCCTTCAAGATTCCTCCCCTTAGTGTTCTCCTTGTTGTCTCCCCATGTAGTTAGTGTTCCACCCTCCTCCACTCCATAGTTAGTGGTCCATCCACATAGTTACTGTCCCCTGTGGTCCCGCCCCTTAGTGTCCACCTGTGCCGCCCATACAATACGTATTTATGCAGTTGGTGCTCTCCTGTAGGTAATATCTCGCCTCCCCTTTGGTTAGTATTTCCTATGTGACCCCTTCATTGTGGCTCCCTCATCTGTAATTAATGCTACCCCTTTGTCTTTTACCTCTGCACTCACTGCTCCTCTGCCCTTCGCAATAAGCTGATGCCAGTGTGCACAGTGGAACACAATACACCCTGTTGGTGGCTCCCAGCAGCATGAATGGAAGCCAGACATTCTTCTGCTTTCTAAGCAGTGCTGCATCATGTGATCAGTTATTCAGTACTGCCTAGGAAGATGATGAGTGCCCAGCATCCACTCATGCTGCTAGTAACTGGCAGAGGTGCAAAGAGGAACTTTGTAAAGAGGATTCAGGCAGCAGTATTCATGGACACAGGTTTCATGGGAGTTGTTATGAGTAATGTATTTCATTTTCATGTAGCAGCTTCACATTTTTCAGTTAACAATTTGGGCCCAAGTGCTGTACAGACTGGTTGGCAATGCATTCTATTGCTATAGAGGGGGTGAAAAAAACAATGGTAAAGAACAACGGTTCGGTGTGTGTGTGTGTGTGGGGGGGGGGGCATGAAAGAAAGGAATGGAACAGTGGCCTAGGCCTGCACTCAGGCGAGATGGTGTGGTAGTTTGGATCTTATCTCACTGCCACTAGAGATGGCTTGAGCCTCCGATTTGACGCACAGCAGCGTTTTAAGTGCAGAAATCACATTGCAATGCTAAATTGGAGTAAAGTGCTTTAAAACATCTTGCATCTGTATATGTTACGGCCAGAACCCGAAGTTTGGCCACTTCTAGTTCTGGCCGGCCCCTTGGGTTCTGGCCAGCCAATGTGCGAAGTGGCCGCTGCGCTGCGGCCAATGTGAGAAATGGGAATGAATCATGTAACATTAATGTATCTGCTGGCCCCAGCGCAGCGGCCAAACGTATCGCAACTTAGTTATTTTAATGAAATTAAGCCGGCGGCAATGTAGCAGATGAAGCCGTCGGCTTTTTCTCTGCCTCTCTCTCCTTCTCTTATTATGGGCAGCCGGCGGAGACACGCGTGTCCCCTCCAGAGTCGTACGTCGCGGCAGGGAAGTCTGCCGTTCTTGCAGAGCGGGTGCTGGCAGAAGCAATGTCTGCAGCCTCCCCGCTCTGCTTTCCTGGCGAGACGGACGACTCTGGAGGGGGACACGAGTGCTGCCCATAATAAGAAAAGGAGAGAGAGGCAGGGGGGGGGGAGAGAGAGGCTGGGGGGGGAGAGAGAGGCAGAGCAAAAGCCGGCGGCTTCATCTGTCTCATTGCCGCCGGCTTAATTTCATTAAATGAACTAGGTTGCGATACATTTGGCCGCTGCGCTGCGGCCAGAAGATACATGCATGTTACATGAATCATTCCATTCCTCACATTGGCCGCAGCGCAGCGGCCACTTCGCACATTGGCCGGCCAGAACCCGAAGTGGCCGGCCAGAACTAGAAGTGGCCAAACTTCGGGTTCTGGCCGTAACATATACATCAATCAGGGAGTGTAATTAATGTACTGGTTCACACTGACAGACCAAACTCACTGTGTAACGCACCACAAACAGCTGTTTGTGTAGTGACGGCCGTGCTGGACTGGTGCGCACCATGTCAGTAGTGCAGGCGATGGCGGTTTTCAAGCCCATATGGTCGCCGAGCTGTGGTAGCTCAATGATAGAACAACAGTGACTGTCCAGCTGATCGAATTTGGTCTGTCCACTGTTAAGAAAATAAATCAACAATGAAACAGTTGTTCCAAATGGTAAAATACGTTATGATATTTATTAATTTGGTTGTGACACTCTCAGGTGAGATCAGTAACTTCTATTTGCTTAACTACTTCCCGACCGCCGTATAGACAAATGGCGGCCGGGAAGCAGACGCCGCAAGGACCGCCGTATTGACAAAATGCGGCGGTCCTTGTTTGGGCATGGGCGGAGCGATCGCGTCATCCGTGACGCGATCCTCCGCCTCCGCCTGTCGCCGCTCACTCGCCGCAACATCCCGCCGACCATACGGAAGCGCCGGCGGGATGTTAACCCGACGATCGCCGCATACAAAGTGTATAATACACTTTGTAATGTTTACAAAGTGTATTATACAGGCTGCCTCCTGCCCTGGTGGTCCCAGTGTCCGAGGGACCACCAGGGCAGGCTGCAGCCACCCTAGTCTGCACCAAGCACACTGATTTTCTCCCCCCCCCGCCCCAGATCGCCCACAGCACCCATCAGACCCCCCTGCCCACCCCCCAGACCCCTGTTTGCACCCAATCACCCCCCTAATCACCCATCAATCACTCCCTGTCACTATCTGTCAACGCTATTTTTTTTTATACCCCCCCCCTGCCCCCTGCTCCCTCCTGATCACCCCCCCACCCCCCAGATTCTCCCCAGACCCCCCCCCCCCATGTACTGTATGCATCTATCCCCCCTGATCACCTGTCAATCACCCGTCAATCACCCATCAATCACACCCTGTCACTGCCACCCATCAATCAGCCCCTAACCTGCCCCTTGCGGGCAATCTGATCACCCCCCCACACCAATAGATCGCCCGCAGATCCGACATCAGATCACCTCCCAAATCCATTGTTTACATCTATTCTATCCTCTAAACACACACTAATTACCCATCAATCACCCCCTATCACCACCTGTCACTTTTACCTATCAGATCAGACCCTAATCTGCCCCTTGCGGGCACCCAATCACCCGCCCACACGCTCAGATTGCCCTCAGACCAGTGCATTCATTACATCTGTTCTTCCCTGTAATAACCCACTGATCACCTGTCAATCACCTGCCAATCACCTATCACCCATCAATCACCCCCTGTCACCCCCTGTCACTGCCACCCATCAATCAGCCCCT
Source organism: Hyperolius riggenbachi (assembly GCF_040937935.1). NCBI lineage: Eukaryota > Metazoa > Chordata > Amphibia > Anura > Hyperoliidae > Hyperolius > Hyperolius riggenbachi. The sequence continues at coordinate 374,544,560 of NC_090646.1, forward strand.
AACCTGCCCCTTGCGGGCAATCTGATCACCCACCCACACCATTAGATCGCCCGCAAACCCGCCGTCAGATTACCTCCCAAATGTATTGTTTACATCTGTTATCTTCTCTAAACACCCACTAATTACCCATCAATCACCCATCAATCACCCCCTATCACTGTTACCTATCAGATCAGACCCTAATCTGCCCCTTGCGGGCACCCAATCACCCGCCTACACGCTCAGATTACCCTCAGACCCCCCCTTATCAATTCGCCAGGGCATTATTTACATCTATCCTTCCCTGTAATAACCCACTGATCACCTGTCAATCACCTGCCAATCACCTATCACCCATCAATCACCCCCTGTCACCCCCTGTCACTGCCACCCAACAATCAGCCCCTAACCTGCCCCTTGCGGGCAATCTGATTACCCACCCACACCAATAGATCGCCCGCAGATCCGACATCAGATCACCACCCAAGCGCAGCGTTTACTCTCCTCTAAACACCCACTAATTACCCATCAATCACCCATCAATCACCCCCTATCACCACCTGTCACTGTTACCCATCAGATCAGACCCTAATCTGCCCCTTGCGGGCACCCAATCACCCGCCTACACGCTCAGATTACCCTCAGACCCCCCCCTTATCAATTCGCCAGTGCAATATTTACATCTGTTCTCCCCTGTAAAAACCAACTGATTACCTGTCAATCACCTGTCAATCACCTATCAATCACCCATCAATCACCCCCTGTCACTGCCACCCATCAATCACCCCCTGTCACTGCCACCCATCAATCACCCGCTGTCACTGCCACCCATCAATCAGCCCCTAACCTGCCCCTTGCGGGCAATCTGATCACCCACCCACACCAATAGATCGCTCGCAGATCCGACGTCCGATCACCTCCCAAGTGCAGTGTTTACATCTGTTCTCTACCCTAAACACCCACTAATTACCCATCAATCACCCCCTGTCACTGCTACCTATCAGATTAGACCCCTATCTGCCCCTAGGGCACTCAATCACCCGCCCACACCCTCAGAATGCCCTCAGACCCCAGCCCTGATCACCTCGCCAGTGCATTGCTTGCATCTATTCCCCCCTCTAATCACACCTTGAGACACCCATCAATCACCTCCTGTCACCCCCTAGCACACCTACCCATCAGATCAGGCCCTAATTTGCCCCGTGTGGGCTCCTGATCACTCGGCCAAACCCTCAGATCCCCCTCAGACCCCCTTCCAATCACCTCCCCAGTGCATTGATTGCATCTATTTTCCCCTCTAACCACCCCCTGAGACACCCATCAATCACCTCCTGTCACCCCCCTAGCACTCCTATCCATCAGATCAGGCCCAATACAACCTGTCATCTAAAAGGCCACCCTGCTTATGACCGGTTCCACAAAATTCACCCCCTCCTAGACCACCTGTCATCAAAATTTGCAGATGCTTATACCCCTGAACAGTCATTTTGAGACATTTGGTTTCCAGACTACTCACGGTTTTGGGCCTGTAAAATGCCAGGGCGGTATAGGAACCCCACAAGTGTCCCCATTTTAGAAAAAAAGACACCCCAAGGTATTCTGTTAGGTGTATGACGAGTTCATAGAAGATTTTATTTTTTGTCAAAAGTTAGCGGAAATTAATTTTTATTGTTTTTTTTCCACAAAGTGTCACTTTCCGCTAACTTTTGACAAAAAATAAAATCTTCTATGAACTCGTCATACACCTAACAGAATACCTTGGGGAGTCTTCTTTCTAAAATGGGGTCACTTGTGGGGTTCCTATACTGCCCTGGCATTTTAGGGGCCCTAAACCGCGAGGAGTAGTCTAGAAAACAAATACCTCAAAATGACCTGTGAATAGGACGTTGGGCCCCTTAGCGCACCTAGGCTGCAAAAAAGTGTCACACATGTGGTACCGCCGTACTCAGGAAAAGTAGTATAATGTGTTTTGGGGTGTATTTTTACACATACCCATGCTGGGTGGGAGAAATTTCTATGTAAATGGACAATTGTGTGTAAAAAAATCAAACAATTGTCATTTACAGAGATATTTCTCCCACTTAGCATGGGTATGTGTAAAAATACACCCCAAAACGCATTATACTACTTCTCCTGAGTACGGCGGTACCACATGTGTGGCACTTTTTTACACCCTAAGTATGCTAAGGGGCCCAAAGTCCAATGAGTAGCTTTAGGATTTCACAGGTCATTTTGCGACATTTGGTTTCAAGACTACTCCTCACGGTTTAGGGCCCCTAAAATGCCAGGGCAGTATAGGAACCCCACAAATGACCCCATTCTAGAAAGAAGACACCCAAAGGTATTCCGTACGGAGTATGGTGAGTTCATAGAAGATTTTATTTTTTGTCACAAGTTAGCGGAAAATGACACTTTGTGAAAAAAACTATTAAAATCAATTTCCGCTAACTTGTGACAAAAAAATAAAAACTTCTATGAACTCACCATACTCCTAACGGAATACCTTGGGGTGTCTTCTTTCTAAAATATGGTCATTAGTGGGGTTCCTATACTGCCCTGGCATTTTAGGGGCCCTAAACCGTGAGGAGTAGTCTTGAAACAAAAATGACCTGTGAAATCCTAAAGGTACTCATTGGACTTTGGGCCCCTTAGTGCAGTTAGGGTGCAAAAAAGTGCCACACATGTGGTATCGCCGTACTCAGGAGAAGTAGTATAATGTGTTTTGGGGTGTATTTTTACACATACCCATGCTGGGTGGGAGAAATACCTCTGTAAATGACAATCTTTTGATTTTTTTACACACAATTGTCCATTTACAGAGGTATTTCTCCCACCCAGCATGGGTATGTGTAAAAATACACCCTAAAACACATTGTACTACTTCTCCCGAGTATGGCGATACCACATGTGTGGCACTTTTTTGCACCCTAACTGCGCTAAAGGGCCCAAAGTCCAATGAGTACCTTTAGGATTTCACAGGTCATTTTGAGAAATTTCGTTTCAAGACTACTCCTCACGGTTTAGGGCCCCTAAAATGCCAGGGCAGTATAGGAACCCCACAAATGACCCCATTTTAGAAAGAAGACACCCCAAGGTATTCCGTTAGTAGTATGGCGAGTTCATAGAAGATTTTATTTTTTGTCACAAGTTAGCGGAAATTGATTTTAATTGTGTTTTTTCACAAAGTGTCATTTTCCGCTAACTTTTGACAAAAAATAAAATCTTCTATGAACTCACCATACTCCTAACGGAATACCTTGGGGTGTCTTCTTTCTAAAATAGGGTCATTTGTGAAGTTCCTATACTGCCCTGGCATTTTAGGGGCCCTAAACCCTGAGGAGTAGTCTTGAAACGAAATTTCTCAAAATGACCTGTGAAATCCTAAAGGTACTCATTGGACTTTGGACCCTTTAGCGCAGTTAGGGTGCAAAAAAGTGCCACACATGTGGTATCGCCGTACTCAGGAGAAGTAGTATAATGTGTTTTGTGGTGTATTTTTACACATACCCATGCTGAGTGGGAGAAAGATCTCTGTAAATGGACAATTGTGTGTAAAAAAAATTAACAAATTGTCATTTACAGAGATATTTCTCCCACCCAGCATGGGTATGTGTAAAAATACACCCCAAAACACATTATACTACTTCTCCTGAGTACGGCAATACCACATGTGTGGCACTTTTTTGCAGCCTAACTGCGCTAAGGGGTCCAAAGTCCAATGAGCACCTTTAGGCTTTACAGGGGTGCTTACAATTTAGCACCCCCCAAAATGTCAGGACAGTAAACACACCCCACAAATGACCCCATTTTGGAAAGTAGACCCTTCAAGGTATTCAGAGAGGGGCATGGTGAGTCCGTGGCAGATTTCATTTTTTTTTGTCGCAAGTTAGAAGAAATGGAAACTTTTTTTTTTTTTTTTTTTTCTCACAAAGTGTCATTTTCCGCTTACTTGTGACAAAAAAATTATATCTTCTATGAACTCACTATGCCTCTCAGTGAATACTTTGGGATGTCTTCTTTCCAAAATGGGGTCATTTGGGGGGTATTTATACTATCCTGGAATTCTAGCCCCTCATGAAACATGACAGGGGGTCAGAAAAGTCAGAGATGCTTGAAAATGGGAAAATTCACTTTTTGCACCATAGTTTGTAAACGCTATAACTTTTACCCAAACCAATAAATATACACTGAATGGGTTTTTCTTTAATCAAAAACATGTTTGTCCACATTTTTCGCGCTGCATGTATACAGAAATTTTACTTTATTTGAAAAATGTCAGCACAGAAAGTTAAAAAAATCATTTTTTTGCCAAAATTCATGTCTTTTTTGATGAATATAATAAAAAGTAAAAATCGCAGGAGCAATCAAATAGCACCAAAAGAAAGCTTTATTAGTGACAAGAAAAGGAGCCAAAATTCATTTAGGTGGTAGGTTGTATGAGCGAGCAATAAACCGTGAAAGCTGCAGTGGTCTGAATGGAAAAAAAGTGGCCGGTCCTTAAGGGGTAGAAAGCCCTAGGTCCTCAAGTGGTTAACCCATTCAGGTTCTGTGGTTTTCACGTGAGAAATGTTCACCTCCCATTCATTAGCCTATAACTTTATCACTACTTATCACAATGAACTGATCTATATCTTGTTTTTTCCGCCACCAATTAGGCTTTCTTTGGGGGGTACATTTTGCTAAGAGCCACTTTACTGTAAACGCATTTTAACAGGAAGAATAAGAAAAAATGGAAAAATTCATTATTTCTCAGTTTTCAGCCATTATAGTTTTAAAATAATACATGCCTCCATAAATAAAACTCACGTATTGTATTTGCCCATATGTCCCGGTTATTACACCGTTAAAATTATGTCCCTATCACAATGTATGGCGACAATATTTTAATTGGAAATAAAGGTGCATTTTTTCCATTTTGCATCTATCACTATTAATAAGTTTAAAATAAAAAAAATATAGAAATATTTCATCTTTACATTGATATTTAAAAAGTTTAGACCCTTAGGTAAATATTTACATGTTTTTTTTTTATTGTAATGTTTTTTTTTTTATAGTAAACATTTTATTTGGGTAGTTTTGGGAGGGTGGGGGGTAAACAATAGATTTATAATGTAAATGTGTGTTCATTTTAATTTATTTTTATTTTCAGTTGGCGTATTACTTTTTGGCCACAAGATGGCGGCCATGAGTTTGTTTACATGACGTCACTCTAAGCGTAACACACGCTTAGAGTGGCGCATCGGGGAGGGAACGGCCAGAAAAGGCGCAGCTTCCGAAAGAAGCTGTCGCTTTTTCAGCGGGGGAGAGGAATCAGTGATCGGGCACCATAGCCCGATACATTGATTCCCTGGCTACCGAATCCGCGGCCGGGAGTGCGCGTGCATGCGCGCGATCGGCCGCTGGAGCGCGCGGTAGCGCGCATGGTTCCTGGACGTAGTTTCTACGTCCAGGAACCAAAATAGGTTAAAGAGACACTGAAGCGAGTAAAGAACTCGCTTCTTCTCTTATATTCAGCAGGGGCATGTGTGCTCCTGCTAAACCGCCGCTATCCCGCCGCACAACGGGGGTCCCTTACCCCCCAATTCCCCCCCTGCAAAATCTACGACCAACTTGGTCATAGATTTTGCTGCTCCTAGAGGCAGGGCTAACAGCTGCAGCCCTGCCTCACAGCGGCGTCTATCAGCGGCGCATCGCCGCCTCTCCCCCGCCCCTCTCAGTGAAGGAAGACTGAGAGGGGCGGGGGAGAGGCGGAGATACGCGCTGACAGATGCGCGTGAGGCAGGGCTGCAGCGGTTAGCCCTGCCTCAATGTGGAAGAGATCCCCGGCGAGGACGGAGGGGATTTGGGGGGTAAGGGACCCCCGTTGTGTGGCGCGATAGCGGCGGTTTAGCAGGGGCACACATGCCCCTGCTGAATATAAGAGAAGAAGCGAGTTTTATACTCGCTTCAGATTCTCTTTAAGCAATTAATAAATATCATAATGTATTTTTTAAAACTGTTTCACTGTTGATTTATTTCCTTAACACCACAATGAAGCAACAACCTTATTATCTTGGGTGTGCCCCTCCCCCCCCCCCCCCGAGACACTCTTATAGCCGGCGGTCATTGCTTCATTGTGATATGCAAGCCCCTTCACCGTGGCAAGGTAACGATCACGAAGGGGGATTGACACATGTACATGCCTTTTGTTTTGTTGTTGCAGCCCCAGTGCATCCAGAAAAATTAGGCAGGCATGTACACGCACCAGAAAAATTATTATTCTTTTTGTTCAGGAATCCACTTGGAGTCCTGGACCCTGTTGGTGGTGGCGGGGAAGGCAGTCAAGAGGCCTGCAGGCAGAGATGCTGTGTGGGGACTAACTTAGTCTTCGGGCAGGCAGTCACATGGCGTGCAGGCAGAGATGCTGTGTGTGTGGGGGCTGACTTCGTCTTCAGGCAGGAAGTAGCCCTCCGGGATCCATGCCTCATTCATTTTAATAAAGGTGAAGTACTGAACACTTTTTTTGACCTAGGCGACTTCTCTTGTCACTGACAATGCCTCCAGCTGCGCTGAAGGTCCTTTCTAGGACGCTTGAGGCAGGGCAAGGCAGAAGTTGGATGGCAAATTGTAACAGCTCTGGCCACAGGTCAAGCCTGCACACCCAGTAGTCCAGGGGTTAATCGCTGCTCAGACTGTCGATGGTTCTTTCTCTACCATTGTTAAAGAATGGGTACGGTTGGGGAATCAGGGTTTGATTCCAGTCCAAAGTTGGAGCCTGAGAAACGGCTACCACCACACATCCAAGGAAGGCAGCAGGAACGGCACGCAAGTCCCGACTCGGGGAGGCAGTGATGAAAAATAACAATACAGGACTCTTTTGAGGCCCTATATAATGATGAGTACACTTGGAATCTGTTATGGAGGGCAAGTCTGCCATTCATTCAACTGTGTGGTCAACTCTCTTTGGTACTTTCTGCACCATGGTGACTACAGGTAATGGCTGGGGAATCAGGGTTCGATTGCGGTCCGGAGTGGGAGCCTGAGAAACGGCTACCCCCACACATCCAAGGAAGGACCCAGTGTGCTGTATAAGTAATGTACCTGCCCTGACCATGCTTTGCAGACCAGGCATCTGTGGTTAGATGGACCCTTGACCCAATGCTGTGTGCCAGAGATTACACCACTTGCCTTTAACAAGAATCTGTTATGTAGGGCAAGTCTGCCATCCATTCAAGTGAAAGGTATGCACTGACTCCCAGGTATAATACAATGTGCAGTCACAGATGCAGTGAAAGGTATTCAGTGACTGCTGGTATAACAATGTGCAGTCACACAGATACAGTGAAAGGTATGCAGTGACTGGTATCAATACAATGTGCAGCTGTCACACACACAAGTGCAGTAACAGTTATGCATGGACTGGTATTAAAAATGTGCAGCTGTCACACACACAGGTACAGTGAACAGGTATGCAGTGACTGGTATATAAAACTGCGTGCTGTCACACAGGTGCAGTGAACTGGTATGCACGGACTGGTATTACAAATATGCAGCTGTCTCACACTCACAGGTACAGTGAACAGGTATGCAGTGACTGGTATATAAAACTGTGTGCTGTCACACAGGTGCAGTGAACAGGTATGCAGTGACTGGTATCAATACAATGTGCAGCTGTCACACACACAGATGCAGTGAACAGGTATGCACGGACAGGTATTACAAATGTGCAGCTGTCACACACACAGGTACAGTGAACAGGTATGCAGTGACTGGTATATAACACTGCAAGCTGTCGCACAGGTTCAGTGAACAGGTATGCACTGACTGGTTGTAACGATTGGTGTCAGCACACAGAGAGTATCTGATTATTGATGATCTGCAGTATCACCAACAATACAGATGTATACCTGATTATTAGTGATCTGCAGAATCACCAATAATACAAGTATGGCTAACCTCTGGACACCTAAAAAAGTGTAAGTGTTTGGGTGCAACCGTAACTTTAATAGTTTGAAGAAACCTCACCAGAGGGGCTGGTGAGGTACTATCAGTACACGAAGCGTGCACCAGCGTACAAGCTCCAGCAAGCTGGAGAACAATACTGAAGAGGCTGAATCTCCGAGGAGCGGGTGATTCAGAATCCAATGCAGGCAAGAGACAACAATACTACAATGACAGATGCCCTACAGAGCAGGTAATTAAGGCTGCATCCAGCCTAGCAGAATATAAGACCAGAGGAGCTGGCGTAGCTATACCTCACCAGTGGCGAGGGCCCACAGGTGAGTAGAATGGTCAGGCAGGCAAGGTTCGGCAGCAGAGAGGTAAGTAATGGTACAAAATCATGAGACAAGAGAGTAAACGGTAATCAGGCAGTGGTTCAGCAACAGGAAGGTACGTAACGGTACAGAATCGTGAGACAAGAGAGTAAACGGTAATCAGGCAGAGGCTCAGCAACAGGTAGGCAGATAGGCGAAAGTACAGGATCAGAAAGCAGGATCAGAGTCAGAGGTAATAGCTAAGAGTCATACACAGGAGATCAATACAGTAGTAATATCCTAGTCTGGGTGTGAAATCCGTGGCATCAACACCCGGGAACTAGTCTATAAGTAACAATAGCAATACAGCAATATCCTAGACTAGGTGTGAAATCCTTAGTATCAACACCAGGGAACTAGCCTAAGGTCTGCGCGCTAACACGCAAGTATTCACGACAACAGACAATCCTATAATGAAGCCCGGAGGCTTATGAAGCAGAGGAGACCCCACTGGCACACCCCTCCAGGATCAGCCAATCCTGGGTGCCGTGGGACTCCTCTGACGTCAGCCGACCAGCCGGTCAGATGACGCCTCTCCTCTCAGAATAAAGGTCCTGTCTGTGCGCGCGCCCGCGCAAGACATCGACTCTGTGTGTGGAAGAAAGCCCCGTCCTCGGCGTCCTACACGCCAAGAAGACGGGCAGGGGCACAGAGACGGCTGCGGCGGCGAAAGCGTTCGCTGCAGCCGACGTCCCCCAGGTCACCTCCGTGGAGGCAGCTGCAGCGGCGGCACTGCTCGCCGCAGCTGCTATTACACTGGTATTACAAATGTGCAGCTGTCACACACAGGTGCAGTGAAAAGGTAGGCACTGAATGTGCTGGGCCTGGCACAGTATAGAAATTAGCAAGGGCCATCTGCGACAGACATGGCTGTATATGCAAGTATCAGTGGGCCACACACACAAAAAAACCACATCACAAGAACATTAGCTCTCAAAAGAGCTGTTTTGGGGGGCTTTTTAGCAATAAGTATCAGCAAGGAGCAAGCTAACAAGCATAACAAGAGCCTAACTAGGCTTTCCCTATCTCTGCAGCAACCTCTCTCCCTTCTCTCACGGATTCAGCAGCAGACTGAGTGAGAAAATGGCCGACGCTGCTGCCTTTTATAAAGGAGGGGGGGGGGGGCTCCAGGAGGGACTGCACCTTGATTGGCTGCCATGTGTCTGCTGACTGTGATGTAGAGGGTCAAAGTTTTGCCCAATGATGTAGTATAGGGGTGGGTCGAACTCGCATAAAGTTTGCCTTAAATCGCCGATGTTCACGCGAATAAGTTTGCATGCGAACCGTTCGGGCCATCACTAACTGCCACCGATCACGCTGGTGCATGGTGAGATAGCGTAGAGGTAATATACAAATAATAGTTCAATAGCGTAGTCAAGATCAGGCTAAAGTCGTACACTAGTCAGAGATATCAAGGTACAGAGTAGCTAGGCTAATTTATCGTCAATAATCGAGCAGAGTCATACACATAGGTCAGATGTGAGTCGTATTGTAAGGATTAGGCAATAGCGAAGTCAGGGCCAGGCCGAGTCAGTAACGAATATCAGATGGCAGCGGTACGGAAAGACTAGACAGGTCAAAAGGCAGGCAAAAGTCGGTACACAGATAATATACAATGAGATGTAACAATAATAATATTACTAGAATATATACGAAAATAATAAAGACTGACTAACTGGAGTACATATATATTGTGCGTCTACACAATATATCAATGTAGCTCAGAGTAGCTAGCTAGACCTAGAACCAGCAAACTGATTAGTATCAAGGCCAGTGAGTGACTGCGAGCTCTGGCCTTAAATACAGACTGCAATTCCCCAGGAACCACTCCCATAGTGATGTCACTTCAGTGACATCACTGCTGACCTCAGCTAGATCCTCCTCCTAAGCCTATAAGGCTTATCGGTAGTCACGCGCGTTTGGTCGCACTGCACACGCCAGAACTCACCGCCGGAGGGAAGCTGGAGAGGCCGCCAGAGGATGTCCCACCGATCGCCCGGACCACGCCGGAGATGCCGCGGGACCTGCCGTTGGAAGGTAAGGATGTTACACCACCATACACATGCTAGATTCTCAGCAGAGGTAGCCACAAATAGTTGCCTTGGCCGAGAAATATCTAGCGTGTGCGCAAACTAACCTAAGTGCTCTATTTTCAAAGATAACTAAGCCCAGTTTGTCTAACCTTTCATCATAAATGAAACCTTCCATCCCTTCATTAATTTAGAGGCCCACCTATGTGTCTTTATGGCTGTACAAACTCCTGGACAATTATACAAATTATGTTGATCCGCATCCTCAGTTTTGTGTGCAGAGTCTGAATAAGTTTTATTCTTTTCAGATGGTGGAACAGTGAGAAAAGCATCTGTGCAGTGCAGGTGCTGGTGAAGTACTGGTCAGGGAATTCTGCTGTTTCTTGAGAGAGCCTAAAGTAGAAATCTAAATCAGAAAACAAGCAGTCATAGATATGTTTACAAGAGTGCTGTTCCCTGGCCGGTCCAGAAGTGATCAAAGGGCCAAGAAAAGTCTGCTATGGAAAAATGTCTTACACGTGCATTTGCACGCACGCTCACTAAAGGCTAAGAGGCTTAGGAAAGTAATCACAAAACCAGATTTTACAGATTTTCCTTATCATGGCTATTGAGCTGAACCTTCTGCAGTTTTCTGTACTTCCCTGTGCTTCATTAACAGTGTTCATACTGACTTCGTAAATAATTTGTCACAGCAGTACTAAGTAAGGTCTTTCGTTTCTTCACTATCATATCAGTAACTGGATGGAGTAAGAATACTCTCTGTGCAGTGGTACACTTAGTTTCAGTGCCAGTCTCCTTAAGGTATGTGATCTAAGCACAGTATGTTAGGTATAGTATGTATCCTCTGATGTCTTATAAATGATCTCCTTCTGACATAACCATAAAGGTGTCCATACATCTAGCGATGATGGGCAGATTCGACCAAGAGACACATCTCTCTCTGATTGAATCTAAATAGAGAAAGATCTGTTGGCTGCCCATACACCACAGTCCGATTCCCTAATGATATTAGCATGAAATATCTTGAGAATCATCCGAGTCCACCGCATCTGCCCCGCTAGTTTATAAATGTGCCCCCACTGTGTGCGTTTATACATTACCTGTCCTGTGTCACCCACCACTTGGTGCCCATCCATCTTCAGAATCCCCCACTCTCCCAGTGGCATAGCTAGGGTGTTTGACACCCAGTGCGGATAATTTACCGACCCCTCCCCCCTCCAAAAAAAAAAACCGAAGCGCGCCGCGGCAAAAAATGTGCCTGGTCATGCCGTGAGTGGCCGTGGCTATGGGTGGGGCCAAACATACATGAACTTAGCAGCGGTGTAAGCTACAGATAACAGGCCTGCCCATTGAAATACTGGATGGAGCCCCATCCTTTATTTAGATAATTTACAATCAGTATAGGCGTAGATCAATTTTGATTGGTCAATCACTGACCAATTTTACCACCCCCATGCAGTAAGTGAGCCAACAGACAATGAATTTGATGAACAGAGCTAAAATTGGCTAATCAAAATTGTATGTGTGTACCAGGCTTTACAGCTAATACTGTACATACTGAAAGTAGCAGGGATCAGCATACAATACAGCTGGTTTACAATCAGTAAAGGCACAGAGTAACACCTTATACTGTACACACTGGAGGTAGATCAGCACACAGTGCAGGCACTAGAGAACAGCTTATACTGTACATACTGTAGGCAGCAGAGATCAGCACACTGCAGCTAGCGCACCCAAAAATATGAGGGTTACGTTGTTCGGCGTGCGTACCAAAAAATAGGTGTTGCCACGGGTGGAGACAAATTTACATGAACCTAGCAATGGTGGGACATTAGACTAGGACAGTGGTGGCAAACTTTTTGGTGGCTGAGTGCCCAAACTGCAACCCACAAGTCACTTATCGCAAAGTGGCAACAGCAATTTAAACTAAATACAAATGTTTTAACTCATACATGAACATTATGGAATACCCAAGTTGAAAATAAACTGTGAAGATAAACAATTTCATCCATCCTACTCCTGAATAAATTAATTCATTTTTTTAGAACCTCCCAGTTTTATTTTCTGTTTTAAAAAGCTAAAAAGTAGGTTTAATGCTGTTGTCTCATATGATGATTCAGCTTTTCCCATAGTCTCGCAGTTAGCAATCATGTGACCCCCAACAAGACAAATTAAGCAATAATGAGGCCTCTATTGAGACAAATTCAGAAATCATGAGGCCCTCAACAAGACAAATTCAGCAATCATGAGGCCCTCAACATGACAAAGTCAGCAATCGTGAGGCCCCTAACAAGACAAAGTCAGCAATCGTGAGGCCCCCAACAAGACAAATTCAGCAATCATGAGGCCCCCAACAAATCATGAGGCCCCCAACAAGACAAATTCAGCAATCATGAGGCCCTCAACATGACAAAGTCAGCAATCGTGAGGCCCCCAACAAGACAGTCAGCAATCATGAGGCCCCCAACAAGACAAATTCAGCAATCATGAGGCCCCCAACAAACCATGAGGCCCCCAACAAGACAAATTCAGCAATCTTGAGGCCCCCAACAAGACAAATTCAGCAATCATGAGGCCCCCAACAAGACAAATTCAGCAGTCATTAGGCACATAAATAGACAGCATTTCACATAAATAGGCAGAATGCTCCCTTAATATGGTAGACACCTCTCACCTGGCTTCTGAATTCTCCTCTACTGGCTGCTGTGCCTGGCAATACTGTTTTTGGTTGGAATGGTGGATGATGTGTGAGCTGAAAGGCCTGGCAGTGATGCTGTGGCCTGGCTGACGGCGATGCTGTGGCCGATGTTGTGGCTGGGTTGGCTGGCAGTGATGCTGTGACCTGGCTGGTTGTAATGCTGGCCTGACTGGTGCTGATTCTGTGGCCTTTTTGACAGTGATGCTGGGCTGGCTGGCCTGGATAGTTTAGGTAGCGCCAGGAATCCCCCAATTTAGGTAGTGAGTGAAAGGCGCCCCCCATTTAGGTAGTGAGTGACAGGCGCCCCCCATTTAGGTAGTGAGTGACAGGGCCCCCCATTTAGATAGTGAGTGACAGGGCCCCCCATTTAGGTAGTGAGTGACGGGACCCCCATTTAGGTAGTGAGTGACAGGCCACCCATCTAGGTAGTGATGGGCCCCCCATTTAGGTAGTGAGTGACAGGGACCCCCGTTTAGCTAGTGAGTGACAGGGACCCCCGTTTAGCTAGTGAGTGACAGGGACCTCCATTTAGGGGGTGAGTGACAGGGACCCCCATTTAGTGGGTGAGTGACAGGGACCCCCCTTTAGGGGGGGAGTGACAGGGACCCCTATTTAGGGGGTGAGTGACAGGGACCCCCATTTAGGGGGTGAGTGACAGGAACCCCCATTTAGGGGGTGAGTGACAGGAACCCCCATTTAGGGGGTGAGTGACAGGGACCCCCATTTAGGGGGTGAGTGACAGCGACCCCCATTTAGGTAGTGAGTGACAGGGACCCCCATTTAGGTAGTGAGTGACAGGTGCCCCCATTTAGGTAGTGAGTGACAGGTGCCCCCATTTAGGTAGTGAGTGACAGGCGCCCCCATTAGTGAGTGACAGGCGTCCCCATTTAGGTAGTGAGTGACAGGGACCCCCATTCAGGTAGTGAGTGACAGGGCCCCCCATTTAGGTAGTGAGTGACAGGGCCCCCCATTTAAGTAGTGAGTGACGGGCCACCCATCTAGGTAGTGATGGGCCCCCCATTTAGGTAGTGAGTGACAGGGAGCCCCGTTTAGCTAGTGAGTGACAGGGACCCCCGTTTAGCTAGTGAGTGACAGGGACCCCCATTTAGGGGGTGAGTAACAGGGACCCCCATTTAGGGGGTGAGTGACAGGGACCCCCATTTAGGGGGGGAGTGACAGGGACCCCTATTTAGGGGGTGAGTGACAGGGATCCCCATTTAGGGGGTGAGTGAAAGGGACCCCCATTTAGGGGGTGAGTGACAGGGACCCCCATTTAGGTAGTGAGTGACAAGGACCCCCATTTAGGTAGAGTGACAGGTGCCCCCATTTAGGTAGTGAGTGACAGGGCCCCCCATTTAGGTAGTGAGTGACAGGGACCCCCATTTAGGTAGTGAGTGACATGGACCCCCATTTAGGTAGTGAGTGACAGAGACCCCCGTTTAGCTAGTGAGTGACAGGGACCCCCGTTTAGCTAGTGAGTGACAGGGACCCCCATTTAGGTAGTGAGTGACAGGGACTCCCCCTCTAGCCTCCGCTCCCCCCACCTACCTTGTAGCATCAGTCAGACCTCAATCAGCGGGCGACCCGACCAGTAAGAGCGGGCGCCGGGCGCACCACGCTCTATATGCGGAAGTGATGTCACTTCCGCATATCAGTGCGGTGTGCTAGGTCCTAGCGCCCGCACTATTGGTCACCGCCTGATCGAGGTCTGACGTGGGTGGAAGGGGAGGGGAGGATGTGGTGGCTGGAGGGGAGGGCAGCAGGGGGCAGCGGGTGGCCAGGGGGAGGCAGTCGCCAACTTTTGCCATAAAGTGCGGGCGCCCATGCCCTGAGCGCACCCCCTCTAGGGCGGCTGGGGTCACCCCAGCTGGTGCGGGTCGCACCCCCCGCACCCTCGTTACGACGCTACTGCACTCTCCCATTAGCACTATACACGCCATATGTACAGTATACCAATAATGGAAGAGTGGTGGAATCTGAAGACAGATGGGCAACGTGGGTTGGGTGACACAGGAAATGTAATGTATAAATGCACACACGGGGGGCACATTTATATACTAGGGGACTGTTTGTCGCTCATTCCGCTATCGCTCCCCATTACTGCCACACATCTGATCGTCCACGACGGTCCAACATCTTGGAGCATGTACGATCAATACATGTGACTCGGCCCGAAATTGGTTGCATCGTCGATTGGGCATGCTCCTGGCGGCAGCGATTTCAATCCGATTCGATAATAATTATTGAATTGAATGGTTGATCTGCTGCCAAGTTGAAAGATGTATGGCCACCTCAACTCCTTCAACTATAAATACACACTAGATTGATGTTGCCTGAAATTATCATTTGTGATTGTTTCGAGTGACAATACAGACATGATCAATGTGAAAATATACTGCTTTGTTCTATGGCAAGTGCGAGGTGGTCCCCTAGGAGAACTGAAATATAACTACAATGGTGGTCAGGTGAAAAGGATTTGGTGCAGTGGATCACTGAACATAGACACCAGCAAAAATGTGTTAGCTGCTGTCTGTCTGTGAGTTTTGAGCCCAGGTCCCTTTAAATTTCACTCTATCAAGTATTAGGACTATAGATGCAATTTTTTTTTTGTTTCAGAAGTTTATTTTTACTTCAGCTTTACTTTAAGAACTTCTCTTTGTTGTGACAGCCAGGGCCAATTCAACTGTATTTTGTCATCCAGATGAATTATATTCTGTAAATACAATGTAAAGCAATTCAGTGAAGCAAGTTAGTATGTTATCTGTTTAGAGAAATAACATTGATAATACAGTCTTTCACTTTTTTTACAGCATGCAAAAGATTTAAAGATAGTTTTGTGCTGTCCAATAACTTTTACCATCTGTTGATGAATCATGAGAAGCTGCAGCAATAACTCATACCATAAAAACCATTACAATCCTTAGTGAATGAGAGGACATTTGGCTATATTTTTGAAAGTTGAGTCTTGTCCCTTCCACCTCTCGGAGCATAAAATCCAAACCACTATCCAGTGAGTTAATGGAAAAAACATCTTAGACGAGAGACAGGAGTGATTAAGTGTGAACTTTTCTGCTTATGTGTTTTGAGGAAAAGGGTCATGGGGACTTCCCAGTTACAGTAATAATTTATTTTCCATTCCACCCTGGAGTGGAAGGTACCAAAGAAAAATCCCTGTATTTAGCAGGTCAGAATACAATCTACAATTTATAAACACAGTGCAGCAGATAGGAAACCTCTTAGTTTGTCACATGTGTTGTGTTCTTGAGTTTGTTTGTCTACACCCCTTATAAATGTATTGAGCACAATTGCATAATAAAATGCATCCATCATCATCATCCCACACTACTAAGCATTAGTCTATGGGTGCTAGGACCCAGCAAGTGCTAGTCAATAGGCGTAACAATGCAGTGCTCAGCTAGTCAGCACTAATTCTGTTTTTTTATGTAAGTTTTAAGTAGGTTATAAATCTGCAGTAGCATTTCAATAGATCTGGACTAGCAGGAATAAAAGTGCCTTTTGACACCATTGAGTGGGGTACCCCTCTGAATGATTTTTACTATACTGTATATACTGTAAATATTTTTGTTTCTTAAAGTGGTATGAATCTCAAAATTTCTTCTCTGCTCTCAAAGATTAGGAAAAAAAATTGCTGGTCTTAAGATACTGGAAGGGTTAATAACTCAAAGTTCCACTCCTCTTCGAAGCTAATTGATATGAGCGGGCTACTTCTACATGTGGATTTTTTGCATTTTCGGGTAGCAAAAATACACATTGATGAAAGCCTATTGGCTCAGTTCCATTACATGCAAATTTTCGTTCTCTCTTAACTGCGGAAAAAAAAAAAACTGATAGCTTACTTCTTTTTTTACACGCTGAACGTGTTCATTTTCAAATTGTGGTATAGATCCTGCCGGCCACCGAGACATTTTCAAATTGCTCATGATGATATTCAACGATTCCACATGTGAAATGCAAAAGTTAAAATATGTTTTGCAAAGAAGGCAAAGGAGGGAGAAGTTCTCACATATGTTAGAAGCATGAGTAAATTTTCTGAAAATGTATACTTTTTTTTTCTTTTCATGTAAAAGTTTGTATACGAATGTAAATGCCAGCCTGCAGTAAAAATGGACTCTTATGCCTAATACACATGACAAGATTTTCAGGCAGATTTACTGCCACAACGATTATTTTCAATATGTCCAATCTCATTTCGATCAATTTTCTCATCGATTTTCTGTTCACTTCTACAGAAAATCAGATCGGACATGTTGAAAATAATCGATCTAGTAACGTAATTGTAACTGCACTGGTGGTAAATCGATGTGCTGCAATCGCCTTTGGAGTCACAAGTAGTCTGTCAATTACTCCATCAGATTCGCACCATCTAAAATACTTTATTAAGCAATCTTCTTAAAAATTACAGCATGTTAAAAGTCCACATGTGGGTGTGCACCATAGGATGACGCACAGGCGTTTCGGGCTGTCCTCGGTCCTTTCTCAAATCCTGACAGACCCACACTAACATAAGACTGCTACTCTCACTTATATAAAGTCCAAAAGAGGACCACATAGAGGACTGCTGCTTAGCATACATACATATTCATAAGGTGTAAATCCACCAATTGGAGACCAAGTCCCATATATTGATGGTAAATATCCCCCAAAGTGACCATATTATTCACCCATAGTACATATATAGAAACCTATATGCTCTGGACACTCACCAATAACATTCCTCTTGTATGAAATACCAGGGAAAATGGTTAATATAAGGCTCACCGTGTCCACGTACTATCAACATAATACAAACAAAATTCACCAATCCAAATTCAGCCTACAACGTCCGTGCAAGGACTGATCTTACCAGTGGCCAATCAGGAGAGTCCATCCGCATGCGCCACCTTTTCCGCACCTCTTGGTGCTTTAGAGCGGACGCTGTCGGCGGGTTTTTGATTGGCCGGGGGGAGCACGTTACTTTGTTGACGTGCTCCGCTGCGAGGTTGTTTTGAGCGGGGTTCCGCGTATTGGTGGATAGGAGCACGTGACTTGTTCACGTGTTCCTTGCCTCAAGACTGCAGGTTCGGCGGACGCCGTCGGCGCTATCCTTATTGGTTCTCGGCATGACGTAGCGCAGGCTTATTTTATTGGCCAAACGCCGGAGTTTTCTTCACGGAGGCTTTTCCAATGGGGACGAGGGGATTGCGGATGGACTCTCCTGATTGGCCACTGGTAAGATCAGTCCTTGCACGGACGTTGTAGGCTGAATTTGGATTGGTGAATTTTGTTTGTATTATGTTGATAGTACGTGGACACGGTGAGCCTTATATTAACCATTTTCCCTGGTATTTCATACAAGAGGAATGTTATTGGTGAGTGTCCAGAGCATATACTGTAGGTTTCTATATATGTACTATGGGTGAATAATATGGTCACTTTGGGGGATATTTACCATCAATATATGGGACTTGGTCTCCGATTGGTGGATTTACACCTTATGAATATGTATGTATGCTAAGCAGCAGTCCTCTATGTGGTCCTCTTTTGGACTTTATATAAGTGAGAGTAGCAGTCTTATGTTAGTGTGGGTCTGTCAGGATTTGAGAAAGGACCGAGGACGGCCCGAAACGCCTGTGCGTCATCCTATGGTGCACACCCACATGTGGACTTTTAACATGCTGTAATTTTTAAGAAGATTGCTTAATAAAGTATTTTAGATGGTGCGAATCTGATGGAGTAATTGAAAATAATCGATCTGGCAGAAAATCTGCCTGAAAATCTCATTGTGTGTACTAGGCATAATAGTGTACAAAATTATCAGACTGTCTTGTGTTTACTATTTGCAGAGCAAACAAAACAGAGAAGCTACACTTTACAGACATAATGTAACGGGTGAGGGTGTTATAACTCAGATGTCTGATTATTTGGTGATCTGCAGAATCACCAATAATACAGACACTATACCAGATTATTAGGTGATCTGCAGAATCACCAACAATGCCAGTATAGCTAACACAGAGTGTGTAAGTAGTGATTGGTGCATCCGTAACTTTAATAGTTTTGCGAGACCTTACCAGAGGAGCTGGTAAGGTACTATCAGTACACTGACTGTATAGATTTGATCAAACCTTCCCAGAGGAGCTGGAGAAGGTACTAACAGAGAGAGTACAGGAAATAGTAATGCTGGTCTATACCAGGTGAGCTGGTAAGCGACCAATTATAAATCAGACAAATAATCACACAGACCTTTTCCAGCAGTGCTGGAAAGGTCTGACTAGGAGGATACGGAAATAGGCTGACTAGTCCTTAGCAGAGGGGCTGCCAAGGAACTAGTAAAACAGGAACTGAAGACTAGCAAGGCTAGACCTTCCCAGAGGTGCTGGAAAGGTATAACAGGTGACTTAGATAGATTTAGCTAAACCTTCCCAGAGGGGCTGTGAAGGTACTATCAGTCACTAGGTGACACCTCACCAGTGGAGCTGGCGGGTATAAAACACCTCACCAGTGGCTAGGGCCCACTGGTGAGTAGAGTGGTCAGACAGGCAAGGTACGGCAACAGAGAGGTAAGTGTCAGTATAGAATCGTGAGGCAGAAGAGTAATCAGTTAACAGGCAGAGGTTCAGCAACTATAGGCAGATTGGTAGAAGTACAGAATCAGCAAGCGAAAGCGAGGTCAGAGTTTAGCCAGAGTCATACACAGGTAATCAATACAATAATAAACAGTAATCCTAGTCTTGTGTGAAATCCCTTGTTTCCTCTCAGATCAAAGCCCACCGGATACTAGTCTAAGGTCTGAGCACTAACACATTGTATTCACGACAGCAGACAGGGAATGACTGAAGCCCGGAGGCTTAAGAAGCAGAGGAAACCTCACAGGCATGCCCCCTGCAACCAGCCAATCCGGGACGCCGTGAGTCTCCTCTGACATCAGCCGACCAGCAGGTCAGCTGACGCGCCTCCTCCCCGCATAAAGGTCCTGTCTGTGCGCGCGCCCGCGCGAGACAGCGACCCTATGGGAAAATGACAGTCCCGTCCTCGGCGTCCTCGACGCCGGAGAGACGGGCAGGGGCGCGGAGGCAGCTGCGGCGGCAGTGCTGTGTTCGCCGCAGCTGCCCCTTCGTTTATTACACATAAATTGCCAGTGGACAATATCAAGCATGATGACAGTATGGGCAACAAACACTAGAGAAACAAGTTTTTTTATTGAATGTTATGCAATTTAGTAATACCTCTTTAAGATCATTGACTGATAAACTATTTATAATAACTTAACTTAATACATGGAAACACTTCATTTATACTGGATGCATAACTTAATTAAGTATAAAGTAGAAGATACCAGCAAATTATACATTCTTAATGAAAAACATTTTCAGAATGAAATAAGAACCCATGCTGGAAATACTTGTGCCAAGGAACACAAACATTTATAGACATTCTGAATATTTTGAGACAATATATTTTTTGTGTTTACTGTTAAGACAAATTGTAATGGAGTCTTCAAAGAAATTGCTTCATTGTTAGCATTCATTTAGCTCTAGGTGGCCACACAAGATACAATAAAATAATGTAATTTTATGGAATTCGAAAAAAATTATTGGTTGTACAGAAAAATTGAAAGCTTTTTTTTAATATTCACTTGAGATGAAAGAAAAGAATGGTGGATGATGTAGGGTAGATTGTCAACTTCTTGATTTATAGACCCAAGCTATTTTCAATCTTTGTTTTCATAACTATGGAAAAATTAAACACTTGTGTAACATTTGTCAGATTTTTATAATGTTACTATCAATAAAAAAATAGATTTTAATTCTTAAATTGAAAATAAATTTACATTTAAAATTGTATGGTGTGTGGCCACCTAAATGTGTGGAAGTCTGTGGCTAGAAGTGCTGTGTTTGTGTGTGTGTGTGTCTGTGCTGTAATTGGCTTATTCATAGCTTACGTGTGGAAGTCTGGAATTTTAGTAGTGCTTTGTGTCTACCAATCTGGGAGAAACGTCATAGGAAAATTCTGCTAACCTGATTGGGTTAAGTTTTAAAATGGTTGTAGGAATAACTATACCTACACTATTTAACTAGTTACAATGCTTCATTTTGTAGACGGTGCTGTGATTGGAGAACTGTCCCCTATGAGGTTACCTGCTTGGTCACCTTAAATAGACAAGCGCCCCAGTCAGTGTTGTGTGTGTCATTGACAGTCTCTTTCTCTCACTTTTCATGACTCACAGGCAAGTCAGTTACCGGATTTAGCAATCAGTGTCTCTCCTTGTCCTTGTGCTGTGACTTGTATAAGGAAACACAAAAGAGGGGACACCGAGAGCCCAAAATGGTGTAGTATGTTGTGACACCAAATTCAAATAAAAGACATATCTTCTTTAAAAGAATACTACGCTCCACTGGATTACCACACTCACAAAATCAGGGGATCGCAATTACAGATAGGCTCACTCCACCTTGCTCAACAATACTCGAATTATTCACTGCGCATACTTCAATCCCTGTAGAATCATAAAAAGCATATAGTGCCCAGTACTGTTTGTATCAGGCTAATGCTAACACCTCGTGACGCACACCTGGGGGTAGTGCCACCACCCTATGAAGGGAATACAGGGAATGTAACAGGTCCCCCCTCTGTGCCCGCACTCACCGAAAGAGCGTCTTGCTCTATTGCATATCACACCATACTGCCTTGCCAGCCAAGGAGATTGAAGCAGATGATGAAGACGTATCCATTTATTAAAATACAAGTATCCAGCAGGCTTACAGTACAACGGACGCAAGTGCCAGCTCCACCGCAGATGATACAGAGCCACTCGCTCCTACTGCTTGTCCTGCTTCCGGGTGACGTCAATGCGCTCCTCCGACTGGGCGGAGTCGGAGGAGCGCATTGACGTCACCCGGAAGCAGGACAAGCAGTAGGAGCGAGTGGCTCTGTATCATCCGCGGTGGAGCTGGCACTTGCGTCCGTTGTACTGTAAGCCTGCTGGATACTTGTATTTTAATAAATGGATACGTCTTCATCATCTGCTTCAATCTCCTTGGTTGGCAAGGCAGTATGGTGTGATATGCAATAGAGCAAGACGCTCTTTCGGTGAGTGCGGGCACAGAGGGGGGACCTGTTACATTCCCTGTATTCCCTTCCTAGGGTGGTGGCACTACCCCCAGGTGTGCGTCACGAGGTGTTAGCATTAGCCTGATACAAACAGTACTGGGCACTATATGCTTTTTATGATTCTACAGGGATTGAAGTATGCGCAGTGAATAATTCGAGTAAATAAAAGACATACACCATATTTTTCAGACCATAAGACGCACTTTTTCTTCCCCAAACGGGGGGGGGGGGGGAGGGAAGTGCCTGCGTCTTATGGTCCGAATGCTACCCAGCACTAGGTGTCCCTCCACTGGGAATCCCCGTGGCATACCTCCCAACTTTTTGAGATGAGAAACCGGGACACTTAAGCCACGCCCCGACCACGCCCCCAACCACACCCCCTGACACACCCCTAGTCAAAAATGTATATATATATATATATATATATATATATATATATATATGGTGGGGAGAAGGGTGAGGGTGCCCAGCTAAAAAGAAGGATCGAGGCGCCAGCCGCGGCTGTGGTGTGCGGGATGCGGGCCAAGCTTGTCCCCCCTCCCTCCGAATGTGCCCCCCAGTGTCCCCCTGTATGGCGAGATACGAGCGCAGCAGAGCGGCAGTCTTACCATTCCTCTTCGCATATGGGCATCTCGTCTTCTCCGCTTCCTGTGACGTCACAGGAAGTAGTTGGAAGACGAGATGCCAGTACGCGAGGAAGATGGTAAGACTGCCGCTCTGCTGCGCTGCGCCATACAGGGGGACACTGGGGGGCACATTCGGAGGGAGGGGGGACAAGCTTGGCCCGCATCCCGCACACCACAGCCGCGGCTGGCGCCTCGATCCTTCTTTTTTCCTCCGCTGGAGAGGAGCTGCTGCCTGCCGGGACACAAGGGGGGCTATCCCGGGACAGCGGGACCCCTCCCCCAACCCGTGACGATCCCGGCGAAAACAGGACGGTTGGGGCCCCTGCCATGGTAATGTGTCCCCAGGTATCCCATCCCCCTATCCTCCTCTATTCTGTCCCTACTGCTGTTCCATCCCTCTGTCCTCCTCTATCTTGTCCCCTCGTGTCCCCGGGGCTGTCCCGTCCCCCTCTGACTGTCTGTTGTGGGGAGTGTGCAATAGGCTTACCGCTGCAGGCTAGAGATGATGAGCGGTAAGCCTCCAGGGAAAAGCCGCGGGTGAGTCCATGCACAATGACAAAACTTTCATCCCTTCACTCCTGCTGTCTGTCCAAGATCAGGGCTTACCGCTGCAGGCTAGAGATGATCAGCGGTGAGCCTTCGGGGAAAAGCCGCGTGGGTGTCCATGCACAGGATTTCCTGCTGGGCTTCCCCGGTCGCCATGGCGACGGTCGTCATTGACGTCATCGATGTCATGGACGTCGTGATGTCATGGGGAGTCCCGATCCACCCCTCAGTGCTGCCTGGCGCTGATAGGCCAGGCTGCGCAAGGGGTCTAGGGGGGAGGGCGGCACAGCAGATAGCGGCGAATCGGCGCGGAGCGGCGGCGATTGGGAAGTACACGCAGCTAGCAAGAGCTAGCTGTGTGTACAGAAAAAAAAATATGCAAATCGGCCCAGTAGGGCCTGAGAAATCCTCCTGCGCGCGTAGCCCGACCTGGAGTCGGGCTTACCGCCAGGGAGGTTAAATGTTTATATTGTCAGGGAAACATTTATTTATGGTTTTCCATTTATAATCTTTTTTTTTCATTTTTTTCTAAATAGTAGCTCATTTGAAAAAGGTAGGTAAGCCACGTTCACTTTCTTTCAAATGAACACTTTCAGTTTATTGCTCTGTATAAAATCATAAGTTTAGATATTATAGTGCGTATTGGGTTGTTAACAGTAAATATCCATGTTATGGGCCACTTAAATAAACAACCAGGTGAATGATTCTGTCTGCAAGGTAGACTATTACATTGTTTGCATTACTATGAATGTGGAAAGTAGATGTTTACACATATAGCAATGAGAGAAGGATGAATAGGCCAAAGCCTTAGTTATGTCTTCACCCATAACATTTTGATAAGCTGTTAATTAGACAACTCTCTGTGTTGAAGAATAAATAGCATTAGGTCCAGGTGATGATTAAATTTGCTCGGTGCAGGTCAATCTGAAAAAAAAGCAAAACTAAACACCTCTTATGGTGACAAAACACTACAAAACTCGATACTTAAAGCAACACTTAAATGACCCTGAAAAAAAAGCTTCAAACTCACCTTCACAAGGAGTCCCGAAAGGCGTGTTAGGACCAGGTGGTCAAATAAATTCAACCGGGGAGGGGTGGGACTGAGGGCACAAAGAGAGTACAGGGAAAGCTCTTTGGGATCCAGAGCCTTTCTTCTACATAGGTGAATATCTAACTTTTTTTTTCCAGGGTCGCTTTAGACTTGCTTTGACTTGAACTGAAAATAAACGTATGAGATTATTAACTGTATGTGTAGCAGCAACAGAAGAAACGTCCTACAGTCTCATATTCTACTATCATTTTAAGGGGTTACATTTTAACACAGCAGCCATATCAGTGTGCCCTATAATCCTGCTCATTGAGCTACTAACAAAAAAAAATAAAAAAAAAATAAAAACTCACCAGCTCGCTTTTTTCATCAGTAGTGTTTGCTCATCCAGATAAAACTAATTTGTTTCTGTTTACTCTTCAGGAGAGCTACTCGGTATTCGACTAGCTGTTCAACTGCTTCATTTACATACATATAACACTGCTTTTGAACTCTTTCAATGCAGAAAAATAAAAGTGGACACAGTGGAGGCAGATGCTAAGTAGGCTGAGTACTATATGTACCAATGTTTATCTCATCATGTCATGTCAGTTCAGGTATGCTTTTAACCTTTTTAACTGCTATGCCTGACCTGGAATGGAAATCCAAGCCTAGACCTTGTAACTGTGCTTGAAGCATAGACCTTTGATTGAGGGAGACAAGAAAGATACTAAACTTTGCACTAGAGTGCACATATTCACTTACAAATCTGTGATCTGATCATATTGATCCCATAATTCTCTAGCATTTCTAAGGACTATGGATCAACTGCATCCAAGATAGTCAACAAGATGGTAATACTGTAATTCTGATTTAATGCAAATTGTATTCAGTAGGGAATTGTGTAAGTTAGACCCACTTCTTGCTGTTTTGACTGGCCCAAGTGGAAGTATCATACATTTTGCATTACATATACATGCAAGACAGAATAATTTGCACACACGCTAAACCTCTGTCGTTAGCAGGCTAACGATCCCCGGTGACAATGCGATAAATGAACTACATCTGATGCAACATGGCATGCTTGAATGCAATGATGACACTATGGCGGTCTACTGATCAGGTCAGAAGCTCAAAACTGAGGATCTGTAAGCTAGCTACAAACAAGGGCTTTGAATGGAGTGATTGTTGATCATCATCCACAGGGCAGGTTCTAAAGCTTTTGCCACTGAGCTTCTAAAGATTTTTGCCAGCCCATGTAAGGGTAAAAGTGCAGCCATAAACTGTCCCTTCCCCATCAGTATATGCAGAGCGGCTGCAGCGCAGAACAATTACCTGACCCATTGCCAGGTCTTCTCCTATTCTGTATTATGGCCTATCAAAGTGTGGCAGCATGTCCCCATAAGGGGCCCGATGTGATGTGACATGGATCACGAACCTATGGCTGCTGCACAGTGATATGCTGCAGTGTGAACTGAATAGGAAAGGCCCCAGGCACCTATAGGGAGATGCTGGCATACAGTGATAGACTGCAGTACTGAAGAGGTGAGGGCCTGGCAATGGACCAGGTAAGTGCAGGGCTATGCATATACAGATGTCTCCAGCACAGCCTAGATTTTGTTGCCTGAATCAAATAATTCAATGGCTTCTGATATATTTGTTTCTAACCAACTAACACCGTTTAGCTTTTGAACGGATCCACCGGTATGAATCAGTTTACATGGATGATAATTTGCCTACTGGTGTCTTTTCGTGCTGCCGTCCCTCTTTTTTTCCAATGATGCCCTGACAACACATCATTCCTCATTCGTTTTGGATGATGGTGGTCTAACATGTGTATGTATGTACCTTTACTGACCATCTCTGCTAAACACTGATCACATTTGGCTGAAGTGATACTTGAATGATTTTGCTTATGTGATTCCAAATGATCTTTGATCATAAAATAAATCAGACACATAATTATAGACCCACTAATGATTTATAATAATTAAAAAAAAACATTTAAAACTGACAAACATTTGCATTCTGATGCAATAAAAAAAGTAAAATAAAATGTAAATCAGAATAAGAATATTTAACACTTTAGGATTTTCACTGCTGGAAAGTTAGTAGTTCTTATGACGCATACATTTCATGTCATCCAAAACACACAGCAGTTCATTATAATAGAATCCATAGGTTAATTAACTACAAACTGTACATTGCAGGGCCTGGATGGTGACACTTCTAACAGTAGTGGCATCACCAGTCTCTATACCATTACAAAGAAAAGCATCATACATTAAGCAATCTAGCCGTGAGAGTAAAGAAAGGTAGCAATTGCTAGAAGGAGGACAAAGATATTTCAGAAATTAATTTACTCAGGTTTCAAATGATTCTGCCAAATGTCCAGCTGTAAGCATGATGCTAAATGTTAGACTGCCACTTAATCAAAATAAACAAATGTCTGTAAAGCATAGACTACACTAACACAGGATATAGGTATGCTTATTTTTTTCTTAACATTAGCAGCCAGTGCCCAAATGATGAAAACATGATGAAAAACGTATTCATTGTAGCATTTCATATGATTAACCAATCAGCTTCTTCTTTCTGAGATAAAGGTCCCGCCTTTTCCCTCCATTGTTTTCTGTGGCTGTTCGGAGCATCATAGGACTCTCCTTAAAGCTACTACATGCAAGTTTCCCTCACAGCAGAGTCTTCTATCAGGTTTGCTTAAAACAGAGAGCCCATTCTGTTTTATAATGATTCCTTTGGACTTATGTATCTATAAGGCAAACATTCTCAACTTCCCACCTTATTGATATTTCTTATAGAAGCCAATCTGTTCTGGGCATAAAGGGTCCCAAGAGAAAACATCAAAAACATAAAAAGATATAGAGCTTAGAACAATAAAGCGCTTATGGTCTCACCAATGAACTGGAGACACCAATGAACTGGAGTAATTTACACTATCATTTGCCTCCCAGATTCCAGAATTTGTGCATATGTAGTTTATCATGATCACTTATTATTATTAGACTTTGTGCATGTCTAGATTATCATGATCACTTATTATTATTAGACTTTGTGCATGTCTAGATTATCATGATCACTTGTTACTGTCATTAGAATTTGTGCACATCTACTTTATCGTGATCACTTTATGTGCACATCTACTTTATCGTGATCACTTTATGTGCACATCTACTTTATCGTGATCACTTTATGTGCACATCTACTTTATCGTGATCACTTTATGTGCACATCTACTTTATCGTGATCACTTGTTACTATTATTGTTATCTAGAAAAATGCAACCAAATAGCGGCCCATGCCATATTCGCCAATTTACAGCTCGCTTTCATCACACCTCTCATATGTATTATCAACGCTGTTGGGCCATTAAATCATCTGTAAAATCTGCAGATATTTAGCTGCCAAGTGACAGGGATATACTTAGTGATTAGGTAGCACCATGGTAAAGGCATCTAGATAGGAAATCTCCAATGAATGTCTGAAGATGTAAGCCCCTTTTGTTAATTGGACAGATATGAACAGTACTATGTGTTTTGCAAATCACTGTGTAATATATTAAAGCTATATAAATATGGGAGAAAAACAAACGTGTGCCATCTACTGTGATTTGAATATGAAGTCAACCTAATATAGTAGCTTAACTAATAAATATACGGTACTTGCATTGTCCTTAGGATTACATAACGGAATATGCTGAGTTGTCACTGATATAAAGTAACAGGAATGAATGGGCTTACTCAGACAATATATTAAGCACTAATTTCTGTCCAGTGTAAACCTTGCATGTGAATACAGTCTACAATCCTATACTGTATTGTATAATATTAAGTTAACTTGAAATATTGCTGCTTGTTGGACGTTAAAATAGGCATCGTTTTAGTGCCGCCAATCATGAACGGTGAAACCGTACAAACATTCAGCTTCACCATCTCTATTTTCACCTTTGAGATGAACTTTGAAACCCAGTGTGTTACTCAGTACTTATCAGAGCCTACCCTACTCATTGCTGATAACTCAGCTGAAGGTGTTCTGGGAACCCCTGTGAATACACTGTGTGGTATAACAGCAGATCGCAACCTAGCAGGGTGTTGTGCAAGAGCAAAGAAAGTTCTCAATCTTCATATGTCCTTCACACTTGAGCAGAAAGCGCTCTTTCATACATGCGTTCCAATATTCGATGTATGGACGCAAAACTTGGCCGATCAGTGGGCATCTTGCTCCAGCACAGACGCATGAGATTATAAAGTTCCAGCGGACAGTTCTCAGGGCATGATAAAATATTCCCATCTCTAACATAGTATATAACTTCTTCATGAGCCATGCCATAGTAGGGTTGCATGCCATACGAAAATATTTCCCACAAGACCACACCATACGCCCACACATCTGATTCAGTTGTATAACGGTTGTAAAATATGGACTCTGGTGGCATCCAGCGAATTGGTATGGCATCATTCTCGTTAGCCTTATAATAATCAGCTGAATATATATTCCTTGACAGACCAAAGTCCGCAATTTTAACTACCATGTTTTCTCCAACCAAACAGTTCCTGGTGGCCAAGTCTCGATGGACAAATTTCCGTTCTGAGAGATAGGCCATTCCTGCTGACACCTGACGGGAAATGTGGAGTTGATCAGTGCAAGACAGAGGGGATGGATTCATATCTGAAAGGCGGACTTTTGTAGCAAGGCTGCTGTGGCTCAAGCTGCTTAAAGCTCTTGGAGACCTGTGGCGCAAATACTCATTTAAATCTCCATGGGCCATGTATTCAAAAAGAAGGCACATTGGTTTGCCGACAGCACACACACCTAAAAAAAAGTAAAGAAAATAGTGTTATTGGTTATGTCATTACACCTCCGAAATACAGCAGTTCATTACATTTGGCAAGTGTTGGAGCAGAACATAAATGATGCATAATTGCTAGTTGCAAAATAGAATGGAAAAGAAGCAGTCAATACTTCATAATACTTTAAAGTGTACATATCATCTCTCAAACAACATCATGTACACTAACAAACAACTGCAAATCTCAATGCAAGGCTCCTTAGGCTGCTCAGTTGGAATTACTCACTGATTTGATTTTTTGTTTGTTTTTTACTATGGTTGCTTATGCACCTGAACTTTGACAGTGTGTGATTTTATACATTTCAGGAGTCCTGGACTATTCTAGATTTTTATCAAATGGTGATAATTTATTGTATGAGTAGTACTAATAACAGTAAATAGACATCTCACTGCCAACAGGCTTTCTGCATGCGCTCCACCTGCCAACGCACCGCTGCACCCCTCCAGCCAGTAGAAACAGGCATGAAAGCTAAAACAGCAGGAAACCAGTGGAGGCTGCTGAGTGCCCCCACATTTCTGTGCCTGGGGACATACTGTATGTCAACCCTTGCCCCCCCCCTCCCCCCCATCTCATCATGGCTATGCCTGTTCACACACTGGAGCGGCACCAGAAATCATCATTGTTTCCAAGAGCCAAAGTTGCAGATGTATAACTCAACCCAATGATTGCTGAAAGCAGCAATGCCAATACTGTATTTAAAAAATGTGATGTGGTGAAAATAGGTCAGGGTGGGAAGTGGGGGCACTGGGAAACTTACCCTGTGACTCCCTCTAAAGGTTGGCATTGTTATGTAGTTTTGGATGTAAGGAGTATAAACCTCCAAAACTGGCTGTTATGCAATAAATGCTTTTCATCTGAGGCTAATGATGTCATTTCCATTCCTCTGTGGTTGAAGCCATATTACAATGCATGCTAACAAGGAACAAATATGCGACCTCAGCCTTCCAGTACAATCCAGCACAATGACTTGGTTTAGGAATGCGCAGAGAGAACCCCCTACTTGCCTCATCTGCTTGTAACATAATGATTCTTAAAAAATATGTGTGAAAGCCATGCTCTTTGTGGATTACAGAAAGATGCCTGTGTTCTGCAGAGCGGGTTACAATCCCCACAATATTGCTACATAGCCAGGAAATAGAAGAACAGAATAATTTTTCA
Source organism: Hyperolius riggenbachi (assembly GCF_040937935.1). Classification (NCBI taxonomy): domain Eukaryota; kingdom Metazoa; phylum Chordata; class Amphibia; order Anura; family Hyperoliidae; genus Hyperolius; species Hyperolius riggenbachi. The sequence goes on from NC_090646.1 coordinate 374,574,897, forward strand.
GTTGATAAATACTTCTTTCTTAATGAGTTTATTGACTTGGATCCCTCCTTCTGCATCTCACTTTTTCTGATGAAATTGAGACCTGAGTTTTTAGGTTTCATTTGCAAAAGCACAGTAGCTTCAGGGCCACAAAGGCCCAGCAATTGGCGGCTGCAGCCCAAGGGGGCTCCTGAATGTGAAAGAGGAGTTGCTACATAGAAAAGAGAAGGCTGCAGATGGGGAGCAACACATGAAAAGGGAAGCTGATGTCCAAGGGAGCTGTACATGAAAGAGAGGTTCTGCAGTACATGGGTGTTAGACATGGAAGAGGAGGCTGCACACGGAATGGGAGGGGAGCTGCGGCACATGGAAATGGAGCCCCAACATACTTGGCCTAGGGTTGGAAAATGTGTAAATCTGGCCTTGAGTAGTTTAACTACACAGATACAATGATGCACCAGTTTTTTTCTAACCCATGCAGGTACGGAAGCAGTGTTTTTTGTGGCTCTTCATCTAGAGTCAAGCAGTGCTTCAAGCTGTTGTTAGAGCCCTAAAGTATTGATCTTTCGCTCTTTTGTAATCCAATGAGAGCCCTATGTTTCTGCTGTGGCCCTGAGCGCATGTGCAGAATGGAGTCGCCGGTCTTCAGAAGCACTTGGAGACACAAGCACTTCCAAGTATCCTTGAAGGCATATTCGACCATTTGGTCAAATAACTTAAATGGGAGGACATCGGTGGACCAAGGACATGGAGAGGGGACCAGAAAAGCTCTATGGGATACAGAGCCCTAACTTTTTTCCCTAGGATCAGGGCCGGCCTTTGACCTGAGCGACCTGTGCGATCGCTCAGGGCGCCGGCTTCCAGGGGGCGCTCCTGCCGCCTGGCCGCATGTGTTTTAATTTGGAAGCTGGCCGTGTCCGTCTCGCTCCGCCCCCCCCCCCCCCCCCCGTGCGGCCACCGTGATGGAGGGGGGAGCCGCGGGGAGAGCAGCCCGACCTCTCCCTCCCTCCTCTCCGGGTGCTCTCCGTGCTCCCCCCTGCAGAGTGCAGACTGCAGCAGTGAGAACAACTCACCTCCCTGGTTCCGATCGCCGGCGCCTCTCACTTGCCGCTGGTATCCTCTTGTACATTGTCACTGATGCACAATAAACTTCGTGCTTAACAGGAAGTTTACTGTGTATCAGTGTCAATGTACAAGAGGAGACCAGCGGCAAGTGAGACACCGTGAGAGGCGCCGGCGATCGGAACCAGGGAGGTGAGTTGTTCTCTCTGGCTCTGCTGCAGTCTGCATCGGAGGGGGGAGCACGGAGGGTGGCCCGGAGAGGAAGGGAGGGAGAGGTCGGGCTGCCCTCCCCGCGGCTCCCCCTCCATTATGAGGGGAGGGGAGCACCTACCTACCTACCTAATCTATACTGGGGGCACCTACCTATCTAGCCTGTACTGGGGGGGCAGCTACCTATCTAATCTATACTGGGGGCAGCTACCTATCTAATCTATACTGGGGGGCAGCTACCTATCTAATCTATACTGGGGGCACCTACCTATCTAACCTATACTGAGGGGGGGGGGGCAGCTACCTATCTAATCTATACTGGGGGCACCTACCTATCTAACCTATACTGGGGGGGGGGCAGCTACCTATCTAATCTATACTGGGGGCACCTACCTATCTAACCTATACTGGGGGCACCTACCTATCTAACCTATACTGGAGGGGCAGCTACCTATCTAACTTATACTGGGGGCAGCTACCTATCTAACCTATACTGGGGGCACCTACCTATCTAATCTATACTGGGGGCAGCTACCTATCTAACCTATACTGGGGGCAGCTACCTATATAACCTATGCTGGGGGCAGCTACTTATCTAATCTATACTGGGGGCAGCTACCTATCTAACCTATACTGGGGGCAGCTACCTATCTAACCTATACTGGGGGCAGCTACCTATCTAACCTATACTGGGGGCAGCTACCTATCTAACCTATACTGGGGGCAGCTACCTATCTATACTATACTGAGGGAACCTACCTATCTAACCTATACTGGGGGGGCAGCTACCTATCTAACCTATACTGGGGGGGGGCAGCTACCTATCTAATCTATACTGGGGGGGGGGCAGCTACCTATCTAATCTATACTGGGGGCAGCAGCTACCTATCTAATCTATACTGGGGGCAGCAGCTACCTATCTAATCTATACTGGGGGCAGCAGCTACCTATCTAATCTATACTGGGGGCAGCAGCTACCTATCTAATCTATACTGGGGGCAGCTACCTATCTAATCTATACTGGGGGCAGCTACCTATCTAACCTATACTGGGGGGGGGGGGGGCAGCTACCTATCTAATCTATACTGGGGGCAGCTACCTATCTAACTTATACTGGGGGGGGGCAGCTACCTATCTAATCTATACTGGGGGGGGCAGCTACCTATCTAATCTATACTGGGGGCAGCAGCTACCTATCTAACTTATACTGGGGGGGGGCAGCTACCTATCTAATCTATACTGGGGGCAGCAGCTACCTATCTAATCTATACTGGGGGCAGCAGCTACCTATCTAATCTATACTGGGGGCAGCAGCTACCTATCTAATCTATACTGGGGGCAGCTACCTATCTAATCTATACTGGGGGCAGCTACCTATCTAACCTATACTGGGGGGGCAGCTACCTATCTAATCTATACTGGGGGCAGCTACCTATCTAACCTATACTGGGGGGGGGGGGGCAGCTACCTATCTAATCTATACTGGGGGCAGCTACCTATCTAATCTATACTGGGGGCAGCTACCTATCTAAACTATACTGGGGGCAGCTACCTATCTAACCTATACTGGGGGCAGCTACCTATCTAATCTATACTGGGGGCAGCTACCTATCTAACCTTTACTGTAGGCAGATCCCCCCTTTAGTGTATATAGGCTTAGGCTACTAGTCTTACAGTCGCAGATCCCCTTTTAGTGTATTTAGGCAGCAGATCCCCCCCCCCCATTAGTGTATGTGTGTGGTGCGCTCACACGCGAAGAGGATGAATTTGGGGGGGGGGGGGGGGCACCAAAATCTGGTTCTGCTCAGGGCGCTGTGAAACCTAAGGCCGGCCCTGCCTAGGATGCTTCAGTTTTACTTTAAAAAAAAATAAATGTGTCAGCCTCCATCTTACTTCAGGTGTACTTTAAAGAGACCACCACAACTTGACTTTACTCTTTCTGCATCCTTCCACAGTACTGATCAGTAGGTTATTTGATTATCAGTGCGTTATTTGAATTTCCTATTGGGACTTCCTTTATTGGTCCAATCGTGTGCACCAAGTAGGAATCTTTGGTGGTGTTTGTATTATGAGGTGAAGTAGTTGATAAGGGCAACAGCAATAAGCTGAATGTTGTCAATAGCAGTTGCCTTTCCAGCTTGGGTTTTTAACAACTGAGTGCCAACAACAAGATGGAAATATATACAAAGTCTAGATTACGTTTATCGAATCCTATGCAGTTAACAAAAATGTTTTGAACAGCAGAATACTGTAAATACACATGATCCAGAAAACACCCTAAAACTACAATAAATGAAATACTTAAAAAATAATAAAATAGAAAACATTGCTGGAATATTTTCTTTTAATGACAAATGTGCATTCAGAAATACGTGCGATTGCAAGACATGGTGCAGAAATATCTGACATGCCTATCCAGCTGCTGTTTACTGTTCTCCGGAGGAATGACGAGGATAAATGTATGATTGTGAACAGCTGACCGCAAACAACCCAGTGTGTATGATTAGATTCTGTGTAGTAATCCTGATTGTTGACCTTATGTGATGACTTATTATTACAAAGGTGACAGCTGCATAATCATCACATTTCACTATGACGTTCTCATTTGTTCTGCTCCTTGCAATCACCATGGACTGATGGATCAATCTAGTTACTAATCAGACAAATTAAGAGCTATGCACAAGGTACTTAAAATCTGAGCTATGGAGGAAAAGGAAGGCTGCAATACTTTAACGTGGTGGTTCCACAGATTCAAAGTAAAACACTGCACTCATGAGTTCCAGGAGGCCCCTGTCACACTATTTGTGTGCGTTTTGTTATGTTGTATTGCAACTCAGTCTTTCTGGTACAGCACTGTTGCCATTGACAGTCACAAATGGCAGACGTATGTGCTGTCTGGAAATATGCATGCAACAGCACATTGTGCGCTACATAGGAGCAGGTGTGAAAAAATGTATTGAAAACAATGGGTCCGCTCCACACTGACTACTGTGCACTGCATAGCTGCATACATAATCACATATGATATAAATGGAGACTTAGGCCTTTTTTACACTATACGCTGTAAAACTGTTCCCTTTTAACTTTCCATAGCAAGTGCATTGTGAAAAAGCTTTCAGTTAAAATGCGTATATTGTGAACTGAGCCATAAGGAAACATGGACTGCCACTTTCACTCCATTGTTTGTGTGAGTAAAAACATGTGACCCCAGTCATAGTGGATATGGGACCTAAAGGGGCACCTGTTGGTTCAAAACGGGACACTATATCACTTTGAAACCACTCCTGCTGCCCTCCTGTACTACTTCTGCATGTAGAAGCTCTGCCTCACCCTCTTGGCTTGTCTGACATTTTTCCTATACGTTATTGGAAACTTTAGCCAAGGGGGTGGGGTGGGTAAATCATAACGTGCTGATTGGGTACAAACTACTTCTACGTAACACTATGCAAGAAATGACCTGCTGTGAACAAAAGCCAGCAAATGAAGAAACGATATATTGAATACTAAGGGAAAAATCTGCCTGGAAAAAAATCAACCACTATATTTACTGAGCATTGTGGTAATCGGGCACAACCTGCTTCTCCACAACAATATGTGGTAAATGGCCTGATGTGAACTAAGAGCAGCAATGGTTGGTTTAGAAAAATATGCCTGGGTCACATTTAGTGAAATAACGTGAAATAAAATAGAATCAAAGACCTCAACAAAAAACAGTGAGGGTGAGTACAGCAACTACTCAACTACAAGTACTGTACTGTAGTTGTACAAGTACTAAAGGACTGTTGTGGCTATTAAATTGAATGTAAATAAAACTATGGAGCCACTACACTGAATTTGTCAGAACAATAGCACAGTGCATGCGCTAATCTCTCTCTACTCAGTCATTTCAGCTCTCCCTACTCTACACCAACACACACTAAAGATACCTATACATATAGCAATTTTGGCAGCAAATCGACCAAGAGACAGATCTCTCTCTCTGATCCAATCTAATCGGAGGAAAAATCTGTTGGCTGCCATAAACCGCATGCTGATTCCCAATCGATTTCAGCATGAAATGTTTCGGGAAGGAGCCTTGTGATGCCGCCGTGATGCATCACCACTGTCCTCCTAATGTTTTATGCCCCCCCGGTGCCCGCGGAGCTATAATTCACCTGCCGCTATCTGTGCTGGCACTGTCCTTGTACTTCCACATTTGCGCATCTACGTGGTTGCCGGCATTATAGCTCGCGGAGGCGCATGTCTCACGTGACACACGCGCCCCATTGCTATATGACTGTAGTCCTGTGGGGTCTGAATGTGCTAGTACGAGGATAGCGGCAGCACGGATGGCGTGACAGGTAAAGTATAACTGCATGGACTCTGGGGAGGGGGGTTGGACATAAAAGATTAGGGGGGACAGAGAGCATGTGGACCTGATATTTTCCAGCATGTCCGATGGATCTATGCAACCAATTTTGGCTCTTGTCGGCAACCATTCGAATCATATGGTCGACCTTTAGTCTATGTCCACTACAGCAGAAAATGGACATTGTCGTGTTCATTTTACTGCATCAAAAAACTGATAGTAAATGGATCCTATTTTAATAAATAGGATCTGTTCACACTTGACAGTCTGTAATGGATCTGTTTAAGCAGACTGCAATTTGTGTGGGGTCTGCAATTTTTTCCAGAGAGCAGATGGATTTCCCATATAGCCTATGGCTGAAACATATCTGCCTTGGGCACCAACAAGACCACAACGGACCATTGGAGTGAACACTATACTGTCTGTTCCAGCTGGCCTTTTGAGGTCCAGCTCAAGTGGAAACCCATCCTAAGACTTGCTTATTGACCATGGTTCAAACGTCAAAGGATAGGCACATGCATTCTAACATTCTCGTTGTATACAGCCCATGAAAGTGAATGGATAAAGTTCACGGTATGTGAAAGTCATCCCTGTATTCCATGCATATACTTTGTGTACGAACAACACAGTTAAAACTAGAATAAATATTTAGGGGTCTACTCATCTCTTGACCCATGCTTTGGACATGCAGTCTGTCTGTATTACATGACTGAGGGATTTTTGACTCTGAGATTTAGCCTTGATATGAAATGAGGACTTTGTGCCAAAGATTATGATGCCAAATGATGTATTCTGAAAAGAATGCTCAGGGCTCTACACAATACAGATCTTTCTCTCAAGAGTTCAAGAAGTATGTGGCTAAAAAAGACACCATGGAATCATTCCTGATATGTGACTAAGCACATTTTTTAAGCAACAATTTTTGTTAGCAACAATCAATGATCCAGTATCTCCTCTATACTTAGATGGGATTTTCTCAACTATAGCATTGCCAAGCAGCCATCATTATTTAAAGAGGAAGTAGTGAAAATAATATAATTAATAAAATGGCTTATTTTTTTGAAATATTCATTTATAAATTATTTAGTCAGTGTTTGCCCATTGTGACATCTTTTCTCACCCTGATACACATTCTGAAATTTATCACAGGTGGAAACATATTTCGTTCTGATGCTGTGCGAGGAAACAGGATCAGGCACCAACAGTAACCATACTGTGACCTTACTGTGTTAAAGACCAGCATACACTTTGAACAGCGCAGTGGCATATAATGTAAAGGAGTATTCATTCCTCATGTACAAGCGTGTATAGCTTACACTGAACATGAAATAGGAGGTGGTTGCTAGGGCACAAGCGGGATACATACGCGCCCAAGCATCCCAAGAGAGCTTGAAACAGCCGTCAACAGTCCCGCTTCTTCCCTAGCAACCACCTCCTATCCCACACCAGTGTAAGCTATACACGCTTGTATATGAGGAATGAATACTCCTTTACATTGTATGCCACTGCGCTGTTCAAAGTGTATGCTGGACTCTAACACATTAAAGTCACAATATGGTTACTGTTAGTGCCTGATCCTGTTGCTTTGCATAGCATCAGTTTGAAGTCTTCCTACTTCCAAAAAACGGAGCACATCTGGAACCTGTGACAGTTGAATTCAGCAACTGAATGTGGTGAGATCTAACCTTAATACTTTCTTGGCTAAATTAATGTTTGAGTGCAGCACAAACTCCCTTGTTTTCTCTTGTTTGCACAAATACATCTTTAGTTCTGCCTTATGATCTCAGCGGAATATTTGTTTCGGAGAATTCTATGCACAGAGGGAGATACTGTTTGCTTGGCAGTTGGAAAAAGCTGTTATTTCCCACAATGCAACGAGATTCACAGACAGAAAACTGTCAGCACCATGGTCATGATGTCATACTGTGGGAGGGGTTTCCCCACAATATCAGCCATACAGACCTTCCTGATGATCTATTTGAGAAAAGGAAAAGATCTCTCTTGGGAAAGGGGTTATCATCTACTGATTGGAATGAAGTTCAATCCTTGGTTAAAGTTTCTGTTAAGAGTTTAACGCCATCAAATAACGCTTCAAATAAATATAAAGAAATAAGACAATATTATTTTCCATTTGAGTAGGTGTGGTTTTAGACATCACCAATGCTGGTACCTGTCCATATGATAAATTACAGCAGAATAAGAAACACTATGAGAAGTTCCCTCCCTTGCGAACTTACAATCTAAAGGGTAGTGCGTTAGAGACATTAGGGAAGGAGATTCAGGGGTTGGCACAATGGCGAATAGAACAGTGAGTACCAAAAATAAGTCTTGGGTACAAACATTAAACATGTTTCTGTGTGTAGATTATGAAATAATAAATAACACCTCAATTCATAGGACAGAGCACAGTAGCCACTGTGGGGTAGCCATCTTCTTATAAGCTCCTATTGCTGATTGGAGGCCTTAGAAAGTGTGGCATAGACATGCCTCCTGATGCTCATGTGTATGTGTGTGCTTGCCTTTCCCATCAATGTCTGGCACTGGCGGCACTCCGTTCTATCAATTCAGGTATATTTTATTTCATAATGTACACACAGTGACAGGCTTCCTGATTTTGCAGAATTGCTTATTCATATCAAAGCTTGGTGGAGTCCATATAGAAGTTTCCCACTAGGTCACCTGAAGCACACTAGCTTCCATAGCAGTTTCCAGTCCGCATGGTAATTATATAATAAATTCCATCTTATCATTTTCAGTTAATATATATAGAGAAAAGTGGAATTATCTCCTTTTAAGAAGCATTGCATAAAACCAAAATGCCTGTAGAAATGCTACATGCTGGATGTGAGTGTTCATCTACAGCCAGGAGACCTCTCAGGCAGCCTGCCGCTGTTGCCAAAATAAACCTACTCAATTGAGTTATGAGAAGAGAGTCTGAGTGCAATCACAATGCAAATAAAGTGCTGCATTTCTTTATACTTATAAAATATTCGCTCTGGAAGGTGTGCACCACCCTTGTCATATCAGGTAAGGCACACTGTCTGCACAGATTAGCTCAGAGTTTCTCAAGACCTGAGATAAATACTTCTGGTAGCACATATCACACAAATGTTAGATAGAGGTCAGGAAATGCGAGTAGAATTGCCTCATGCTATGCTTATTCACATATAGACAACCAATGGCAGCTATTACAAGGATTATTTTTAATTAAATAAAACCTGAAGTCAGCAGAGTACCGATGTGGTCATTACTTTGCCCCACTTCAGGCTTCCTTTAACCTGCAGGCTGGGTGTGCCTAAATTCCATGGATCCAGAGTAGGCTAACAGGCCAACACTATGCATGGAACTTTATTACGCAATTAGCAGTTTTAAAGAAATTCTCCTGCAGCACCTACTAAAGGAATCACCTAAACTTGGTGCGAGATGCGTGAATTTTGGTACCACCATAGGCCCCAATGTAATCTTCAGCTATGGTGACACTGACAGGGTAATTAAAGTGCTGGGCACTGGAGTTCAACTATAGTATATTGTAAAGTCAAAAGCCAACTAATGGTAGTGGCGGTTGCGCCTCAGTTAGTGTCAGCTACTGATTTAGCTGCTGTAGGGTTTGTGAATCAGGTACCATCAGTTGAGGAGTTTGGCTCTTAATGAGTTAGCGGTGGTGGCAACACTGAATTATTGGAGGTGGATAGTTGGGTATAGGTAAGGTAGTTATTGTTAGGTATATGTAGGGGAAAGCTAATGGGAGGGGTTAGAGGAGGTGATAGTGGAATTTCGGCAACATTACCGATATTCTACTATTGCCTTCATCTGGTGCCCAAATTACCGAACGGCTTTTTAAAAAAAAATAATTCTCCATGTACGCCCTTCTGCACTGCTATCACTCCAGGTATCCTTCCATTTCAGAACCAGGCTGGGTTAGTTAAGAGAAATAGTTTAACCACCCAGGTTGTGTCAGCCTTGAACCACAGTGCTGTATGTTAGCAAGCTAAATACAATGCCCAGACAGTGGTGGTGGTAACTTGTAACTTTTTAAGGAGTTGGAGGCTGCTCATCCATCTCAGCAATATGGACTGGATCACAGTAGCTCATTAGCCCCGAAAATCCTACTTTATTTACAAAAGAATGCCTTACCTAGAAGCTTCACAATGTTTGTGTGATTGAACTCTGCCATGAGAGCCGCCTCCCTCTGGAAGTCTGCCTGCATGTCAGCAGAGGCCTCTTCTTTCAGCATCTTGACGGCCACCATGGTGAATGGTTCACAAGGAAGCAGCCCTGGAGCCCTGCAAGGTAATTACATATTTACATGTAGTAATTATATACACAGTAGTAATTAGTTTAATTTGGATTCGTTTCTGATGAAAAAATGAATTGGAGATAAATCTGTAAACAAGGTGTTCACAGGACATGTGGAAAATACAGCTTTTTTTTTTACAAAAACAAGATTAGAAGATGTGGAGGGCTACACAGGGTGGTATAGGAGATTGAGATGTCTGTAAAGGGTGGTATGGGAGTTAGGAGTGACTGTAGGGTTTACGGGAGATGTGGACATCTGTAGGGCATTAGGTGCTGAGGTTGGCTGTAGCGGGGAGATGGGGAATATGGGAAATAAGTAGATGTAAGTAGATAAGTAAGTTTTGTAGATGGGGTGGCTTAAGGGGTAGTATGAGAGATAAGGGTAATATGGGAAGTTAGATAACTGTAGGTGGTGATAATAAGGGAGATAGGGAGGTAAGGGAGATGGGGTGGCTGAATGGGGTAGAATGGGAGATAAGGGTAACATGGGGGATGGGGTAAATGTAGGGGAGATGATATGGGAGATGATGTGGCTGTAGGGGGTAATGATATGGGAGATAGGGTGGTAGAGGAGATGGGGTGGTTGCAGAGGGTAGTATGTAAGATGGGATGGCTGTAGGTGGTGATATGGGAAATGGGGTTTCTTTACGGGGTGGTGGTGTGGGAGATAAGAGTGGTATTGAAGATGGAGGTGGATGTAAATGGAGATGTAGGAGATAAGGCAGGAAAGGAGATGGAGGTGGTTGTACGGGTGTATGGGAGATGGGGTGGCATGAAGAAGGGCAAAGCAGAATAGGGGGTGATAAATACCTAAATCAGGGGGGTTATTTATATGCGCTAGGATGGTAGTGGGGGTTGAAAACATGGGGTAATAAGTGTCTGGATTGTGAAAGTGAAGTAGAGTGTGATATGCACCTGAACGGTGAGTAGTGTCTGAATGTGGGAAGTTAGGAGAGAAGGTGGCAGTAGGGAGGGATGTATACCTTAGTGGGAGGAGGAGAAGGCTTTTGTTGTATGTACTAAAATGGTGTGAGGGATGTGGAAGATATCTACTTGTTTTGCTAATATCTTATTGTTGTTAATATATGTGTGATATTGTTAACTTGCACAGTATTGTTTTGTGTTATAATTGGATATTAGCACGCTTGACATTTGTTTAAAAAAACTTTTGCAACAAGAGGGAAATATATGGTGTTCATACATCTGGCCTGTAGATGTCCTTGTTCTACTTGTACTATTGCATAAGATTATCTAGACTGTGGTAGGTCATCAATCCCTGTTCTGCCTGGCTAGGAACATGGCGAGAAAACATTTCTCATGTAGAGAAAAATAAACCCTACTAAAGTTACCTGCTAAAGTGGCTAAACAACTTCAACTATACATAGCTTATGTACTGTTCTGGAAGGGAGCTTATTTTCTGTACGGATGTGAAATGAGCACTCTCAGGCCATAAATCTCACCAGCCAGCATCATTCAGTTTTTACAAATGTGAACAGACAAGACAAACATGAATCCGGAATCACACTGCAAAAAGTATGGCAGCTGATAAAAGGATGACTTGCAGATACATGAAAAGCAAGCCTAGAAAGCATACATATTGCTGGAAGTGTTTGCTCAGTACACATGTGTAATGAGCCAGAGTGCTATCACTTGTCCAAAAGTGATATAAAGCCCCAGGGAAGGAACAGTGCAGGCTTTTCCTAGAAGGTTTTACATGAATCTGTGATCTTTGTTGCCATTAATAGTATATCCATGTTGCATGCATCCTGCTTTTATTTCCTTCATTCTCGGTGACCTCTCTCTTTATTGTGAGCTCCTGTGATTAATTTGTGATATTCAAAGGCATCTGCAATTCATACACGTACACACACACACACACACACACACACACACACACACACACACACACAACACACACACACACGATTATGTTACTTTTCGGTGTATGAGTTTCTCATCCAGGTCTAAAGGTACATACACACTTTAGATTATTGTCGCCGTTAGAAAAAGATCCCTTGGGTGACAATTTGAAGCCTGATGCTGTACAGACACATTGCTAGCCTGTTCTGTTGCAATAGATGGGGTGGACGGATGACGGAGTGGCTTCTTACGGACAGTGGGAATGACAAAAACAATGCGATCAGGGCTGCTCTGGCATAGATAAGGATCTGACATGTAAGATTCTTAAGCAATGTTGGGCCGCCACTGTACATACACTAGATAATTGGACAATCGTCGGCTGAAATAGTTATTATTGACCATTTCGCCTGAGTTATTTTCTAGTGTGTGTACATAGCTTTAGTGTATCAAACATAATTAAAAATACAGAGCACCCAACTGTCCCCTTTTTCAGAGGTCCCTCTTTGGGAACCAACTCCATCTGTCCCTTTTTCTTCATCATGTGTCCCTCTTTCAGGACTGATGTACATACAGTATCTGTGTAAATCTATGGATTTTTCTACTGAAAATGTGTTTCATTGACTCCAAACTATATTCCGGTCCTTTAAATTGATATATTTCTTAATTTCAAATATTAATAGGAAAACAATGGGGTGTAGGAGGCACACAAACATATCTAAGCAGTACGGTGGGGCTTCAACACCATTTATTATTAATATACAATGCTGTTCCACAACCCATAAGGTGCCCATACATTATGAGACATTCCTTAGCAGCTTTCCCTTATATCAGCAATAATTAACGCATTTGCAGAACAGCTCTCAATAGGCAAAAGGTGGCATACCAAAATGAATAATCACTAAATGAAACTCTTGTGGTGTGATCAGGATCCAGCCTGTGCACTGGTTGTCTGACATGCAGGCAGCGGCATAGTTAAGGGCCTATGGACCCTGTGCAAACTTTACATTGGGCCACTGAAGCACAGTTGTATATAAATACTGCATGATATGAACACAGACAACCAAAATAGAACATTTATATTGCGCGTTTCTCCTGGCGGACTCAAAGCACTAGAGCTGCAGTCACTAGGACGCGCTCTATAGGCAGTAGCAGTGTTGGGGAGACTTGCCCAAGGTCTCCTACTGAATAGGTGCTGGTTTACTGAACAGGCAGAGCCGAAGTTTGAACCCTGGTCTCCTGTGTCAGAGGAAGAGCCCTTAACCAGAACACCACCACCCACTGTGCGAGAAATTTGCCCACTTCTTCTCAGACAAAGTCTCCTCCATACGATCTGCCATTCAATTCACAGCCCCAGAAACCCATGCAGAGCCATATAACAGGTGCAAAAATAGCCTACCATCATGGTCTGATTTTAAGGTAATCACTGAAAAAGACATCTTGGATATCCTCTCAAACCTTCGCCAGACTACCTGCGATCTGGACCCTGGCCCCACTAAGTTCATGTTGAAATGCCCTGAACTATTTACACCGGCATTCCACAAAATAGTCAACGGCTCCTTACAAGAAGGGTGGTTTCCCTCTACTCTGAAAGAAGCAATCGTCAGGCCTCTACTCAAGAAACCATCCTTAGACCCAGATGCTCTAAACAGCTACAGACCTGTCTCAAACCTCCCCTTTCTGGGAAAAGTTATTGAAAAGGCTGTCTACCTCCAACTTGAAGCCAGGCTCTCCAAAAACAACATCCTTGACCCTCTTCAATCTGGTTTCAGGAAATATCACAGCTGTGAAACAGCCCTCACCCAGATTTGCAATGATCTGCTCATTGCAAGAGACAAGGGTCAATGTTCCATCCTGATTTTGCTCGACCTCTCAGCGGCTTTTGACACTCATCAGTCGATCATGAAATCTTACTCAACAGGCTACAAGAGTTCTGTGGCATAGATGGCATTGTTCTCCGGTGGTTCAACTCCTTCCTGGCTGGCAGAACACAAAGGGTAGCCTTAGGGCCCTTCCTCTCCAACCCTGTACCACTAAAATACGGTGTACCTCAGGGCGCAATATTATCCCCTTTACTGTTCACCATATACATGCTGCCACTTGGAGAAATCATACAAAAACATGGCCTGACATATCATTGCTATGCTGATGACACCCAGCTATATTTGTCATTCAAACCTGACGTCACAGACCCTACTCCACAAATAAACGCATGCTTAGCTGAGCTTCAGGAGTGGATGAATAATAATTGGCTAAAACTTAATGCTGACAAAACTGAGGTTCTTGTTATCGAGGGCCAGGGCTCAACAGCAAAGCAGCTCCAGTCTCAACCAACACCGCTAAGGATAGGGAGCTCAGACCTGAACAACTCAGACTGTGTGCGCAGCCTGGGAGTACTGATTGATGGGAAATTAAGCTTCAGGAATCAAATCTCAGCTGTTGTGAAACATTCCTTCTTTCACCTAAGGAATATTGCACCTAATTCCTTCAGAGGATCTTCCAACCCTAGTTCATGCCTTCGTCACATCAAGGTTAGACTACTGCAACGTCCTCTACACAGGCCTGCATAAGAAAGACTTACGCCACCTGCAATTAGTACAGAATGCCGCCGCAAGGCTGTTAACGAGCCAACCCCGCCATTGCCACATAACACTAACCCTGAGCTCACTCCACTGGCTACCGATAAAATGGAGAATTCTGTTTAAGATTGGCTTACTGACATTCAAATCCTTGCACAATCTGGGCCCTGGATACCTGAAGGACTTGTTGCAACTACATCACACCCCCCACAATCTTAGATCAAAAGGACGTAACACCTTGGTCACCCCCAGAGTCCACCTCAAAACCTTTGGAGACAGAGCCTTTTGTCATGCTGCCCCTACACTTTGGAACTCCCTGCCACACCCAATCAGGACAGCCCCATCCCTGGAAACATTTAAGTCTAAACTGAAAACCTACCTTTTCAGTCTGGCATTCATGAACATCTGACTATCTCCTCTGTAACACAACCCAGCCTGCAACCCTGTATTAATCTGAGACACAGCTATGCACTTTGAGTCCTATGGGAGAAAAGCGCTTTACAAATGTTATTGTATTATTGTATTGTATATGAAGCACCAACTCTGTCAAGAACAGTGTCAGAGAAGTATAATCAGGGAAGGGGAACAGTTTAATAATGACTACCACTATTCACAGGCAGCACATATACAGGTGATCCTTACGAACAGAGCACTAATGAAGAGGTAATACAGCAGTTGAGGGAAGTCCCCTAGTGGGCTATTCTTTTTCCTGGGCCCTGATTTGGTTGCAACCCCTGCATCCCCTATTCCTGCGTTACTGCGTGGGGGGTAAGGCAAATTGTCACAGCATCAAAGCTATTTGTAGGGCCACTGGAGTTCAGGAGCTCTGTTTTTGGATCCACTACCAGGTTCGTGATGCTGCACAACATACATGGAAAAGCGCTGTAAGTTAAAATGGAGATGTACCTGATATCAAAAAATACTAACCTAACTATAAGGGCCTGTTTCCAGTGGCGCGGTTTCTGCGCCGAATCCGCAGAGTTTCCCCGCAGGCAAATTGTGCAGGGAAACTCTGCCATAGGATACAATGGCGCCGCCAGCTGAATTGCTTGCGTTAGCGATTCGGCTGACATTTCCATCAGTTTTGGTGCGGGAGGCTGCGAATTCCATAGCTGCGCATGGCACGGACGATGGGATTCATATGTATATCCGCACACCAGGGAGTGACGGCACGCGTCTGTCAGACGTGTGCGGCACAAGTGAAAACAGGCCCTTACATTACTCAGGGCCGGCCCGCTCATGAGGCGGGGTGAAACATTTGCCTCAGGCGGCACATCTGGGGGGGCGGAACCCGCCTGTCCGTGGGTGGGGGGTCGCCCGCCGAGCTGGAGGAGTAGCGGACAGAAAGGGGGTATTGGGCCTAGCGGTGGGGAGGGGCGGCGTTGCAGGAAGTGACGTCAGTGGAGCGCTCGCTGGAACGCGGAAAAGGTGAGTGATCCCCGCCCGTTGCCTCTTATCTATACGCTGGAACTTAACTATTTTCAGCTGGAGGGGAGCGCAGATCGGGGGACCCAGGCGAGGGACCGCTAGGCCCAATACCCCCTTCCTGCCCGCTACCCCTCCAGCTCGGTGCCCACACCTCCACCCACACGGGAGGGGGGGGTGTGGCGGCGATTTTTTAAATTTTGCCTCAGGCGGCAAAAAGTCTAGGCCCGGCCCTGACATTACCCCTCCCTACCTACTCCTAACACTAACCCCCCCACCCATGCCTAACACTAAACCACCCACCTATGCATAGCACTAGCCTCTCCCCCCATGCCCAGACTCTAATACCCTACGCCACTATTCCGTCCACCTATCGCTAAATCACACTGCTGATGCTGTTATCCTGTCTCCTTGCCCCTTAATCACACAGCTCCCGCTGCTAATTTTGAAAGCAGGAGTTTTGCTATAATATAGCAGAACTGTGATGCCCAAATTACCTTTCTGGCAAATGATCAAGCTCGATCAGCGCCTAAATTAACTGATCAATGCTGCACACATTTTAGACCCTGTTTTCTTTGAGCACTCTACATGTTTGCTTTAAAGCGGGCCTGAACACAGAACTTCCTCTCTGCTCTAAAACATACAAAACAGCATAATAACCATTAAAGAAAAACATTTCGTTGTTACAGAGGTTACAAATCCTGCAAAAAATCTGAAGCGTGTCTACTTCCTGCTTTCATGAAAGCAGACATATTGTTAACATCCTGAGTTTACCAATTAGCTCTCTGCATTGGCAGAAGCTGATACAGTTGAAGAGATCAAATTACAACTTGTGATTAGACACAGATGAGGGGGAATAAAACATGCTAAACACTCTAAATACATAGATACTAAATACAGGGTGCATTTCTCTATGTTTTCCTTCTGTCCTGCGCAAGAGTTCAGGTCCACTTTAACTATACATTCCTAGAGAAAATGTAGACTAGGAAAAATGCTAGAGAAAATGTGTACTACAGTGCAGCCCTTTACTACTGCAGAGATAGGAGGACACTCCCTTATTATACTGTTTGTATTCTGATAAGCACTACATGAGCTTTCACAGGCATTTGGCTCATGACCAAAATGCCAGGGAGCAAAAATAAAACATTTCTTCTAACTCATGTGGAGCCACTAAAAGGAAAACCACATTCTGTTTTCAGTAAGCACATATTGTAATTAATTACTGTTACTGTAATGGCTGCTGTTCTTTATCTTAAAAACAAATGCACTGTCTTTGAAACACAGCATTGCAGAGTTGCTGGTAGTCCCTGTCAGCATATCAGGTAGCCAGCACCCTCACTGCACAGCTGCACAGTGATTTTATTGTGATAAAACTATCGCTTTCACCTCGCTGAGCAAACTTACAGAGTTTTCATCACACAGATACTATAATTGCTATACTTTGAAGCTAGAGTGCAAATCATTTGTTTCAAGGGTTTTATTGACAAGCTTTACAAAAGTCTGTGTGTGTTAAAGCATAAAAGATGATATAAACACCACAACAAATGCTTAATGTAGTGAAATGCCAAGTTACATCACAATAGTGGTAGTACCAGAACTCAGAACGTTCTCTCTGCTCTAAAAGATCAGCATCAGCATAATAACACAACAACATTCCTTTGTTACAGCTGATACAAATCCTGCAATTAATCTGCAGTGTGTCTAATTCCTACTTTCATGGAAGCAGACATAGGGTTAACTTACTGTGTTTACAAATTAGCTGTTCTTCTGAGGACTGCTGAGATTCCTGAGCTGCCAGAGATCAAATTACACTTGTGATTAGTCACAGATGAATTAGTCACAGTTTTCCTCCTGACCTGTGCAAGAGTTCAGGTCCACTTTAAGAAGAACTACATGTGTCAAGTAGTGAACTTAAGACAATGTACCGTAAGATAGTTAACCATTTAGGTAAAAAAGAATCCAAGCTTTTGGTCCAGAAGAGGTCTCCCAAAGTTGCTCACCCCAACTCAGTGTGGACTATCTCCAATGCAAGGAGCACTGACAGCATGAAAACACACCCACTACGTTAATTTTAGCTACAGGTTCAGGATAGTAAGTGAGCCATGGGGAGGGGACAAAGGTGATGGAATCGCAGTGAGGGATTGCGAAGTAGAATGACGTGGATGTTGTGTTATGTGGTTTCTGCCATCTCTAGCTCTGATACACATTGCAAATTTGTGATGATACCATTATGTCTAATACCATAGACTTCAGTGCAAGCGCCACCTAATGGCAACTTTTGGCCTCAGACTCACAAAGAATTATTCTTAAAGTGAAACTGAAGCGTATTTTAAAATAAAAAACAGATACTCACCTAAGGAGAGGGAAAGCTCTGGGTCCTACAGAGCCTTCCCGTTCTCCTGCCTGTCTCCTCGTTCTCCCGCTGGCTCCTCCGTTTGAATCTCCCTCCAGGGGAGACTTCGGCAGTCTTCAGGAAGCGCTCAAATACCTGCAGCCCTGTACTGCACATGTGCCAGTGCGCCAGAGAGGGAGCTTGCGTGTACGCAGTATGGAGAAGCTAGTCTTTGGAAGCCCGAGTGCTTCCAAAGACTGCCGAAGTCTCCCCATCCCAGAAGAGAGCAGTCCTGCTAACGGTGGAGCCTGCAGGCGAACGAGGATACCGTCAGGAGACCAGGAAGGTTCTATAGGACCCAGAGCCTTCCCTCTCCTTAGGTTAGTATCTGTTTTTTATTTTAAAATATGCTTCAGACTCCTTATAAGCAAATCAGCTAGAATCACCACAAAACTGACTTTGTGAATTAGGCCTGCTCATCCCTATTTTATAGTTAAGTACATGGTAGTTTGCTGAATAGAGCAGGAGCTGGCCAGAAAGTTATTACTTTGGTACAGTTGGCTAATTTAAACAATTGTATTACTATAATTTTGGTAATGAATTTGTAACGATTGGTGTCAGCACGCAGAGAGAATATGATTATTGGTGATCTGCAGTATCACCAAGAATGCAGATATATACCTGATTATTGATGATCTGCAGAATCACCGATAATACAGATATATTACTAACCTCTGGACACCTAAGGGTATGTAAGTGTTTGGTGTAACAGTAGTACTTTGAGTAATGCACCTGCTGGGCAGGTGATATTAGGCAGTAAGGGCCTGTTCAGACTTGCTGCGTTTGTAGAACGCGTATAAATTCAAAGAAACGCAAGTTGAAAAAACGCATGCGTTTTTCTTGCGTTTGAATGCGTTTTCTATTGCGTTTTGCACAAACACGTGACCCAGGGGAAAAAAAAGAATTATGGGAACCGCAGAGGAAAACGGACGCTAAAAACGCAATAGTACGCGTTTTTGATACGCGTCCATAGACTTTCATTGCGTCCGTTTCTATGCGTATCGCACAGAACTGCGTGCAGCAATGCGGATGAGAAACGTATGCGTCTCATACGCATACATGTGAACTACCCCATTAAAAAGCATTACGAGCCGTTTCTATGCGTTTTTGGTACCAGTACGCGTTCCCTGAAAACGGCTAGGAACGCATATAGTCTGAACAGGCCCTAAAGGAACACTGCTCTGGGAGCACAGAAACCTTCCAGCAGCCTGAGTGTTACGGAACAATAAACAGGTATTGCAATAAATGACCACAGTTTGCAGAAACACTGATACTGAGACAGGAATGTGCAAAAAGGTGTTTTATTAAGGACCAAATCATGCAAACAACATACAACCATATGCAAACAATATATACAGTGAATCTCCCGCAAACCAAACTAAACAGTGTGCACACATATAACCAAAACCCTGACTATCTATCTATCTACAAACGGCATGCAGGAGATATATATGTACAAGCAAATATATATATACAATAACGCGGTATCAAAGGGGCAGGCAAAGACAGGTCAAAACGGAATAACAGAGTCAGCAACAGGTAATCAGATACAAGCAAGGTACAAAGGAATAGACAGAAGCAGAGTCAGGACTAGCAGAGGTTCAGCAGCAGGTAATCAGATCACAGAGCAGGTACAGGAAACCAGGTATCAGGAACAGAAGGTGACCAGAGACTCAGACCTGTAACATAGGAAGTTCTGGCAATGACTTGCAGGAAGAGGCAGACTTATATAGTCCATGTAATAGGAAGCAGCTGGTGGTAGTTGATCAGAGACACATTAGAGGCCTCTGCAGGCCATACAAAGAACTGCAAGTCCTTAGATGCAATGATAAGCCACCTGCTGGTGGATAGTGGAAGTCCAGGGCAGTCCAACTCAATACCACCACCAGCAGGCAAGAGATGATACCACAAGAATCGTAACACTGAGACTCTCCAAGGGGTGGAGTCAGGCTGGAGACAGGAAGGGCCAGAGAGTGAGTGACACCTGAAGGTGGATGTCACTATCTGATCTGGAGACTATCTCTTAAGGGGAGAGATAGCTCTCGAGGTCGGACACGCCTGGTCGGCAACACACGGACAGATAAAGTACAAAGACAGAAGGCTGATTCAGTATTCAAGGCAAGCAGGGTCTGGCAACGGAGTATCAGATATGCGAGGTACCGAATCAGAGGACAGAGGAGTAGTCAAGAAAGCAATAAGTCTAGTCTGGGTGTGAGGTCCGTGGTCTCTCCACCCTGGAACTAGTCTGATGTATAGCAAAATGATCACACAAGTTCCCTAGTCTTGGGTGCGAGGTCCGTGGTCTCAGCACCCTGGAACTAGTCTGATGTATAACACAAATGATAATACAGTTCCCTAGTCTGGGTGCGAGGTCCGTGGTCTCAGCACCCTGGAACTAGTCTGGAGTATGACACAAATGATAATACAGTTCCCTAGTCTGAGTGCGAGGTCTGTGGTCTCAGCACCCTGGAACTAGTCTGGAGTATAACACAAATGATAATACAGTTCCCTAGTCTGGGTGTGAGGTCCTTGGTCTCTACACCCTGGAACTAGCTTAAGCATAAACAGAATAACGGTTCAAGTAATCTGGCTCAGTGTGAATTCCCAGGTCCACCTGGTTCAAACACACTGTTGGATCTGACTAAGGTCTGAGTGCTTCCACGTAGTGTTCGCAACGGCAGACAACTTGCAACTGGCCAGCAGTAACTATATATGGAGTAGTGCTCTCCAGCACCACCCCTAATTGATCAACCAATAGTATCCTGCTCTGGAGTCAGCTGATCGGCGTGATCAGCTGACTCTCTCTGCCCAGTATAAGAATTCTGCCTCTCAGCGCGCGCGCGCGTATTCCTAAGCCTGTGTGCACTAACAGACTCAGCCACACCAGACAACGCTGCCGCGTGCAAACCGCCGCGCTGGACGCGGAACCAGCCGCCTTACTGTTTTTGCATGTGGCGGCTTTTCCGCGTTCTGCCCTGCTACCAGACACACGCTTCCGCGTGCAAACCACCGCATTGGACGCGGAATCAGCCGTTGGGGCCACTCCAAAACAGCTGAAACTTTTCCAGGGTCCATAGAGAGGCCAGAGGTTGAAATGATGTACCCTAGAAAGGCATCAGAGGTCAGCATGTTTTGTCTCAACTTCCGTAACACAAACTTAACATGATCTCTGTGCTCTGAGAGGTTGGACGAGAAATTTAGTATGTCGTCTAAGTATACTTAGGCAAATTTGCCCAACACCTCTCTAAAGACTTCATCAATCAGCTCTTGAAAGACGGCCGGTCATTACACAACCCAAAGGGCATCACCAGGTACTCATAGTGGCCGTTGGGTGTGTTAAAGGCCGTCTTCCATTCATCACCGTCCCTGATCCGCACAAGGTTGTAAGCACCCCTCAAATCCAGTTTTGAGAAAATCTTAGCATTGGTGACTTGAGTAAATAAATGGTCTATTAAAGGCAAAGGATAGCGATTTTTTACTGTAATTTTATTTAAGCCTCGATAATCAATGCAGGACTGGAGGCCTCGATCTTTCTTTTTCACAAAAAATAACCCTGCCCCTGCCGGGGATCGAGAAGGGCGAATAAAACCTTTAGCTAAGTTCTCTCGGATGTATTCCTTCATGGCCAACTTCTCTGGCCCAGATAAATTATAGAGATGACCTCTAGGGGGCATACAACCAAACCTGAGATCAATGGGGCAATCAAAGGGACGGTGTGGAGGAAGTTTATCTGCTGACTTGGGACAGAACACGTTTGCAAATTCTGAATACTGATCTGGCAATCCCTCCATGTGAATCTTGGTTTTACCAAAGGTTACTTTCGCTAGAAAATGATGATAGCAATGGGCAGACCAGCTTGTTAGCTGACCCGTAGCCCAATTAATCTGAGGCGAGTGAATTTGTAACCATGGCATGCCAAGAATGATCGTGGAGGTTGCCATTCGTAACACGAAAAATGATAAACTTTCTTTATGCAACAGCCCTATTGTGACCCCCAAGTCTGGGGTCTGGGAAAGTGGGTGATTACTCTGCAGAGGGGAATCATCCACTGCAGTGACCCGAATCTGTTGTTTTAGTGGGGAGATCGGAATCCCCAATTTCTTAGCAAACTCATAATCCATAAAATTAGCTGCTGAGCCAGAGTCTATGAAGGCCTCAGTAGTCTCTGTCTTATCCTGCCAGGATATAGTGCAAGGGAGAAGAAAACGTTTGTCATCGAGAGGTAAAGACTGCGCGCCTAGGGTATTACCTTCGACTACACCTAGGCGGCAGCGTTTCCCAACTTCTTGGGACAATTCTGCACTTTATGACCCCCTTCTGCACAGTTTAGACAGAGCTGCTCTGTTTCCCTACGTCTCCGTTCCACCTGAGACAATCTCGACCTACCAATCTGCATTGGTTCCGGTGGGGGTGAAGGAGGTGGAGATGGAAGAGAAGGAGACGCTGCGTAGGACAAGTACCTTACATTGTTCCTACCCCGGGTCTGTCTTTGGTATCGTAAACGACGATCAATTCTGATGGCCGATGAAATGGCCTCATCAATGGATTTGGGCTCAGGATGACCCAACATTAGATCAGAAACTGCGTCTGACAACCCCGATAAGAAACAGTCTAAAAGAGCGAATGAGTCTCATCGAGCTGATACTGCCCACTTTCTAAACTCCGCAGCATAGTTTTCTACCGGACCTTTGCCCTGCCGCAACAACTTGAGCTTCTGCTCAGCGGTAGAGGCAATATCCGGGTCATCGTAAATTATAGCCATAGCTTTAAAAAATTCCTCTACCGAGGTCAGGGCCTTATCCCCCGTGGGAAAGCTATATGCCCAAGTCTGGGAATCCCCTGACAATAGAGTCTTAATGAAGGTTACTCTCTGTGCCATGGTCCCTGATGAATTAGGTCTTAACTCAAAGTATGATAACACTCTGTTTCTAAAATTTCGCAAGTTAGATCTGTGACCAGAAAACCTTTCAGGTACAGACATTCGTATGTCTGTGCTAGGAGGAGATCGCACGGTATCCACGGTATCCACAGCCGTCTGATAAACTTGTACAGTCCCAGACAAAGCGTTGATTTGAGTCTGGTGACTGTTCAGTACTCGGGTGTAATTCTCCACCGTAGTGGTGAGTACATCGAGACGGCTGCAGAGTGCGTCCATTTGGGTTTGGTCTGCCGTTCGGTAACGATTGGTGTCAGCACGCAGAGAGAATCTGATTATTAGTGATCTGCAGTATCACCAAGAATGCAGATATATACCTGATTATTGATGATCTACAGAATCACAGATAATACAGATATATTACTAACCTCTGGACACCTAAGGGTATGTAAGTGTTTGGTGTAACAGTAATACTTTGAGTAATGCACCTGCTGGGCAGGTGATATTAGGCAGTAAAGGAACACTGCTCTGAGAGCACAGGTACCTTCCAGCAGCCTGAGACTCTCCAAGGGGTGCAGTCAGGCTGGAGACAGGAAGGGCCAGAGAGTGAGTGACACCTGAAGGTGGATGTCACTATCTGATATGGAGACTATCTCTTAAGGGGAGAGATAGCTCTCGAGGTCGGACATGCCTGGTCGGCAGCACACGGACAAAAAAGTACAAAGACAGAAGGCTGATTCGGTATCCAAGGCAAGCAGGGTCTGGCAATGGAGTATCAGATATGCGAGGTACCGAATCAGAGGACAGAGGAGTAGTCAAGAAAGCAAAAAGTCATAACAGATATCAAACAATGCCTAGTCTGGGTGTGAGGTCCATGGTCTCTCCACCCTGGAACTAGTCTGATGTATAACAAAATGATCACACAAGTTCCCTAGTCTTGGGTGCGGGGTCCGTGGTCTCAGCACCCTGGAACTAGTCTGATGTATAACACAAATGATAATACAGTTCCCTAGTCTGGGTGCGAGGTCCGTGGTCTCAGCACCCTGGAACTAGTCTGGAGTATGACACAAATGATAATACAGTTCCCTAGTCTGAGTGCAAGGTCCGTGGTCTCAGCACCCTGGAACTAGTCTGGAGTATAACACAAATGATAATACAGTTCCCTAGTCTGGGTGTGAGGTCCTTGGTCTCTACACCCTGGAACTAGCTTAAGCATAAACACAATAACGGTTCAAGTAATCTGGCTCAGTGTGAATTCCCAGGTCCACCTGGTTCAAACACACTGTTGGATCTGACTAAGGTCTGAGTGCTTCCACGTAGTGTTCGCAACGGCAGACAACTTGCAACTGGCCAGCAGTAACTATATATGGAGTAGTGCTCTCCAGCACCACCCCTAATTTATCAACCAATAGTATCCTGCTCTGGAGTCAGCTGATCGGCGTGATCAGCTAACTCTCTCTGCCCAGTATAAGAATTCTGCCTCTCAGCGCGCGCGCGCGTATTCCTAAGCCTGTGTGCACTAACAGACTCAGCCACACCAGACACACGCTGCCGCATGCAAACCATGCTGAACCAGCCGCCTTACTGTTGTTGCATGCGGCGGCTTTTCCGCGTTCTGCCCTGCTACCAGACACACGCGTCCGCGTGCAAACCACCGCATTGGACGCGGAATCAGCCGCCTCCTCAGTAGCACACGCGGCGGCTTTTCCGCATTCTCTCACAGAATTTACCAAATGATTCCTGTTTGTATATATAGGCATCAAGGCCCTAGGGAAATACATACAGTTAATTAAGAGCAGTTGTATACAGTGACCAAAAGAGACACCCTGGAGAAAAAACGCAGAGCCCCATAGCGTAATAAGTAATGGCAAGGATTGTTAAAATGGTGGTGAAGAGTTGTGCTCACAAAAGGAGGTTGCAGACGAGCAACCAACTACTGGAGGCAGGTGAAGATCAACGACCCTACTCTACTCGGGTGTCCAGATACACTGGATGCTGGTCGCACTCTTGCCAAAGAACTCCAAAATTGGTTGTGATGGTGAGGGTACATCTAACCAAAATAGAACACTGTTCCCAAAGGTGGGTGAGTAGCGCAAGGGGGAAGAGGCGCCCAAATATTGCTAAAACTGAAATTCATATATGGAATAAACAAATTATGTTAAGCACTAGGCCTAGTGCTCAATATAATTTGTTTATTTCATATACAAATTTGTCCTCATTGAGGTAAGCCACCTCAATCTTTTTCTATTTTAGCTGTTTTAATCAATATTTGGACTCCTCTTCCCTCCTTTTAGTTTATTAAGAGGGCTGTTGAACTGAAGTGTCTGTTTGGTGAATAATTCAAGACTTATAAAATGGTGATTATTTAATATTTAGCTATTTATGATAAGTGTAACCCTTTTTTAGGCAAATAAAGTCCATCAGCAGACAATTCTCCTGTATAGAAAGTAAAGTATACATATGTTAGACTATGTAATCCATCTGCAAAAGAGTTAAAGGGAACCTAATGAGAGAGGGATATAGAGGCTGCCATATGTATTTCCTTTTAAACAATGCATATTGCCTGGCTGTGCTGCTGAACCTCTACCTTTAATACTTTTAGCCATAGACCCTGAACACGCATGCAGATCAGGTACTCTGACTGAAGCCTGACTTGATTAGCTGCATGCTTGTTTCAGGTGTGTGATGCAGACAGTATTGCAGCCAAAGAGATCAGCAGGACTGCCAGGCAACTAGTATTGCTTACATGGAAATAAATATGGAAGCCTACCTTAAGGTTCAGATTTTCTCTGTTTCTTGTCTCTTTTATAAAAATCAGAAGCTGGTGACTCATGCTGCCAGTTTGCATTTCTAACTACGCAAGCAGCTATGAGTAGTATGAAAATGAAAACTGAGCCTTACTTTATAGCCTTATATCAACTCCTAACGCACACCCCCATAATTCCCATGCTAGATAACGACTCAGGACTTGTCACTGTTTTAGCCTTAGAAATTCAGTAAGTGACATGATCCATATTTCCTGCAGTGACAGGCTTTAAATATAAGCAGATTGCAGACAGCAAAAACGGAATGCTGTTGGCTGACATGTTAGTGACACTAAACAGAGGATAGGGTCTTAGGAGGGGAAGAAAACAAGGTTACTAAGTTTAGCAGCAAGCACATTTAACATGAGACAGGACAAATATTTTAATAAGAGCAGAAGGAGGTGATTCAACTTGTTACCAAAGGTTATGGTTCGTGGAGACGAAAATACAGTCAAATTAATATAAAATATAAAATCTGTGCCGGAGTTGTAAACTCTTGATATTTAAAAGATAGATGCAAAAAGAATGTCTTGCCTCTGGTAAAATGACACATCTCATGGCCTGGCTGCAATACTATTCTTTTGATATAATATATATCACATTGTGTTCCTAACAAGAAATTCCAAACTGAAGTGTCTGCCTGTAATAACCCCTTAACCAGTCTCTGGTTTACAGAGAAGGTAAGTAAGGCATCCATTTAGATGTCCTTTTAGTTATTAATATAGCAGTACTATCCTAAATCCTAACATTTGTATAGCCCTTTCTTCTGCTGGGCTCAATGCGCTGAAGAGCTGCAGCCATTAAGGGTACGTTTAAGGTGTCACCCTGCGGTGTTAGGAAGTCTTGCCGAAGGACTTCTTACTGAATAGGTGCTGACCCTAGCTAGGATTAGAATCCTGGTCTTCCATGTCAAAGGCAGAGCTTAAAGCGGATCCGAGATGAAAAACTAACTATAACAAGTAAATTGTCTTATCTTAAGTTTAGATAGTTTACACAGCAAATCTAGCTGCAAACAGCTTCAATAGTTTATGATTATTTATTCCTGTGATACAATGAGGGCAGCCATGTTCTGTTTGTCACAGGCTGAGGGCTGGAGATGCTATCAGCTTGCCTGTGTGTAATGTAAAAAATTCAGTCCCCTCTCCTCTTCCCTTCTCCCCTCTGCCTCTGAAATCTCTGGCTAATAATCTCCACCTCCTGCCCAGACTGAGCTCCCATAAGCCCTTGCTACAGTGCCAAGGCACTCTAAAAAAAACTGTGGGCGAGGCTTGTTTAGTTTATAGGGAATTAGAGCATTAAAACAAAACGAAAAAAGTATTTGGCTTGAGGAATGCCCTATAAACTATATTAAAGGAACACAATTATGCAGAGAGTAAAAGTTTTTCTCGGATCCACTTTAACCAGTACATTATCCAGCCACTTAGTAAGCTGAAGCATGGTGCCTAAGAATGCAAACCTTTTTTCCTGCTCTGTGCAGGCAGTTATATAGGCAAGAAGATGAGAATTCTGAGAAGTAGTATGCCTTAACCACTTGCCGACCGCACACTCATAACGTGCGTCGGCAAAGTGGCAGCTGCAGGACCAGCGACGCAGTACTGCGTCGCCAGCTGCAGCCTAATTAATCAGGAAGCAGCCGCTCGTACGAGCGGCTGCTTCCTGTCAATTCACGGCGGGGGGCTCCGTGAATAGCCTGCGGGCCGCCGATGGCGGCTCGCAGGCTAGATGTAAACACAAGCGGAAATAATCCGCTTTGTTTACATTTGTACGGCGCTGCTGCGCAGCAGCGCCGTAAGGCAGATCGGCGATCCCCGGCCAATCAGCGGCCGGGGATCGCCTCCATGTGACAGGGGACGTCCTGTCACTGGCTGCACAGGACGGATAGCGTCCTGTGCAGCCCAGATCTCCCGGGGGAGCAGGTAGGAGAGGGAGGGGGAGGATTTCGCCGCGGAGGGGGGCTTTGAGGTGCCCCCCCCCGCAAAATGCCAGCCAGGAGGAGCGATCAGACCCCCCCTGCACATCATCCCCCTAGTGGGGAAAAAAGGGGGGCGATCTGATCGCTCTGAGTGCCCTTTGATCTGTGCTGGGGGCTGCACAGCCCACCCAGCACAGATCACCTAAAACAGCGCTGGTCCTTAAGGGGGGGTAAAGGGTGGGTCCTCAAGTGGTTAAAGAGAAACATTATAACATATAGTTGAACATAATAAATTATTTGGGTGTCCATTTTTACCTTAAAGCAAACCTGAAGAGAAAAAAAAACTTATGAAATAATGAATTGTATGTGTAGTAATAAACAGAAAAGAGTTTCATATTTTTATTTTTTGGTTACATAGCTTTTTTTAATATAACATTGTCAGAGCTGCAGTTATGCAGCTCTTAAAGCATCCGATCCAGGTTAGTGATAGGAAGTCCGGATCTTTTTAAGGATTCGGATCATTTGAATCGGATCATTGAAAAGATCCGGATCTTTGAACCAAATCATTTGAATCATTTTACTAGGGAAGCAGACTGGGTGAAATTTCTAGCAGGACAGGACTTTCGATGCACTGTACATTCTGTATGTTCCTGTTTCTTCCAGAAAAACATCCACTGTGAACCGAATCTTTGATTGCGATGATCCGGATGATTCGACTCACAAAAAAGATCCGGATGAAATGAACGATTCGTTCATGATCCAGACAACACTACAGTCCCACCATGAGTCACCACAGTGCAGTGAATATTAATTAGCCATGTGGCTGGCCGCGGAGGAGGAGGGGAGACCTCCTCCTCTAACATTACTGAGCATGTGCAAACAGTCTAACGTGGCTTAGCTGAGGATAACGTACAGCATGCAGCACTTTGTTTAAACGTGCTGCGTTACTATGTAACGCAACATGGGCTTTGTGAACAGCACATTGATTTTACAGTGCTGTGAGTTAGGCTGCGTTACTGGCTGCTGTAACGTGGGACTTTAACGTCCCACTGTGAAACCAGCCTAAAGCTATAAAACAAAGCAGAAGTAATAACCCTTTGAAATTTCCTGCAGTAAAACCTTATCTCAAGGTTATAAGTGTTTCAGAAAAACAGGTCTGTATTCAACCCAGTGGGTCAAATAGCTCAGAGAAGCTCTTATACATAGATAACAACTGAAGTTTTGTTCTCTTCCTGTACTGGAAAACAATATGAGACTTGTCTTTGCTACTAATGTTCTATTTCTTAGCTGTACTACACATGCAATTCATTATCTCGTAAAACACCACTACATATCCACTAAAGTGGTACTATGGTACAAAAATCACATGCGATGATTAACAATGTACCAATGAATCAATGAAAAATAAGTGTTTATGTGCAAAACCCAGACTCAGACTCATCCATGTTAGCATAAGGTATAGTATTCAAATAGTATGTCGCAAAGCCCACATCTGCACGCCACAATTAATGAGGATACCAAACGAGAATTATGAATAAAAGATGTTGATAAGCATTACAAACACAATTACACTAACGGCTGATTATGCAGTTCTCATTATTCCAAGTTCGGTCTTGTGCTAGATGTCAAATTTCAGTATTACCCTCAGGAGATCCAATATGCTGCCTATTTTAACTGTGAATGGTGCCAGAAGGTAAGTCCCTATAATAGTTCTTCAGCATGCAAAGATCCGTGTTGTTGCATTAATAAAGAAACATTTCATAAATAACACCAGTTTTACACAATGAACATATAGAATTACCTGGCTTGAAAGACTCTCCCAAATGCACCTTCTCCAATGTCTCTGACATATTCAATGTTATTCCTGGGATATTCAAGGCTGATGAGTTTATGGTTTAGAAGTAGAGGCATTCTCTGATACATGGGATTTGGGTGTAATCTATCCAGTACAAGCTCTGATGGAAGGGCTGTGAGGGTTGGTGCTGCAGATTTCCTGCGAGGTTAAAGGAACAGTGCAATTAACAAAACACCCTTGGTTCATTATACTTTGGACTGTGCACACATTTGTTCTTACAGTTGTCATTTGTTTCCATAATAGCTTGGAAGGGAAAGAAAAAATGACTGGTTGCTAGTCAGCTTGGACAGTATTTATTTCAGACACTTTGAATTAAGAGATTCGGGTGTAATCATTAGTGGTCTGAAACTCCGAAATAACATTCAATAAAAATGTTTTTTCCTACTTTTTATTACTCATACAGTTATCATATTTGCTTTTGTGCATAAGTAGTATTGTCTGTTTACAAATTACAAGCTTGCAAAGTGTAGTTTATCTTGCCCTGAAACCTGCCATTGCATTTTATTCAAACTGCTTTTTATTATGTAGTAACATCTTCTAATTAGCTGTTCTGAGCTGTTTGTGTGCTTGAAGCACAGAGAGCTTCACAGAGAGCTCCTTTTCACTTGTTACACTGTGTTTACACACATGTATCAACATTGCAATGCAAACAAAGATACTGTTATCTCCAGTTTGGATGCTGATTTGAAACTGAATAGCAGGACAAAGTGCTTTGCTTAACCATTTCAGTGAAGTTCTGCTAAAAAAAAAAAATTCTGGGATAGTAGCTTTCAAGCTGTGAGGACATTTTTTAGAACAAAGTAGAAATTCTGATTTTCAGACCACTTGAACAGGAACTTAGGTATATAGTTTAAATTACAAACAGGAGTTCTACAACAAATGGTAAAGAATTGCTTACATTTAAAAAGTGTGCTGAAGTAATGTGGGTGCCAGAGAAAGCGGCTAGTGGAATATCAGTAAAATTACTGATATTACACTAGTTAATTCCGATAGTAAAATATCAATAAGGGCCAGGGTACAAATAGTGGGTGTGAAGCGGCTATTAACATAGGTGCCAATTTTACCTGTTTCAAGAGGATTACCTGCTTATATTTTTCATTTTCTTTTGTCTTCTGCAGCAAACCAGAGCAGCAATTATGGTCAGTACCAATGCTGCAAAGCAGGAGATGGTGGCTATGAGGACTGTCATAGAGTGTGCTGGAGAGAAAGATGAAGACATCGATGGTATAGCTGGTGCCACAAATGCAGTTTTTATAGTCGTTGGTAAATGTGGTACACCTTTAAAAAATAAAAAAAAAATAATAATAAAAAAAGTACTGGTTAAGAATGTTAATGTGGTTTAAATGTTCATTCATCTGCCAGATGGGCTGGTCTTAGAGTACTTCCTGGTTGTTGTCAGCTTTTTCTCAACCACCCCATGTTAAAAGACCATTATGACTTCCGGTTCCGGCGCCCTATGTGAGAGGAAGCAAGTGTGGGAGCTCCGGTCCTCACATAGCCTCCACACATCTCTGGACTCTCCCCAACGTCCGGGCTGCATCCCCGAGGCACCTAACAGGGTCGCACAGGTACCTAGGAGCCGACTCGGCGCACTATCAGCGGGCCGCATTCTTCCGCGCCGGACGCGCGCTATTTCCCGCAGGCCGCATAAATTTAGTCCCCGGCTTTTGCCGGCGAATAGGCCCAATAGACGCAACTTGCGTCAGAACTCCGCAGCGCACGGCGGAGGTTGCCCACACCCTCTGCAGCCTTCAGGTGGACATCCAGGGGCAGGAATACGGGCTTCTGTGCTGGAAGAGCCCCCCTCTCACACCTCATTCGCACTAAGATCCTAGCTGGGCCCACCAACTGTGCCCTTTACCAGGAATACACTGCAAATCCTCCTGTGGGCAAACGGACATATAATATCCTATTGTGAGGAATAACCAACTAGGCTAATCGCCTGAAGCAATACACAGTCGGACGGATTGACCTTGGTTCGATAATAACCTCTTCCACACACGCAAGGATCGGCAGATTGGTGAGAAAAGTTTACTTTACGCTCTCATTCCTCCCCACTATTCCTCTGTGACTGCTTTAATATTAAACCATAGGAATGGACAAATTTCTGGCCAAATCCCAGCGTACTAAAAAATCACCACTCCGCCCCAAAATACGATCTAACTTTAAATCTAAAAGCAACCCGGCTTCAGAAATGGAATCTGCCAGTGAAAATGACACTCCAACAGGTCGCCAGGGGAAACCCCCCTCTATTAACTATAAAAAATTAGCGGCTGAAGTTGCGTCGTACTTGCAACATGATCTATCTGCTATTATAACAAAAGCAATCGCAGACCAAATGGCGCCTATGATGACACAGCTCAAAGACCACAGTGAACGGCTTCAAGAAAGCGAAAAACGCATAAGTCAGCTTGAAGATACAGTGGTGTCAGTGCAGAAGCAAAACGACCTCTGTGATAAAAAACAAATCATTTTTGCAGACCGTATAGACGATCTGGAAAACAGGTCTCGCCGAAACAATCTCAAGTTTGTGGGTATACCCGAATCATTCAAACCGGATACGCTGATGGAACTGTGTATGGACATCATCCCTGACAAACTAGGAATTACAGGTCCTTTGAAAGTTGAACGCGCACATCGCTTAGGTCCTTTAAAACCTGAATTCAAAAGACCAAGGGTGGTTATAGCCCGATATCTGGATTACAATGACAGGAACAAGATTCTACAAGCCTTTAGATCGCAGAAATCCTTGGACATTGAGGGGAACAAGATATTGGTTTTCGCGGACTTCTCGGCTGAGGTGTCGAAAGCTCGTAAGGAATTCTCTCCTACATGTCAAATGCTGATACACAAGAAAGTACGTTTTGCATTAGTCTACCCGGCAGTACTTAAAATCTACCATCCTGACTCCACCACTAAGACATTTACTGATGCATCTGATGCACATACTTATGCTACAAACCTACAAGAAAACCAAACGCCAGCATACTCTCCCAAGGTGAGAAGGAGTATTGCATCCAGCTTTGACACTACAGGGGAGGGCCCGCCTTTTAAATCCCCATGCATCAAAGATGATCAAACACATACCAACGACTCTGGCGATGACACGCTTCCGTGTGCAACACCATGAAGGCGGGAGAGTATGACAATAGGGGATTAGGGGATGCAGCTGGAAAAAAAGGGGAGTTAATACTGAATATACCGCTATAAGGGTTGATAGTCTGCATGCTCATAATGGTAAAAAACTCTTAAATTCTTTTTGCTTTATAATGTGACCGCCCTCTCTCGGTAGATACATATCCGTTATACGGTGTGGAGGTAAATGTTATTTTTGCTTTCTTAAGAAAGCATTTGTTCACTACTAATTCCTAAAAGGACCGGAGTAGAATAAGTATGGGTGATGAGATGACGGAAGACACTGATTTGTATAAAAAACGGGATGTGGGTCCTGGCTGCGCCCCTGCTGTGTTTTGCACGCATGGGGTCCAATCACGACCTCGCAACGAAGTGTGTCTCGTCGTTCTGTTGCTTCTACTTTACATGGGGAAAAAAGGAAGTCCTACGAGAATGAATATCATGATGTTTTTGTACATAGTTTTACTGTTTTGTTTGAATACTGATCCACTATCCATCACACCAGACTTATTGAGATCCACACGAAACTCATCCTATGGGAACGAGTTGTACTCTGCTGGGATGCAACTCCCCCACAACATTTTATTATTAATCATATGTGAAATTCGGTTGATATGGTTACCTCCCTGAGATAAATGTAATATCTTGGAATGTAAAGGGCCTCAGGACTGGTGAAAAGAGAATAAAGATTCTAAGACACCTACATAGATTGAAGGCCGATGTGGCTTTGTTACAGGAAACCCACCTGAAGCCAGATGAATACAGGCTAATGCAAAAACTATGGGTGGGCACTGTAGTGGGGGCTCCCGCGAAAGGCAGAAAATCCGGGACTTTAATTTTGCTTAATAAATCATTACAATGCAAAATCCTTCATCAGAAAATAGATGAGTCAGAGGGGAGATGGATACAGTTAGATATGGAAATAAGAGGAACACAGATGTCTATCTTAAATTTATATGGCCCCAACGCGGCTAATGAACACTTCCTATCAGAAATTACTTCTCTTTTATCCGCCATAGCCCCATCAAATATATGTGTAATGGGAGGGGACTGGAACGCTGTTCTCAACCCGACTGAGGACAGAAAACAAGTAGCAAAACCTTTATCCAGCATAAATATTAATGAAAATGATAAAAGAATGGCCACATTTGTAGACTCCCTTAACTTACTAGATGCGTGGAGATTTTTAAATCCCCTTCACAGAGATTTCTCTTTTTACTCGCCAGTGCATAGGTCCCTATCACGCATAGACATGTTTTTGGTGACACCATTTACAATGCGCTCAATCTCAAAAACATCAATTACAGAAATAACAATATCAGACCATGCCCCAATATCACTGCAGATAAATTTGGCAGGTAGGACTCCACTGTCATTCAAACAATGGAGATTTCCTACTTATTTAATTAACGATGAGGACTTCTTAAATCAACTCCAAATGTGGTGGTTAGACTATACCAGTAATAATAAGCAACATATAAAAGACCCAGTGCTATTTTGGGAGGCCGGAAAGTCAGTGATGCGAGGGGAGATTTTGGCATATGTCAGTAGAAGAAAGAAAAAGGCCTTTGACGAATACTCGCAAGCTTCTGTCAAAGCTAGACATACATATAATGAATACACCATATCCATGTCTGAGCCCTCGCGACAAAGATGGATAGATGCTAAACAAGCTCTAGACTTATTATATAACAGATACGCAATGTTTTGGAGGTCGCACAGCGACTGGACCTTTTTTAAATTCGGCAATAAAGCTGGTAAACTCTTGGCAAATATAGCAAGAGGCAAATGTAAATTCCAGCATATCACGCACATTAGAAACAAAAAAGGCCAGATTTTTACGGACCCTACTGACATTGCAAAAATATTCCACGAATATTACCAAAAACTATATGAAAGCCCCCCTAAACCTAATTCGGGAGCCGACGACTTCCTTGAAAAATTACACCTACCTCGATTATCAGAGGATGATATAGATATGCTTAATGCCCCGATCACTGAGGCCGAAATAATGGCAACGTTAAAGGACAGCCCTGGCGGTAAAGCGCCAGGACCTGACGGATTTTCATTCGAATTTTTTAAAGGTTTAAGGAAAGACTTAGTTCCATATTTGGGTAAACTATATAACCATATCTTGAGAAAAGAACAACTCCCTGACACAGCTCGGGAAGCCTTTATTAAAATTCTT